>NC_084624.1:36561289-36791289 GCF_033978795.1 Nerophis ophidion | reverse complement strand
CAATGAGGTGGCGACTTGTCCAGGGTGTACTACGCCTTCCCCACGATTGTAGCTGAGATAGGCACCAGCGCCCCCCGTGACTCCAAAGGGAATAAAAGGTAGAAATGGATGGATATACAACATTGTATTTGCGTATTAGGGTTTTTTACAGCAAAATTGGTGTAACTCGGCCTGTCACCATCACATCTCCACCTCGTCGCTGCCACCACAGCCTGGGGGGGCCAATAGATACTGACTGCGGTGAAGTAGGCCGGCTTCGTTGCCTGAAGAAGCCTACAATTTTGGTTGAGTTTTCCGCTCAACCAAAAACAAAACAGTCCTAGTTACCTGAGATAGTAAGTACGTCGTTATTATGAATTAGTAATTTACCAAGTCAAAATAATGACAAAATAACGGCTTACTAAGTCAAAATAATGACTTACAAGGCAAATGAATGACTTACTGTGAGTAAGTCGTTACTCATCATGCTTAATTTTTTACCACATTTGGGAAGCCTGTAGTTGATTTTTATTATGTAAATGTAATATATTTATCAACATGTGATAGCAGGGACCCTGCCATTCAAAACTAGGCTGCTACATTACTAATGATTAATGTAACTATAGCTGAAAAAATAGTACAATAGCAATAGGAGAGTCTTTTCATCCCTGAACACCATGGAGTTCATGTTAGCTTTATGATGCAGTTACATTATTATATCAATTATCAGAGACAGAAACTCTTCATTTAACATAATTTCCTTTTTTGCTGCTTCAACATAGCTCAATCAACACATAAAAAGGTAAAGTTAAATGACTTAGTTAACTGTAGTTCAATGATGCTTGTCTTTCTCTCAGACAGACGCACACGCATTCATGCACGCACACACACCTCACAGTGAGCTAACGTAACGCTAAAAGCTAATTAGCCTTCAACTCAAGGACAGCGAGCGATCTGAGCTGCCGCTTATGTTTTTAGGACGTCAACGGGGTCATAGTGATGTTACTAGTAGTTGACCTGGAAGTCTTTATTATAATTTGGGGAGAGTCCGCTGCATTATGTTCACCTGCAAAACATCTTTCTGCTCATCCCACTGTCTCTCCTCTCTGCCTGCCTGAAAACTGACTACATGCCTCTAAATACGCACTGCCGATTGGCTGTTACCGCTCTGTGTGTAAACAATCAGATGGTTGTGTGGGTGGGACAATGCTGGGTGCTGCAGAGACATACAGGCATAGGCAGAACCAAGCAGAGGAGCTTGTTAAGACTTTAGTTTAGGCGTAGGCTCTCTGTTGTTAAGGCGGCTGCCTTAACAACAAAGCGCTGCGGTAAACCCTGGAGTAATGTAAGTCTTTCATACTCATATTCAAAATAAGCCTAAACCTCACTATGCCGAACCAAAATATTACATTTGTACAATTTCTTAAAACGCTCAGTGTTTCAACAGTGTTTGAGCTCATGACTCAGGCTGTTCCATATTCTCACCCCAGAGACTGAGACACAAAAACTTTTCCTTGTGCTAAGTGCTAAAACGTGTTTATATTTTGCCTTTCCTCTGGGGTTATAGCCCACATCCCTACCTATGAATAAACTTTGAATATCTGCAGGCAATTGATAATTTCTTGCTTTAAACATTATAAGCCATGTCAAATATGCTACTAAATCTGGAAATGTTAACAGTTTTGACCTTGATAAATAAGCTATTTGTGTGCTCCTTGAAGCCCACATTATGGATAATTCTAAGTGCACGTTTTTGTAAGATTGTTAAGGGATGTATGTTGGTTTTATAATTATTTCCCCAAATTTCTGCTCAGTATCTTAAGTAAGGATAAATGAGTGAATAGTAGAGTTGCTGGAGGGATTCTCCATCTAGCTTTTGTCGTGCTTTTGCCAGCACTCCAATGCTTCTTGATCATTTCAAATGAATACATTTAATATGTGCTTTCCAATAAAATTTTTCATCAATCAGTACACCAAGGAATTTACTTCGCTCAATGTTGATCCCTTCAACCATAATTTTTATTTGTGTATTTATCTTCTTATTTACAAATATAATTAAATTTGTTTTACTTCAATTTAGAGACAGCTTGTTCCTTTTGAACCATGTTTGCATTTTCATCATTTCTAAAGTGATTGTATTAATAAGTCTATTGAAGTTACTATCAGAAAAAAATATGTTTGTATCATCTGCAAATAAGACCAGCTTTGAGCATTTTGAGACATTACACAGATCATCCATCCACCCATCAACCCATCCATCCATTTTTTACTGCTTGTCCCTTTTGGGGTTGCGGGGGGTCGCTGGAGCCTATCTCAGCTGCATTCGGGCGGGAGGCGGAGTACACCCAGGACAAGTCGCCACCTCATCACAGTACATGGATCATTATTATATAAAATAAAAAGATTAGGACCCAAAACTGATCCCTGCGGAACGCCATATGGAATATGAAGACATAAAGAGCAACTGTCATTTAACACATACTGTTCTTTACTTATACTGTGAATGTGTTATTTATACATGTTCAACTTTGTTTATTGTGTGTGAATGTGAGTGTGAATGTTGTCTTTCTATCTGTGTTGGCCCTGCGATGAGGTGGCGGCTTGTCCAGGGTGTACCCTGCCTTCAGCCCGATTGTAGCTGAGATAGGCGCCAGCGCCCCCCGCGACCCTAAGAAGGGAATAAGCGGTAGAAAATGGATGGATGGATTTATTATTGTATATTTATGCATTTATTCAGCTTATTTCACATCTTTTTATTAATTATTTATTTACAAAATAAGTTATCAATCAAAATAATAATTACAAGTTGTATTTATAGTGGCCTTTTTATCAGGAGATCCCTAAAGACAAAAATATTTTTAAAAATCTCACTGGTAAAAAAAAAAAAAGAGGGGGGGGGGCAGTTTAATGGTAGGAAAATGATAATTCATCTGACATTTGACTAAATATCCAATCAGATTTCATCTGTGATGTCATCACCGGGATTGCTGTGATTTGTTTGAATAATAAACACAATCTGTGTTTTTTTCTTAATCCAGCTGCCATACTAATGCTGACTTTCAATGTCTCATCATTGTTTTATATTTTGTTTGTTTTTTGCAGAAGCCGCAGCTCATCTCGGGAGGCAAGAAGTTTTGCCAGTTTTTGCGTGAGCAATGTCCCATAGTGTCGGAGACCTACTACCCCACCTTCTGGTGCTGGGAGAGCCGCATCCAGACTCTCCTCAGACCATTCGTCACAGCAAAACCCGGTATCGTCTATAGAAAGTAAGTCCTCAAGCAAACTCTGCATGCATATTAAAGAAAACAAAAAACAGTATCAGTGAAGTAACTGGTAGATTGCAATACAAAAGGACATCATACGACCTCTGGCAAAAATGATGCGATCACCATCTGTTTGAATTTGTAGGGGAAAAAAAGCAGATAACAGACATGACACAGAACTGTACAGTCATTTCAAATGGTAACTTTCTGGCTAAAGTAAATCAAGAATAAAAATTATAGTAGTCAATAACAGTTTCATTTCTAGATCAAGCAGAGTGAAACACTGGAATCACTTAAATCTGAGGGAAATAATAGAAATACCCTTGAAATGTTAATTTCCAAAGCATTAGATTACATTAGATTAATATGTTCATTACAGTCTACAGTAAAAAAATGAGTATTCACACCTTGGAGAGCTGTTGCACCAGGTGGATTGACATGAATCATGGCTCCAACCCATCTGTCCATCCATCCATCTTCATCAGCTTATCGGAGGTTGAGTCGCGGGGGGAGCAGCCTAAGCAGGGAAGCCCAGACTTCCCTCTCCCCAGCCACTTTGTCTGGCTCTTCCCCGGGAATCGCAAGGCTGGCCTGGAAACGCCTTGCGGGGAATCGCAAGGCGTTCCCAGGCCAGCTGGGAAACATAGTCTTCCCAACGTGTCCTGGGTCTTCCCCGTGGCCTCCTACCGGTTAGACGTGCCCTAAACACATCCCTAGGGAGGCGTTCGGGTGGCATCTTGACCAGATGACCGAACCACCTCATCTGGCTCCTCTCGATGTGGAGGAGCAGCGGCTTTACTTTGAGTTCCTCCCGGATGGCAGAGCTTCTCACCCCTATCTCTAAGGCTCCAACCCAAGAGATGTCAATTGAAACAAATGGAGAGGATCATCAGAATTCTCCGAAAGGGTAAATCATCACGCAAGTTGCAAACATTTTCGATTTTTCACAGTCAGCTGTGTCTAAACTGTAGACCAAGTAAAACCAACATGGGAAGGTTCTGAAAGGCAAGCATACTTGTAGACCAGGGGTGCCCATTACGTCGATCGCGATCGACTGGTCGATCTCGGAGGGTGTGTCAGTCGATCTCAAGCCAGGCATTAAAAAATAAACATAAAAATGAGCAATCATCAATCATACCAAGACTTCACTTTCGTCAGTTGTTTGACATTCTCGGCACCCGAGGATCTTATGAGATGACGCTGGCTGCTGCGAGCTCATATTTAAGAAAAAAATCACTAACAGGGCGGACGCAGAGAAACACATTTTATTTCTAGAGACTCCGTACCTACTGTCAAAACTCTAAAGACCGACAGCACAGTTCCTGTTTTCACCATAAAAGACCTGTTTCATCCTGCCTGTGCTAACAAAATAAGAGTCTCAGAAAGCTAGCGTGCACAAGCTAGCAAGCTACGGAGTTTGATGCCAATGTATTTCTCCCCCGCCCTCAGCGACCGCTTTCTCACTTGCTTGCCCACCCGCACAGTCACTGACGTCACTCACCTGCTGCCAGACATTAAAGGGCCACACACATATGCTACTCTCATAACAAAGTGTTTAAAAACGAGTATGCAAGTTGGACAAATGAGATGCCAAATCCAACCACTTTCATGTGGTATTGGACAGAAAGGAGGACTTTTTTTTTCCTCCATTTGAAAATGCGGACGTTATCAGCACCACTGTCTAATTCCAATCAATGCAAGTCATCAGAATCAAATACACCAACTTATATTCTTGTCTTCATGAAAGAAAGGAATCTATGTGTGTTAAACATGCTTGTATTATCATTAAACACCATTAACTTGTCAACAAAAATGTCTCTTTCATAAATAAATAAATATAAATTATAAATAGGAATGAGGTAGATCTCCTCGACTTGGTCAATTGAAAAGTAGCTCGCCTGCAGGAAAAGTGTGAGCGCCCCTGTTGTAGACCAAGGAAAGTTTTAAAGCGTCAAGACAGCAAACTTCAAAGCAACATGTCTTGAAAACAGAGACTGCACAGCAACACAAATGAAGAACAAATGGGCAGGAAGTAGAGTCACAAAACTGTTACAGAAATGTAAGGAACCGCCTACAGGAAATGGGATTTAAATACAGAAAATCCAAACAAAAACCGTCATTAACATCTAAACAACAAAAAAAACAAGGTTACAATGGGCTAAGTAAAGGAAATCCTGAGAGCATTGATGCCTGGATGAAAGTCGTTTTCAGTGATGTCTCGCAAATCTTCATTGGGCAAGGTGATGATGCTGGAACTTTTGTAATAGACTCATTTCCGCAGTCATTGATTATATGGCCCTGCATGTCAGGTAATGGCACTGGGGAGATGCATTACATCTTCAATAAATACACAACTTTACATTTACATTTTGGACACTTCTTATTCCATCAATGGAAAGGATGTTTGGGGATGATGACATATTTTTTTCAAGATAATATCGCTTCTTGCCATAGAGCAAAACCTGTAAAAACTGTCCTTAAAGAAAATACATAAAATCAATGTCCATCCATCCATCCATCCATTTTCTACCGCTTGTCCTTTTTGGGGAAGCGGGGGGGGGGTGAGGGGGGTGGGGGGGGGGGGGGGGGGGGGTGTTGGTTGGCTGGAGCCTATCTCCGCTGCATTCGGGCGAGAGGTGGGTTACACCCTGGACAAGTCGCCACCTCATCACAGGGCCAAAACAGATAGACAGACAACATTCACACTCACATTCACACACTAATCTCAATGTCATGGCCTGCAAATAGTCCCATGGAAAATCCATCCATTCATTTTTTACCGCTTGTCCCTAAAACGGTCCATGACTAAACTCCAACGTGCAAAGCTGATCTGACAACAGTAACAAAGAAAGTTTAAGCAAGATTGATGAAAGATACTGCAAGCAGTTATAGTAGCCAGAGATGGTGCAACAAAATTGACAAGATCTTGGGTTTGGGGGAACCTGCTGTCGTGACGAAGCGGTTGTGGCTGGACACACGACGGACTCTTGGGAGAAGGAGTGCCGCGTGCCTGGTGACCCTTTTCTGTCAAGGACGTGAAGATATCCACCTATTCGGAATTATGACAACAGGACATTTGCTGATTGGCGTAAGCCTTGCTCTGGTTTGTCGACAAATTGGAAGTTGCTGGCAGTCTTCAAAGAACCCCAAAGCTGCCACAAATGATTGGAAGATGCGGGAAGAACTGTGGATTATATCGGACTGTCTACCCCGCAGTTTTTGAGGATCAGTCATAGACAATTTAGAGTGAAAAGCAAATTTTATATTCACTCGCATACAAATCATTCTAACTTGGATTGTTTCCCTGGCTTCGAGACTCTCCCGAAGGTCACTGCAGCGAAGACACAACAAACTCCCTTTTTTGTCTTTCATGGACACACACCTGTTGTTGTTGACGTTGGACCAGCGACTGCATAATAAATGAAGGCCGCAGAATAGAGACACACTGCGGGCTTACACACACACACACATCCACAAAAAAATATACGCCACACATACACCCCCCCAACCCAACGCCCTCGGCGCAAATCCCGTAGGGGTGATGAATGGATGGTCAGCGCCTGAAGAGCTGCGGCCTACCACCATGACCTTGAACTGCCTTCCCTCTGTTGCTAGATATCTGTTGTAATATGTATATGTGCTTTGCTATGGAGGTTTTTTCCCACTCGAGACTGGGCCCCCTTAGGAGCCCAGTCCAAATTGTATTTTTTTACTCATCCTTCCCCAGCGTTTACCTTTTTCCAATCTTTTACGGGGCACCTTATGGCGACCCATCAGCGTTCTTGTTCTGTAACCCTGTACACTGTTGGTGTTTGTCTAATCTTGAACAGGTTTGTGCTGAAAACAAAGTTTTGTTGTACTTGTGCAATGACAATAAATACCTATCCTATCCTAGTGGTGTGTTGGATTGTTTTTTTTTTTTGGTTTTTTTTTTTCATGATTCCATAATTATATCTTATAATTGAGTACCGTAATTCCTTGAATTGCCGCCGGGCATATAGTATGCGCCTGCCTTGAATTACTGCCGGGTCAAACTCGCTTCGCAAAATAATTAGCGCATGCTTAGTATTTATTGCCGGGTCAAACTCGTGACGTCAGTTATGACACTTCCCCTGTCATCATTTTCAAAATGGAGGAGGCTGATTTCAATAATTTGAAATCGCATAAAAGGAAGAACATTAAGAGCTATTCAGTACGATTTAAGGTCCAAGTTATTGAATACTGGTATGCTAAAAAGAACAGTAAGCATCTATGTTTTATTAATATACCTGTGGAGCCGACGGTCCGACAGACAGGCAAGGCACGCTGGAGATGGCCCAAGATGGCGGCGAGGAGACGCCAAGCGAGCGGAGAGGAGGAGCAGAAGAGCGACCTGGACTGAGGTTTTATTGAAAAATAAACAAAGTCAAACTGCTCAAGCCATGTTCTTCCTTGGTGGTCCTGGGAACCCGCAAGACGACGGCTTGAGACCGTCACAATACCGTAGCTGCGTGTGTCAAATATGAGTCATTAAATGACTCCCGCCTCCTGGTGGTAGAGGGCGCTAGTGATCCTTCTTGCGACTATTCGGCTGCAGAAGAAGTGAAATGAGTGACGTGATATGTGCTGGGACGGATATGACGCGGCGGGGCCACGACGGACCTTTTAGGATGTAACACCTATGCTGGCGATGTAAACAACCGGGCTGAAATAAAGCATGTTCCAGTCCTAAATACCCAGTGTATTATTTATACAGTAACAATTCATGTTGGCAGCGGTGGGATAAAGAGATCACCCATGGAGCAGAAAGGGAGGAGTAGTTGTCCGAGGATAATTCTTTCGTCGGCCGCACTCGAGGAGCCGAGCTAACTGATAGCAGCGGTCTGATAGCAGTTTTCTAAAGTGGACTTTTAATCGAAGAAGGAGGTAATAAAGGAAGATCTCCATCAAGACAGAGAGACTTTTAAAACTGAAGAAAGATAAGGAAGACTTCTATAAACAAGTTATCGATGCTTTTGATCAGAAGGAGCTGGCATGAATTTCATTTATAAGTAAAGGTAAGACCATAAAAAGTTTTTTTTTATTAAATATGCTTTTCATGATGGTATCCTTACATCACACTCAAATGTTTACTGCATGCCTTTGGTAAGTGCTGGAGTGAGAAGAGGTTTTAAAATAATTAGTGCATGCTTACTTTTACCGCATGCCTCTGGTAAGCGCAGGAGTGAGAAGAGGTTTTAAATTAATTAGTGCCCTGGCTGCAATTCAAGGAAATACGGTAAGTCTATTATTTTTACTCTGCCTAATCTAAAATGTTACTCTTACTAACCAACACAAGTGTTTTTATCAATTTATTTGAGTGTTTCCTAAAGCCAGATAGTTGTCATTTGAAACTACTGTACTTTTCTGTCATGTCTGCTGTCTCTTTCTTTTTTCTATAAAATTCAACAACTAAATGAACATCCTCCAAGATTGGTGACTCCATCATTTTGGCCAGGGGTTGTATCTTGTTTGATGACGACTTCATAGACCACCGTTATATCTTCAAATTAACCTCATAACTCCTCTTTGGTTGTTTGAGAACTTGCTAACAAACTTTGAAAAACATTTTTTGAGGCGGGTCTCTGTGCTGCATCTTCCCAGGTCATTAGAAGGTGTGTGTGAGTGACAGGAAGAAAAGCTCTAACTTGGCGCCTCCTGTTGATTTGCATGTATAAACCCAACAACCCTAAATCCTAGGACTTTTATGGTAAAATGTTTTTTTTTTTACAGTATCACTGTGTTTTACAGTAAAATTCTGGAGACTGAGCTGCTTGTTTAATTACTGCACAATCTATTGATTGATTGAGTGATTAAAACTTTTATTAGTAGATTGCCCAGTACAGTAAATATTCTGTATAATTGACCAGTAAATGGTAACACCTGAATAAGTTTTTCAACTTGTTTAAGTCGGGGTCCACGTTAATCAATTCATGGTAAATTCATAGTATTGTCATTGTTGTAGTGTACAATTTGATGGATGATATAAGTCAAGTAGATATTTAAGTATTTGTTAATTTTTTTTGTACATTCAGTGAAATGGAGGATAATATTTGTTGCATTATTAAATAATATTACATTCAAAAAGATATGTAACTGCATGCAGTGCATGTTTTGTTTCTGTCAAAATGGAAAGAATAAATACATTTAGAAAGAAATGATTAAGTACTTTATTGACGCACATTGTTTTCAGGCTTTCGCCGGCCACATAAAATTATCTGGCAAACTTTATGTTTGGCACCTGTGCCAAATGGAATAGAATAGAATACGCTTTTTTGTCAATGAACATTTAGAACAACAGAATTATGCAAATATAAGACGATTTGAATATTTGAAGTACAAATATAAAAATTATATTGTTGGGTCAGTGAGATCATTTGATTAGAATTGCACAACTTGATTACTCAGTTTGTCCCTATTTCACAAATCTGAGTCTTATTAAGCATTCCACCAAAGCTCAGAGGAGAAAGATGCCTTTTGTGTATTAACTCACTCAATTTTGGAGAAATGTAGAAAACAAGAATCAACTAGGCATTACAAGCTTCTGTAAGGACGAACAATATCTGCTCCCAAAGCTCTGACGGGAACCGAATCGTACAAAAACGCAACAATTTTCCCGATAAGAAATAACGTAAATCCAATTAATCCGTTCCACACAAATATATTAGGACAAAACATATTTTACAGTCAATGATAGTAACACAGGCAGAAAACATTGCAAAATACATATACATGACAAATGAAATAAATAAATGAATATTTAACGTCACTTTTATCTTTTTTTGAAGATTCTTGTTTTGTTGGAGTGATAGTGTTCAGTTCAGTTCTGTTGCATCACATATTTCCAGTTGTTTCATTACAGCACGACCAAAAGTAGTAGGAAGAAGCAGAGCCAATTTAATCCTACCCACGTTCATATAATAGCTGTCTTATCCCATTTCCTTGTTCTCTGTTTGTAACAGCACAGTGAATAAATAAATAAATATATAATAAGTAAATGAATAAATAAATAATCATTGCCTCGCTGTCTTTTTAAATGGTTCAAGATGTTTGTATTTGTTCTTCTTTGTACTTTGTGAACACTTGTAGTTTGAACAGTCTCTTAAACTGGATCATATTGGTGCTTTGTTTGATTTCTTTGCTTAATCGATTCCATAATTTAATTCCACATACGGATATGCTAAAGGTTTTAAATGTTGTACGAGCATACAAATGTTTTAAATTAGATTTTCCTCTAAAGTTATATCAGATATATACCAGATCCTTGGTGTCTTTGACAACTACGACTCTTGCCTCTGGACCCAATTTTGCAGTTTGCGCTCCAAGTTCCCTGAATTTTCTGCTGTTTCCTCAAGAGTTGTGCTTTTTTGGCGATTTCAGCATGGCCTTGAGTGAAGTTCTCGTTCATGTGCACATTTGTACCCTTGCAAGCTTCACAATGATGATTGGGGTTTCTCACCTTCTATGTCAAAGTGCTGGCACTCGCAACTTTCTATGGCCTAATGGTGGCTTATTTTGCAGTTGTATCCAATTAAAAAAAAGCACAGAGACTGAGTCACCATTGCGTAATATTTGGCTGTACGATAACCGAGACGGGTTGGAAAGTCGGGCCAGAATTTGGATAATCATTTTGGTTGAAAACCGAATCATAAAAAAAGTGTGGCATACGAAAACCAAGGTACCACTATAGATCACTTTAATTCATCAATGTATACAAAACCCAAAGCCAGTAAAGTTGGCACATTGTGTAAATCGTAAATAAAAACAGAATACAATGATTTGATAATGTTTTTCAACCTATATTCAAATGAGTAAACTGCAAAGACAGGATACTTAACTTTCGAACTGGAAAACTTTGTTATTTTTTGCAAATATCAGCTCATTTGGAATTTGATACCTGCAACATGTTTCAAAAAAGCTGAAAGTGCCCTGAAACCGGACTGAAAGGGTTCACGGAGATTGCTAGACGCTAAGTGTTCATTTAGTTGCTGTGCAACAATTTTTTCGAGAATTTTCGAAATAAAGGAAAGGTGGGACACCGGACGAAATTACTCTTCCCTAACTGGTGGACACGGTCAACCTATCCATGAGAACAGTGCACAAAGTGCAGGGAGCCATACTCACATTGTTTCTTCCACCGAGTCGAGTTCTTGCTGTCTTCGGAGAAGTAGCAGCTGTGTGACGGAGCAGATGCCTTCGGGGCG
Source organism: Nerophis ophidion (assembly GCF_033978795.1). Classification (NCBI taxonomy): domain Eukaryota; kingdom Metazoa; phylum Chordata; class Actinopteri; order Syngnathiformes; family Syngnathidae; genus Nerophis; species Nerophis ophidion. The sequence continues at coordinate 36,779,825 of NC_084624.1, read as the reverse complement.
TAGTTGCTTTCGACCGCGATGAGCTTAGCTTTGTTAGCTTAGCAGTGGGCTAGGTTGTTTATTTCACCGAGTTGAGTTCCTGCTGTCTTCCGAGCAATTGATGAAGAGTTGCAGCAGCGTGAGGGAGCAGATGCCTTTGGAGCATAGTTGCCGACCTTGAGACCTCTGAATTCGGGAGATGGGGGTGGGTGGGTGGGTGGGGGAGGGGGGGTGTTGGGGGAATGGTTGCGGGGGCGTGGTTGCATGGGCGGGGTTGGGGGGGCGTGGGGTTGAGCTGCAGGCAGCATACCCCTTCCTCTTTGAGCTGTCCTGGATGAAATTACATAATTTTTTCCAATCAATTTGGAACTTGCAAGCGTATTTCTTCTTCTTACTCGTCGTCGCCATGTCTGTTATTCGTTTTTCTGCTTCGTCTCTTTCTTGTTGTGTGTGCAGTATTATTGTAGCGTCGCCAAAGAGTTAGTGCTGCAAAGGGTTCTGGGTATTTATTCTGTTGTGTTTATGTTGCGTTACGGTGCGGATGTTCTCCCAAAATGTGTTTGTCATTCTTGTTTGGTGTGGGTTGACAGTAAGGGTGTGGGAAAAAATCTATTCGAATTTGAACTGTGATTCTCACGTTGTGCGATTCAGAATCAATTCTCATTATTTATTTATTTTTTAATCAATCCAACAAAACACTACACAGCAATACCATAACAATGCAATCCAATTCCAAAACCAAACCTGACCCAGCAACAATCAGAACTGCAATAAACAGAGCAATTGAGAGGAAACACAAACATGACATAGAACAAACCAAAAGTAGTGAAACAAAAATGAATATTATGAACAACACTATCAATATTAGTTAGAATTTCAGCATAGCAGTGATTAAAAATCACTCATTGACATTATCATTAAACATTTATAAAAATAAAAAAAGAACAATAGTGTCACAGTGGCTTACACTTGCATCGCATCTCATAAGCTTGACAACACACTGTGACCAATGTTTTCACAAAGATAAAATAAGCCATATTTTAGTTTTTTTTAATAGTTGAAACAAATTTACATAATTGCAATCAGTTGATAAAACATTGTCCTTTACAATTATAAAAGCTTTTTACAAAAATCTACTACTCTGCTTGCATGTCTGCAGACTGGGGTAGATCCTGCTGAAATCCTATGTATTGAATGAATACAGAATCGTTTTTGAATCGATAATCGTGTTGAACTGAAAAAAAAATCGATTTTGAATCAAATCGTGACCCCAAGAATCGATATTGAATCGAATCGTGGGACACCCAAAGATTCGCAGCCCTAGTTGACAGTGTGGAGCATATCAATAACAGTTTTAAAGTTGTTTATACGGCCACCGTCAGTGTGACATGTATTGCTGTTGACAAAGTATGCCTTGCCTTCACGTGCGTGCGTGCGCTTGAAATTAACGTTATCATTAAACCAGTTAAAAGATCATACAACGTGTCAGCATATCTTCAGAACTTCGAGTAAAGACCATTATTATGTCTTTGGGCCGTCACGCTGTTTATATGGAAGAAAAGCGGATGCCTGGACAGCATGCGGCTATTAAGGGGTGAAGGTTTCAGGTGAGAGAGGACGCTAAAGGCAGTGCCTTTAAGGCACGCCCCCAATATTGTTATCCGGGTGGAAATCAGGAGAAATTCGGGAGAATGGTTGCCTCGGGAGATTTTCGGGGGGAGGGGCACTGAAATTCGGGAGTTGCTTTGAGCCACGACAAGCTTAAGTTTGTTAGCTTAGCAGCTAGCTAGCTGAGAGAGGGGCGGTGAGACAGAGAGTGAATGCTCTGCAAGTTTTATTAGACTACTAAATATGTTTGAGAAGGATTAAAGAAATCTGTAAAACAATTACAAGCACAAGGATAGAAAGATAGTACCTACCTTTTTTGTGACAGCAGACTTTTCCGGACGTGACGTCATTCAGCAGTCACATACATAAACATACACTTCTTAAGAGTATAAAATTCCACTCCATCCCATTTTAAAAAAAACATATTTTATGATCGCTTCTATATTTTGCCTCTAAACCAGGGGTCGGGAACCTTTTTGGCTGAGAGAGCCATGAAAGCCAAATATTGCAAAATGTATTTCTGTGAGAGCCATATATTTTTTAACACTGAATACAACTAAATGTGTGCATTTTTAAATAAAACCAACATTTTTAGAGTATAATAAGTCTCTTATTCTTTTTAATAACATTGTTGTTCTAAAGTTAACCAATAATAAATATAATACTTCTTACTATTAAAGGGCTACTGAAATGAGATTTTCTTATTCAAACGGGGATAGCAGGTCCATTCTATGTGTCATACTTGATCATTTCGCAATATTGCCATACTTTTGCTGAAAGGATTTAGTAGAGAACATCCACGATAAAGTTCGCAACTGTCGGTGCTAAGAGAAATGCCCTGCCTCTACCGGAAGTCGCAGACAATGACGTCACATGTTGATGGCTCCTCACATATTTACATTGATTTTAATGGGAGCCTCCAACAAAAAGTGCTATTCGGACCGAGAAAACGACAATTTCCCCAATTAATTTGAGCGAGGATGAAAGATTCGTGTTTGAGGATATTGATAGCGACGGACTAGGAAAAAAAAAAAACAAGTTGGGTAGGGTTTCGATGTTTTTAAACACATTTACTAGGATAATTCTGGGAAATCCCTTATCTTTATATTGTGTTGCTCGTGTTTTAGTGAGTTTAATAGTACCTGATAGTCGTAGTGGGTTTCAGTAGGCCTTTAATGCGACATCTTGGACAGGTGCGATAGAAAACGGATGGTTGGATTAAAATGCATGAGATACTTCATAATTTGAACATTATTTTTAACACTGTGATTACCAGCGGAATTATTCATTGCTTATCGTGTTAAGCAATGTTAGATAAGATTTATCTGAGAACCAGATGCAGTCATCAAAAGAGCCACATCTGGCTCCAGAGCCATAGGTTCCCTACCCCTGCTCTAAGCCTTTAAAATATGCCCAAATCTGCACGGATTCAGGTAAATAAACAGTAGCCTAATGGAACTCTAGGTCACATGCTCTCAATCCAGCTGTTGGTTAATAACATTGCCACCGTCTTGCAAGACATTGCAGGTAAACAGGTGGGACTTTGCAATTAATTGTCCATATTAGTCATTGATCATTTGTTTAATAATGATAAAACGTTTAGGATATCTGTATTACATGCATGATCGTGTTTATTCTAAAGCATTTTGAACAAAAACCAAAGGGGGCGCTATTCAAATGGAAAAATGAGCACCCCCCTGTTTGGGATTGAATGTCTTTTTTCGACATTGGAAATCTTGAGTCCTTATGTAAGACTCATCCCATCAGCCTATTGTAAAAAATCCTTTGCTGCACTCTGTTGACTTTACCCAAAGTTAGTTTTTTAACAGTATATATGATTTATGAACACATTACAGCACCATCATTGATGACATCACAAGGACATTGGAGGCAATAACGGTGTGCGCACAGGGACTGTATCCATCCTGGTGCTGTTATTAAACATGACAGCCACATTTGCCAGAGTTCAGAATAGCACAGGACAAGTCCGCTTATAACAAAGTTATCACTAACACAAGGACGAACAGCGTAACAAAACTGTCTTTGTCCATCCAGGTGGGACTCATCTCATTGTTTCTCTTAGGGATGCTTTGTTTGCTCTCTCTCTTTCTCTCTCTCTCTCTGGGGTGCATATTTCATGCTGCCTCTGTAATTTCAGCTTTGTGCTAAGGTGTAATGCACTCCACTTGCCAGGGGAAGGTCGTCCGGAGAGCAAGAGAAATTGATGTAGCGTAAAAATCCACTAACGCAGTGCTTTCTTCTAAAGCCCACTAGTAAGAGATGACTATGATCACTGGGGAAATGAGCCAGCTGTCAGCGAGGGAGGTTCTGCTCATTCATCCAATCCCACAATTTGGCAGCGGCACACGATCAATGCGCCCAAGTAATCACTTTACCTACACCTCAAGTGCTTTTCAAATATGAGACAGGACTGCATTTTAAATCATTTAAATGGCGATACAAATGTTGTTATCATATCTATCTTTTTGGGAAAGTATATTTGACTCCAAGTCCTCTATTGACTATTAAACAGCGTTCATTTCAGTAAATTCCATAATAGTTGTCTTGACACCACTTTTATTATGTTATTACAATTTCCGTAAAACGTAATGAATTAAGACTGCATAACTTCGCATATAAAGATGCATTCCAATAAATATGAATATGGTGCATAACATTATTTCAGAATCAAAATCAAAGATCACCAAGACTCCGCTTCCTCCCATCCAGGAAATCGCAAAAAGCCGCTGCCTGACCAGGGCTCAGAAAAACATGTAGAGACTTCTCCCACCCCGATCAAGGACTGTTTTCACCACTGGACTCTAGAAAGAGGTTCTGCAGCCTCCGTAGCATAACCTCCAGGTTCTGTAACATTTTCTTCCCTCAGGCCATCAGTCTCTTGAACGCATCAAAATAATTCCCTCAATTCCCTCCCAAAAACGGATTAATTCGCTAGAATGAAAAGACAATACAACATACCGGTAGATCCATAAACGTGGATGCTTATGGAAAATTGCAAAATATTTATCTGTACAGTAATTTATTTATTTATAGTTGCACATTATTGCTCTTTTATCCTGCACTCAACGAGCTAATGCAACAAAATGTCGTTCTTATTTGTACTGTAAAGTTCAAATTGTAATGACAATAAAAGGAAGTCTAAATCTAAGTCTAATTCAGACTAAGAGACATATTAAAGGAGAACTGCATTTTATTTGGAATTTTCTTATCGCTCACAATTTGCCCAAAACACATGACTTGACTATTAACCAAATATTAGTGATATTGTTATTATAAGCGCTAATTCAGACAAGCTATTTATAGCAGCGCCGTGACCACTAGCTTGTGTGGTTATGATGACATCATCGAGTGGTAAGCTGTTTCCTCGCATCTTTGCTTGTGGACGTATATTGTAGATCATACATCATGCCTCTCACCTGGATAGTAAAAGGATGAGGATGTATTCCGACAAACTGTTACACTTTGACAGCCAATTTAAACCAGGGAATGGTGAGACAGACATGAAAAGACACTTGGTTCTACTGCTTCTTTGCTTTGCGCTGATTAGAATAGAATAGAATAGAATGAATAGAATAGAAAGTACTTTATTGATGTCTGGGTTGGCTCATAATCAAAATGACTCATAATCCTTGATTATGAGTCATTTTCCATCTTAATGGGAATATAACTATATTCTATCAGTCGGCATCCTACAGACAGCAGAGATTGTAGAGTAAGTGATAAATTACCGCCTCATCCTGTCAACGTGGTGACCTCACTTTCTCTCCACAGTGAGCTCATTAAGGCAGCAGATGGAGGACAGATCTCCCTGGATTGGTTTGATAACGATGACAGCCTCGCTCATCCCGACCCGGCATCCAGACCCACAATCCTCCTCCTCCCCGGCCTGACCGGCACCAGTCGAGAATCCTACATCCTGCACATGGTCCAGCAGAGCCGGGACTTGGGCTATAGGTGGGTGGTCTTGGCCTCATTTCACCCCTCCTGGCACTTTTACAGAAATACACAACTACATGTAAAGTAGGTCTCAAATGAATAATAATATAAATAATGGACATACAGTTGTTAATTTATTCCTCTCACGGTTGAAGTCCTTGTTACATATTGTTACAGACTCTACCTTTGTTCATTTGTTGAACAGTTAGTTTGTGTTCTGGACAATTTCACACACATTTATTAAAAACAGGCATACTTGCCAACCCTCCCGGAATTTTCAGGAGACTCCCGAAATTCAGCGCCTCTCCCGAAAACCCCCCGGAAGAAATTTTCTCCCGGAAATCTCCCGAAATTCCCCCTCCAGCTCCATGCGGACATGAGTGGGGACAGCCTGTTTTTACGCCCGCTTTCCTGCTATATAAACAGCTTGCCTGCCCAATCACGTTACAACATCTACGGATTTTTTATAAAAAACTGCACACACAAGGAGACGAAGCAGAAGAACGAGGAAGTTACAGCCATGGCGACGCCGTCTGTAATAGAGTGATTCTATGTTGTGCGTTGCCATCTCCTGGTGAATGTTGGCTATAGCGTTATGGGGTTGCTTTTTGATTGGCCAACGATTTACGTGGTGTTGTGCACCTGACGGCAAGTGGCTCTCGCCAGTACGGCACGCAAATGGCAGAACAAAGGTTACTCAAATAGTGAAAGGTAAGTGTTGTTGTTTTTTCTTTAATAACCAGCAAGCACAGTACAGTTAGTAGAACAACTGTTTTTATTACTGTGTATTTGATAGGTGGCGTCTGAAATTCAACTATTTATTTTATTTATATATATAATAAAATAAATATAAATAGCTAGAATTCATTGAAAGTCAAGTATTTCATACGTATATGTATATTTATATATATGAAATATATATGAAATACTGGAGTTGGTGAATTATACTCGTCCCCTCTTAACCACGCCCCCACCCAAACCACGCCCCTAACTACGCCTCCTCCCCACTCCCGACCACTCCCATCCCCCACAAAATTGTCGATTGGGTAAATAAGCGCTATAAGCAGGGCCTTTACAAGCAAGCTTTGTCAGGCTTGGACTTGGATTTGGTTGACTCCTTCGATGCAGAGGGATTACAGGACGAGCCAGGCGAGAATTCAGGTACATAATGTTTTAATTTTACTCAAAATACCAAAAGGCAAAACAAAAAGCACGCTCGATGGCGGATAATAATCAATGCTAAAACTTTGAACAAAAACAGCACAATGGCAATACAATATCCAAAACAAACAAAAGATACCATCAAAAACATAATTTCCATCAAAAACTTACTGCGACAAAAAACGAGAGGCATAAACAGCAAGGTGCGTGGCAGGGGATCAATGAGCAGCAAAGGTCGTAGAATATAATGATAGTTAATGTTCCCAGACTGATGGACAGAAAGAAAATAACTTAAGTAGTGGCTGTGATAATTAGGAACAGGGGCGGGACTGAGGGCAGGGGCGTGACAGGGAGGGCAAGGTGAAAATCAATGAGTTGTCATGGTAACAAAAACAAACCAGGAAGTGAAAAAACGGAACAAGAGTCCAGAAAACAAAACAAAACATGATCAAACATAAAAACAGATTTACAGGCGTGACAAGCTTCTGCAAAAGTGAGCCCCGATGAATAATTTTTTTACCATTTTTATAGTAAAAGTGCAAACAAGTCCATTGGCTGAAAGAGTCCATGGACAACAAGTTTTCACGAGGGTGCATGGGGCCAGTTCAAGTTGCTGGCACAGCCGCTCTACCAACCGAGAAACGCCGCCATAATAATAAAAGTTTCCCTATATGACAGGACTGCTGGTGTTTCAAGAAATCTGCTTCAATAAGTTCTGAACTGGTTGCTCGGGGCGGTCTGATTGGCCATATTTGACCCCCGGCCCCCCAGTTGAACACCCCTGCCCTAAAGTCATCATACATTGGTGTATTTTTGGGGGCTATTGGGGTTATTCCAGGTGACTAGCATGAATAGAGTGGGCTGAGCGTTGTGTCAAGAGCTGCACAAATTACACTGAGAGGCAGCTTTTCTCCCTTCGCCCGCCCCACTCTCCCTCTTTTTCTTCCAGTTTGGCATTTTCGTGTTTTTTTTATTTCTGCTTCTCATTTGGAACGAGAAGTCAGCATCTTGCGCCCCTTACCCCTGAGTCCGTGCAGCTCAATGACCTGCAGCTTACTTCGCCACCGTGAGCTTTGCAGCTAAGCACAGAGCAGCTTCCAAGTTCATGCTGCAGTATTTTTTTTTAGCCCCCCCTCCCCCCTTTTGCTGTAGTCCACAAAGACCCGCCCTGCTGCCTGCTGAGTTCCACTTATTGTTGGGCCTTCAGATAATAAGTGACGAGCTAAGGGATCCTGAGGCTACACGTGTACTGCACAAGCAAAAAATCTTATCATGTTTTAGAGGCAAACAGCATTTCTTTTAGTAAGTGACTCTTGACCTTTCCTTACAAGCAGATTGGTCCCGTTGATAAAGCATATAACAGCAAAAAGTAAAAAAAGTTAAATAGAAAATTACATCAAAACCAAAATAATACTAAAAATAAATGTACTCAATTAAATATTTATCAATCAATCAATCAATGATTATTTATATAGCCCTAAACCACTAAAAAATGTGATTGAATAGAATACTATGTAGATTCAAAAATCAAATTAACAGAAGTCTTAGTAACCTAAAATTAATGAAAACCAAAAAATACAGCACGGACAAAATCATGAAAATGAGAAAAAATGCAATGTAAATGTAATCAGAGTATGTACATAAAATATTTGCAGGCAATGCAATATTTGTGATTAACTTAAGGACTTATTTATAAACTTTTGCTGTTACAGTTCTTGATAATATATACAAATAATAATAATAAAACAATTATACACACACATATATATATATATATATATATATATATATATATATATATATATATATATATATATATATATATATATATGTCTTGATTGGATTATCCAGAGAATAGTGCTCGATACCGTGGTAGAGCGCAATATGTAGGTGTGGGAAAAATCACAAGACTACTTCATCTCTACAGAACTGTTTCATGAGGGGTTCCCTCAATCATCAGGAGATTTTTTTTTCTTTTCATCTCCTGATGATTGAGGGAACCCCTCATGAAACAGTTCTGTAGAGATGAAGTAGTCTTGTGATTTTTCCCACACCTACATATATATATATATATATATATATATATATATATATATATATATATATATATATATATATATATATATATATATATATATAGCCATAGTTTGCTTGTATTTCTTCCCCTCCATTTATTTGCTTTCTTTTGTAATTCAAGTTATCATTACATACAGTATATGTTTTTTTTGCATTTAAAACAATTGTATTGTTGATAATAGAGGTAATTATTATTATTATTATTATTATTGATTATCCATCATGCTATTTCTATTGGTATTTGTACTCCATTTCTCCATTTGTAGTGCAATACTGTTCATTAACATTTCTATAGTATTAATATTTACATCATTAACTGCTTCTTTGCTATCATTTTTCTTATCATATTTGTACATATCCTATTTGCTGATGTGGTTGTTGTTGTTTTTGTTGTTTGGTTACCCTCTTCTCCCCACAATTTCCCCCTTTTTCTTCCTTTTATTCTTCTTTTAAAGCCCTCCTGCTACGGTGCGGCTATGCCAAATATTAATATAAATCAATTAAATAAAGTCAAATACAAATAAGGCAATATGATTTGACTGAGTGGCTGGGCAGGACAAAAAAAAATAATTCATTTGAATAACTAACACTGTAGTCAACGCAGTTATTGTAGTTAACTTACACTGTTACACTTCATAATACAATATTTAAACATTTTGAAAAACTAAATTTAGAAATAATGTTTGGTAAAAACACAAACAAATGAATAATGACAAGGTACTTTATTAAGAATTTCTTTAAAAATATTAACATAGATAGATCCATACTTTTTCATGAACCTAAAAGTAACCCTACAAAAAATACATCATTTCAAAACCATGGACCTAAAACAAAATGGAAAATGTAACAGTTACATTGAAAACCAAATTATTTTAAAACAGAATTTTAAAACTAACCCAACACGATGTGTCCGCTTTTCTTAAAAATAATGACAATAATAACAAGATGTTAAATTTATTGAACTCTCCAGTAATTATATTGAACTCCCAAGCTAATTGGGACAGGTTTACCTTTTTTTGGTTCAAGTTATCTATCATCCAGTGCCATAGTGAATTGTATGACCTATTTGTGTATTTCAGAGCGGTGGTCTTCAACAACAGAGGAGTGTCGGGGGAAACTCTGCTGGTAAGACTCTAAAATTGTGCAAAGTGTATAAATTTCAACATACTCTAATGCAATTTGACAAAGATTATAACAGGAATAAATGAGACTTTTCATTTTCAATTAAGGATTTGAATACAAATTAGTTTTCTACCACATATGGCGATATTCGCTGACGTCACAGGGCAGAAAATGTCACAGGACAGAGCAAATTCCAAACGACTCGTTTGGAGGAAGTAGGAATGGAAGGCAAGATTGTTTTATAAATATCTTTGCATGCCTCCACGTTTTGAAATTAATTTGAAATGAGGATATTTATAAAACAATCTTGCATCCCTTCATACGTCCTCCAAACGAGCCTTTTGTGACGTTTTCCAATTGGTGACGTCATCAGATACAGTCGTGGTCAAAAGTTTACATACACTTGTGTGACGGGTCTCCAGCCGACCTCGTGTGGGTTGCAGTGCTGATCGATACAGGACGCATCATGACAGGTTTGTCTTGAGTTTATTATTTCAGTAAACATACTGTCTTGGAAGTCGGCCGCGCCACTTTCTAGCGCGCTGACTCTTCCTCCTTGTCGCGGCTCACCTTTCGGTGCACGGTGGTTGCGTTTGCTGCCGGGGCTCATCTTGTTTGGGGTCGCTCTCGTGGTCTTCGTTGTCGGGTGGTTCCTCTCCTACTTCTGCCACGATTGCTCCTCTCTCTCCCCTTTTATGCTGCAGCAGAAGATGCAGGGATTGAGCACAGGTGTGTTGTGTACGCACCTGACTCTGATGGCTGTAGTATCGCTCCAGCCTTGCCCTGCCTCTCCGCTCTGCTGCATGCTCCGCCTTCTGGCCGCCATCTTGAGCAGGACCATCGTTTGCCCTGGCCCGCTGTCGGCTCGTCGGCTCCGCCTCTCCACAAATTGTTAAGAACATAATGTCATGGCTGTCTTGATTTTCCAGTAACTTTTACAACTCTTATTTTTTTGCGATAGAGTGACTGCACCACATACTTTTTGGTCACAAAACATTCATGAATTTTGACTCTTTTATTTATTTATTATGGGTCTACTGAAAATGTGACCAAATCTGCTGATTTAAAAGTATACATACAGCAATGTTAATATTTGGTCACATGTCCCTTGGCAAAATTCACTGCATTAAGGCGCTTTTTGTAGCCATCCACAAGCTTCTGGCAAGCTTCTGGTCTAATTTTTGACCACTCCTCTTGACAAAATTGGTGCAGTTCGGCTAAATTTGTTGTTCTTTTGACATGGACATGTTTCTTCAACATTGTCCACACGTTTAAGTCAGGACTTTAGGAAGGCCGTTCCAAAACCTTAATTGTGGCCTGATTTAGCCATTCCTTTACCACTTTTAACGTGTGTGGGGTCATTTTCCTGATGGAACACCTAACTGCGCCCAAGACCTGACCTCCGGGCTGATGATTTTAAGTTGTCCTGAAGAATTTGGAAGTAATCCTCCTTTTTATTGTCCTATTTACTGTCTGTAAAGCACCAGTTCCATTGGCAGCAAAACAGGCCCAGAGCATAATACTACCACCACTATACGGTAGGGTTGGGTATCGTTTGAATTCGAACGATTCCGATTCCGATTCCGATTTTTTGTTTCGATTCTGATTCCTGACGATTCCCGATTCCGATTCTTCTTGTAATGTGTTTGCCAGGTAGTCCCTGGAAGGTGGTATGTATTTTGGGTTGAGAGTTTTCACCATATCCCTGCAAACATAAACAAACATGCAATGTTGCTGTTACTGTTTAGCCCAGTATCAATTAGCTTAGCTCTAACGTTATTGCTTAATTAACCTAAATGTCGGCGATTCCACCTCTGAAAAGGGATGCAGTCTTTTGACTATGTGTGCAGTGACCTTTCTGTGGCACTCTTCCGTCTGTGGCACCGACATCTTCCCCGTTGCCGCTACGGTGAACGGAGTACCCTCAGCACATCGCGGAGCCTGGCTAGCAGGTTGTAAATAGTCAATGAAAAAATACGCGGACTAATTTGTTAGCTGCCTCAACGTTGGCACAAAACACATTATTTATTGCATATATATTGTTTTACTTACCGGATTCGGACTGCAGTGCAGTCACCGAGGTGCCAGGCTGGGCGTCGGAGCCGGAGCCAGAGCCAGAGGAAGAGGCAGAGGAGGACGGTCCCCACAGCGCGTCTAAGACGGGACACGCATTTATTTGTACTCCATGAACTCGGAGGTGCTTCATCATGTTTGATGTGCACCCTCCTAAGCACGAAACAGTCCTGTCGCACGTGTTACATTTCGCCGATATTTAATTTTTTTTAGTAAAATAAAGCCACACTTTCGACCGCCGACGCCCGCTATCCATGCTTGACTGACTCGCTCGGCTACATAGGCTCGGTTATGCTAACACTTCCGGCGGTGGGCGCTTCTTCGTTGGTGTTCAGCCACTTATTCTTTTTTTCCGGTCGGCGGACTGGGTATCGAAACTAGGAATCGAAATTTAAACTTTTGAACGATTCCGGAAGAATCGGAAAGTTAGTCCCGGTTCCAATCGATACTCGATACTCGATACCCAACCCTACTATACTGTAGGATTGTGTTCCTGGGATTAAAGTCCTGATATTTTCTCCTCCAATCATATTGCTGGGTATTGTGGCCAAACAGCTCAATTTTTGTTTAATCCGACCACAGAACTTTCCTCCAAAAGGTCTTATCTTTGTCCATGTGATGTCAGATGAAACAAAAATCCTCCGCTGTTGCCATTTCTTATACAAATTAGCGTATAGTTCTCACTTGTAACTGTCTGTAGACTCGTTATGTAAGCGCTAAAAACTACAACATGGCTGATGGGAAGAATATGCTGTCGAAGTGGAGGCACGTAATAAAGGCCACCCGCAAAATGCCGCATCCTGAAAAGACGGTCAGAAAGCATCTTGAAAACGGTTTGTAAAACATAATCTATGCAACAGTCCGACCAAAAAACCACCATGACATGTTATGTAGACCACAAGGAAGTGTTTTAAATGTAGAAAAAAAATCATAACTTTTAATCACATAACATTTGGCAGTGATACGAAAGAAAAGAAGAAAAAAAAAACTAGAAAGGAGGTAACAAAGTGCTCCTTTTGCAAGCAAACTGACTCAGCTCCAGTTTGCAGGCCAAATAGGAACAATGTCATGTGACGCACCCGCACGTGTTGCTCGGGCACTAAGATTACGTGTGGGGCAGATTTAATCATGTATTTTAATGCCCATGCTTAAGAAATGTGAGCTGGCTGACCACGGCCGCATTTCTAACACCTGGTTGAATCAGTCCTCTCACACCAGCGTATATTTAGCCAACAGAATATGGCTGCTACTGCATGCACCTCTGATATGGCTGCTAGTTCATGCACCTCTTCAGGTTCACACAGTCAACGTTGTTGCATTGCAGAGCACTTTGTTTCCTCAGTGCGATAACAAATGTAACACAGAAGGTAGGGGTCGCGCATGTTGAGGTTTTCGCCAGGCTTAATCCGCACTAGTGTTATCTTGGCACAATGTCAAGTAGCAGGGTCAACGGGGGTGCAGAGTTTGGTCTGACAATTGTGCCTCATTCAGTGCTGACGATTTAGCTCGTAGCTTGTTTTCTGTGTGTCGTGCTTGTTAGCGGGAACATTGTGCATTGTTTAAGCAGGCCAGGCTTTAGAATGGAGCCCACTATGTAGTTAGCTCAATGCATTAGAAGCCAACGCCTATGAGGCCTTGTTCAGCATTACTTTTAAAAGTCTCATATTATAGTACCCACTTATGTGGGCCAACCCGCAAGTGTCCACTTAAAGGGGAACATTATCACAATTTCAGAAGGGTTAAAACCAATTAAAATCATTTCCCAGTGGCTTATTTTATTTTTCAAAGTTTTTTTCTAAATTTTACCCATCATGGAATATCCCGGGCTTCACGGTGGCAGAGGGGTTAGTGCGTCTGCCTCACAATACGAAGTTCCTGCAGTCCTGGGTTCAAATCCAGGCTCGGGATCTTCCTGTGTGGAGTTTGCATGTTCTCCCCGTGAATGCGTGGGTTCCCTCCGGGTACTCCGGCTTCCTCCCACTTCCAAAGACATGCACCTGGGGATAGGTTGATTGGCAACACTAAAATAGCCCTAGTGTGTGAATGTGAGTGTGAATGTTGTCTGTCTATCTGTGTTGGCCCTGCGATGAGGTGGCGACTTGTCCAGGGTGTACCCCGCCTTCCGCCCGATTGTAGCTGAGATAGGCGCCAGCGCCCCCCGCGACCCCGAAAGGGAATAAGCGGTAGAAAATGGATGGATGGATGGATGGATGGAATATCCCGAAAAAAGGCTTTAAAGTCAATCAATCAATCAATGTTTATTTATATAGCCCTAAATCACAAATGTCTCAAAGGACTGTACAAACCACTACGACTACGACATCCTCAGAAGAACCCACATAAGAGCAAGGAAAACTCACACCCAGTGGGACGCCAGTGACAATGATGACTATGAGAAACCTTGGAGAGGACCTCAAATGTGGGCAACCCCCCCGCCCCCTCTAGGGGACCGAAAGCAATGGATCTCGAGCGGGTCTAACATGATACTGTGAAAGTTCAATCCATAGTGGCTCCAACACAGCCGCGAGAGTTCAGTTCAAAGCGGATCCAAGACAGCAGTGAGAGTCCCGTCCACAGCAAACCATCCCAACCGGAGGTGGATCAGCAGCGTAGAGATGTCCCCAACCGATACACAGGCGAGTGGTCCATCCTGGGTCCCGACTCTGGACAGCCAGTACTTCATCCATGGTCATCGGACCGGACCCCCTCCACAAGGGAGGGGGGGGACAAAGGAGAAAAAGAAAAGAAGAGAAGCGGCAGATCAACTGGTCTAAAAAGGAGGTCTATTTAAAGGCTAGAGTATACAAATGAGTTTTAAGGTGAGACTTAAATGCTTCTACTGAGGTGGCATCTCGAACTGTTACCGGGAGGGCATTCCAGAGTACTGGAGCCCGAACGGAAAACGCTCTATAGCCCGCAGACTTTTTTTGGGCTTTAGGAATCACTAATAAGCCGGAGTCTTTTGAAAGCAGATTTCTTGCCGGGACATATGGTACAATACAATCGGCAAGATAGGATGGAGCTAGACTGTGTAGTGCCTGATTTTTGCTATCTGTGAGGCCACCGTCCATTTTCCTGTGACGTCATCCAGTGATGCCAATACGGATAGCACAGCAAGATATAGCGACATTAGCTCTGATTCAGACTCGGATTTCAGCGGTTTAAGCGATTCAACAGATTACGCATGTATTGAAACGGATGGTTGGAGTATGGAGGCAGATAGCGAAAACGAAATTGAATCAGAAACTGAAGCTATTGAGCGAATAGCTATTGACGCTATTCGGCCATGTAGGTGGGTTTATTTTTCCCCTCCGCGTTCATATCTCACAGTGTTTGTTGCATTTTTGTTGCGTTTCTCTTGATTGTAAAATATGTCGATGGAAAGGGGGTGTGACATTCATATGTTGTCAATATTCAGTGTTTTATCGTTCATAGTTAATATTGTTCCCACATTTTTTTATTTTCATGTAAAATTCCATTCCGTTTATGGCAGTCTGTCATAACGTTTTTAGCATTCAATCAGACATTATTGGGAGATGTTGTATTAGTGTTCCTAAAAATCAGATATACCGGCCCCCCAGACACATTTTTTTCTCTAAATTTGGCCCCCAGAGTCAAAATAATTGCCCAGGCCTGCACTAGATAGAACCTGCGTACCACAGTTTGAGAATCACTGTTTTTGTAGACGCAGTGACAATGTATTTCCTGGTCAGTGGCTGCTTGTTGCTCGGCAGATTTCATAAGGCGCCAATAGCCAGTATATGCAAGCCAGGCCCACAAACATTTACAGTGGGGAAAAAAAGTATTTAGTCAGCCACCGATTGTGCAAGTTCTCCCACTTAAAATGATGACAGAGGTCTGTAATTTTCATCATAGGTACACTTCAACTGTGAGAGACAGAATGTGAAAAAAAATCCAGGAATTCACATTGTAGGAATTTTAAAGAATTTATTTGTAAATTATGGTGGAAAATAACTACTTAGTCAACCATTCAAAGCTCTCATTGATGGAAGGAGGTTTTGGCTCAAAGTCTCACGATACATGGCCCCATTCATTCTTTCCTTAACACGGATCAATCGTCCTGTCCCCTTAGCAGAAAAACAACCCCAAAGCATGATATTTCCACCCCATGCTTCACAGTAGGTATGGTGTTCTTGGGATGCAACTCAGTATTTTTCTTCCTCCAAACACGACGAGTTGAGTTTATACCAAAATGGATACATGGATGATTCAGCAGAGGATTGGGAGAATGTCATGTGGTCAGATGAAACCAAAATAGAACTTTTTGGTATGAACTCAACTCGTCGTGTTTGGAGGAAGAAGAATACTGAGTTGCATCCCAGGAACACCACACCTACTGTGAAGCATGGGAGTAGAAACATCATGCTTTGGGGTTGTTTTTCTGCTAAGGGGACAGGACGATTGATTTGTGTTAAGGAAAGAATGAATGGGGCCATGTATCGTGAGATTTTGAGCCAAAACCTCCTTCCATCAGTGAGAGCTTTGAATGGTTGACCAAACACTTATTTTCCACCATAATTTACAAATAAATTCTTTAAAATTCCTACAATGTGAATTCCTGGATTTTTTTCCACATTCTGTCTCTCACAGTTGAAGTGTACCTATGATGAAAATTACAGACCTCTGTCATCATTTTAAGTGGGAGAACTTGCACAATCAGTGGCTGACTAAATACTTTTTTGCCCCACTGTAACTCTGTATTCACTAGGAAATGCTCTACATCCTCATCTACAAAGAACATTTGAATGAACAAGAAATCGCCCTGTTATGCAAAATAAAAATTCTCTCTCAGGAATTTATTATGAATATTACTTATAACAACTGTCTTACTAATAATGTTGCAGGCATTAAAATTGCTCCTGTATGATATCTTTCAATGTTTGCATACTGTTCCAGACGCCACGGACCTATTGCGCCGCCAACACCGAGGACCTGGAGACTGTTATCGAGCACATCCACCGTACATATGAGGTCGCGTCCATCATGGCGGCGGGTGTGTCCATGGGCGGGTAATGAAGCCACTTGTGTCATTCGCAGACCCCCCCCCCCCGAATATGACTGAAAGCGGCGCGAGGAGGCCTCCCCCCTGCGGGCTTAAAAGAGATTAACACTAATACTTTGATACGGCCCGTCATAACAACATCCACTGTCGATAGACAGCGCAAACAGAGATCACTCACGTTTATGAATCTAACTTGCCTTTATCCACATCCACAATGTACAACTCCCTTATTAATAATTTTTACGACTTGACCAGCATGTACCCCGCCTTTCGCCTGAATGCAGCTGGAATAGGCTCCAGCAACCACCCCTTGTCCCCGAAAGGGACAAGCGGTAGAAGATGGATGGATGGTTTGACTCTCATAACAAATAAAGCAGTTCTGCTTAACATGCTTACCTTGCTAACTGTTGCGGCCCACTTGGATTAATGACACAAGATACAGAGAGCTTCGACTGGTGCATCTTCAATTCTCTCCTCCTTTTCTCCTCACAATTTTGACACCGTGAAAACTATGAAGATGGACAGAAAATACAAATGCCATTGTACCATATTTCCACAAACGATGCATAAATCCATACTATCCAACCCTCCCGATTTCCCGGGGAAACTCATGAATTTCAGTGCCTCTCCAGAAAACCTCCCGGGGCAACATTTCTCCCGAATCTCTCCTGATTTCCACCTGGACAACAATATTGGGGGCGAGCCTTCTTTTTGTAAAGACATTTTTAGAATGAAGTTCATGAATCCAGATGGATCTCTATTACAATCCCCAAAGAGGGCACTTTAAGTTGATGATTACTTCTATGTGTAGAAATCTTTATTTATAATTTAATCACTTGTTAATTTTTTAACACGTTTTTAGTTATTTTTATATCTTTTTTTCCAAATAGTTCAAGAAAGACCACTACAAATGAGCAATAATTAGCATTGTTAAACAATTTAATAAATCAGAAACTGATGACATAGTGCTGTATTTTACTTCTTTATCTCTTTTTTTCAACCAAAAATGCTTTGCTCTGATTAGGGGGTACTTGAATTAAAAAAATGTTCACAGGGGGTACATCACTCAAAAAAGGTTGACAAGCACTGCTCTACAACCTGTCATCACATACAGCGTGTATGCCCAGTCACATAATACATGCGGCTTTTACAGATACACGCAAGTGAATGCAGGGCATACTTGATAACAGCCATACAGGTCAGACTGAGGGTGGCCGTATAAACAACTTTAACACTGTTACAAACATGCGTCACACTGTGAACCCACACCAAACAAGAATGACAAACACATTTCGGGGGAACATCCGCACTGTAAGACTACATAAAAACTAAGATCACGCATCCTTTTTACTACAAACTCAATTTTAAAGGATTTTTTCACATTTGCCAATGAAACCCTTTCTCCCTAAGTGCGAATGAGTTGGAGCGCTTATCTAGAGTCAGGATGATGCTTGCCAACCCCTAATTAAATGATGAGTTTTGCCTACAACTGACATTTGTACTGTTTGTTTTGAATTGTACTAAATTAATTTAAATAAATAAGTAATTAATAAATAATTGAATTGTTGTCAAAATTGGAGCAGTACATGCTAGCTACTCAATTAGCTGCTAGGCCATCACTTTAATTTAAAAAAAGACCTTCTGATTTAATTTAAAAAAAATTATGTAGTACCTAAAAACTAAAGATTGTTGTTATTTACCGAACTTTAGTTTAAAGTAATTTTTCATGGCTTCAAGAGTGTTGCTTATATTCTAAGAGCCATTTATTTTGTGCTAACAGTGTTAATGAAAATATGGCTCTTATTTGCATTTTCAAACAATACCTCCAGAATATGCTAACCTTAAATTGTCTCAGCATTTTTGTGCTAAAGAGTTAACAGTGTAATTTCTTATCTCCAGGATGATGCTCGCTAACTACTTGGGGCGCAAGGGCCAAGAAACGTGCCTGAAAGGGGTGGCGGTCTTCTCAGCGGGATGGGATGTATTCGAGTGCACGGCTTCGCTGGAGAAGCCGCTGGACCGTTTCCTCTTCAACTCCTACCTCACCAGCTGCCTTCAAGCCTCTGTGCACAGGTCAGCCGGGTGGGGGCCAAAGAGGGATTAACTGCTGTCGCAAGCTCACTGCTAATGCTAGGGGTTTTAGCACTTGAGCAGTCTGGAGATTAAATTGTATTTTCCTGACTGGGCTGCTTTTCCCTTTTTTCTTGGAATTCCCATGTGGACGTTGCATGTGGGACCTGTTCAATTATCCTAATTGGTGTCAGTATTATTGCAATTTTTTTGTCGTAATCTGCCCACCAGACACAGGCTGGTGCTCGAACAGTGCTACGATATCGACCACGTAATGAAGGTAGGCCATCATCTACCATAAAGCAATCAATTGTCATTGGCACCTAAATGACCTTGAGCTCCGCCCTACATCTCAGGCCAGGACCATCCGGGAATTTGATGAGAGGTTCACATCCATCATGTTTGGTTACGCCACCAACGACGACTACTACCACGACGCTAGTCCCGTCCACAAGTTGAAATCGGTGCAGGTGCCCATGCTGTGTCTCAATGCTGCTGACGACGTCTTTTCTCCATCTCATGGTAAGGGACAAGTCATAGTCTGCATGCTAATATATTTATATTTATATACGTATATGTTCACATATATGTGTATGTATATGTTAGGTCAGGAAAAAACACAGAGGCTGTTTCATCCCTACAAGCCTGTTTCGCAGGTTTCTCTGTTCTTCAGGGTATTTTATAAAAATAAAAAAAATTCCTTGAAGAGCAGGGAAACCTATGAAACAGGCTTCTAGGGATGAAATAGCCTGCGTGTTTTTCCGGACCTAACATATATTCCGCTTTACCCCGATATTGAGCACTGTATAACGGATATACCTTGACTGTGTATATGTAAATATATATATATATATATATATATATATTTGTATATATATATATATATATATATATATATATATATGTATATGTATGTATATACTGTGTGTATATACAGTGGGGCAAAAAAGTATTTAGTCAGCCACTGATTGTGCAAGTTCTCCCACTTAAATTGATGACAGAGGTCTGTAATTTTCATCATAGGTACACTTCAACTGTGAGGGACAGAATCTTAAAAAAAATCCAGGAATTCACATTGTAGGAATTTTAAATAATTTTTTTGTAAATTATGGTGGAAAATAAGTGTTTGGTCACTTCAAACAAGAAAGACCTCTGGCTATCACAGACCTGTAACTTCTTCTTTAAGAAGCTCTTCTGTCCTCCACTCGCTACCTGTATTAATGGAACCTGTTTGAACTCGTTATCTGTATAAAAGACACCTGTCCACAGCCTCAAACAGTCAGACTCCAAACTCCACTATGGCCAAGACCAAAGAGTTGTAGAAGGACACCAGGAAAATAATTGTAGACCTGTACCAGACTGGGAAGAGTGAATCTACAATAGGCAAGCAGCTTGGTGTGAAAAAATCAACTGTGGGAGCAATTATCAGAAAATGGAAGACATACAAGGCCACTGATAATCTCCCTCGATCTGGGACTCCACGCAAGATCTCATCCCGTGGGGTCAAAATGATCATGAGAACAGTGAACAAAAATCCCAGAACCACACGGGGGGACCTGGTGAATGACCTGCAGAGAGCTGGGATCAAGGTAACAAAGGTTACCATCAGTAACACACTACGCCGACAGGGAATGAAATCCTGCAGTGCCAGGCGTGTCCCCCTGCTTAAGCCAGTGCCTGTCTGAAGTTTGCCAGAGAGCACATGGGAGAATGTCATGTGGTCAGATGAAACCAAAATAGAACTTTTTGGTATAGACTCAACTCGTCGTGTTTGGAGGAAGAAGAATACTGAGTTGCATCCCAAGAACACCATAGCTACTGTGAAGCATGGGGGTGGAAACATCATGCTTTGGGGCTGTTTTTCTGCTAAGGGGACAGGACGATTGATCCGTGTTAAGGAAAGAATGAATGGGGCCAAGTATCGTGAGATGTTGAGCCAAAACCTCCTTCCATCAGTGAGAGCTTTGAATGGTTGACCAAATACTTATTTTCCACCATAATTTACAAATAAATTCTATAAAATTCCTACAATGTGAATTCCTGTTGAAGTGTACCTATGATGAAAATTACAGACCTCTGTCATCATTTTAAGTGGGAGAACTTGCACAATCGGTGGCTGACTAAATATTTTTTTGCCCTACTGTGTGTGTGTGTGTATATATATATATATATATATATATATATATATATATATATATATATATATACATACACACACATGTGTATGTGTGCGTGTATAAGTATACATCAATAGGAATATACATATATATGTATATATACATGTGTATAGGTGTATATACATCATTATCAATTCTAGTTCTAAAATTGGCATATTTTGTGGAATTTTCAGCCTATATAAATAAGTCATGCAGTATTTGGAAACATTACAGCAATCTATATATATATATATATATATATATATATATCTCCATCCATCCATTTTCTACCGCTTGTCCCTTTCGGGGCCGCAGGGGGTGCTGGAGCCTATCTCAGCTGCATTCTGGCGGAAGCCGGTGTACACCCTGGACATATATGTATATAATTAGGACTGTCAAACTTTTAAAATATTTAATCGTGATTCAAAATTAATTACAGATATATATATGTATTTAGGTGTACCCTAGACATATAATTTTTCAATTTTTAAGGTAGGTGGGTTATACATGTATAGCACTTAATCAAAGCGCTTTGACACTATTACCACATTCACACAAGCTGGGGGTCGAACCAGGAACCCCTCAGGTTCTACCCACCAGTCTTCATGACTACATTATTCTGTTTGAAACAGCTCAACACAAAATGGATATAAACACGCTTTTGATGATAGGAAAAAAAATGCCTTGCCAGATTATGTGTTTTGTAGAAATACAAAATTTCAATGTAAAAATACAGCAAATGAGAAATTGCATGAGAAATAACAGTTGGTTGTCAAACATTTTACCTCATGACACCATCACCTGCACCTGTGTCTGTTCCTGCCTCATACACCCCGGGCCAAAGTCATGTGATCCTCAGTCTCCCACTGAATAAAATGAAATTCTTTAAATGTGGGCAAACGTAGAAATAAACCCGGGAGGCCCTCATTCTCCATTGTTTATAACGTTATTTGCTTTAGCTGGCCTTTTTACACGCTTTTCTAAAAAGATGTTGTCTCGAATTTGTATACTTTGCCCTAAGTTTCCTCTTGGGTAAATGAGTCGCTAATCTGTGGTCCGAAGAGAAGGACAGTCAATTCAGGATTCCATCCTTACTTTTGTGTGTTGTGCAGCCATCCCTGTGGAAGTGGTGAAGCAGAACCCCAACCTGGCCATGCTCATTACCTGCCACGGCGGCCACATTGGCTTCCTGGAGGGCCTGTGGCCAAGGCAGAGCACCTACATGGACCGAGTCTTCCGACAGTTTGCCCGGGCTGTCATCGAGCAAGGAAGTCGACTAGAAGACCTCACCTGAGAGGACCTCTACCAAGTGTCCCCCAGTCCCTCTAGTTCTTTACTAGTTTCTTTACTTCTGTCTTCATGCATTCCATTTGATCCTGATTTTTTCCGTCCTTACCTTCTTCAACCCTCCAACTTCCTTGCATTCTATCCTTTGTCCTTCCCTCACTGCATTCCATCCATCCTTCATTCCTTATCCTGCTTTTCTCTATTGACTTGCTTTCATCTTTGTCCTCCATGTATCCGTCCTTTTCTCCTTCCGTGCCGAAATGTAAAAAAAAAAACAATTGCTCTGATTGTAAGGGCACATCCTGTTAACTTCTTTCAACCTCATTTAGTTTTTCCTAGTCCTAATTTGTGACCATGGTTTCATTGATGTTTAGAACAATGATCGGTCACAATAGCTAGCTGTAAACATATTTTGATACAAGTACTGTAGCAAATAATTCAATCAAGTACAATACGCCTTTTAGCGTTCATCTGTAGAATTTTAGCCCTCAGGAATTTCATTTCTTTTTACTCCGGTTTCATTTTAGAGGAATAGTTTCACCCTTTTTCCATTTTTCGGAGCCATAATATTCAACACTCCTGCAATAGTTGTCCGTTAGACTACAGCTAATGTTAAAATAGGGCTAGCTTGTGCTGAGTTAGAAGTGACCAAAAATAGTTCAGCTCAACCATAAAAGTACTCAAATTTATTACAAGTGCGCAGTGCAACTAAGCAGATCCTTGATCCCGCCCACCTTCTCTTGATTGACAGATGAACTAATTTACTAATATATATATATATATATATATATATATATATATATATATATATATATATATATATATACCTTCATTTGATTATCCAGACAATAGTGCTCGATACCGTGGTAGAGCGTAATATGTATGTGTGGGGGAAAATCACAAGATTACTTCATCTCTACAGAACTGTTTCATGAGGGGTTCCCTCAATCTCCTGATGATTGAGGGAACCCATCATGAAACAGTTCTGTAGAGATGAAATAGTCTTGTGATTTTTCCCCACACATACATACATACATACATATATATATATATATATATATATATGTATGTATATATATATATATATATATATATATATATATGTGTGTGTGTGTGTGTGTATTATATTGACAAGGACAGGGCGAGGGTCAAATTGTCTAACAGTTTTTAATTGATTCTATTTATTTTTAAAGATGTAATGAAAAAACAATTGTGATTTAAAGCATATATAAAATATAATACATTACAGTATTTAAAATATTACATGTATATGTAGAATTATTTCATACATTTCTTTTATTTTTAATATATATATTTTAATACATATTTCATTATTTGTGTAATTGACCGTTTTTTAATTTTGCCACACAAAATATATCCTTTCTAGATGTATTTCACTCGATAATGCAAAGCAAATAGTTTAGCCTTAATGTCACCTTAAAGCAGGGGTGTCAAGGTCAAGAATGAATGATCTATGGCCCCTGGGATAA
Source organism: Nerophis ophidion (assembly GCF_033978795.1). Classification (NCBI taxonomy): domain Eukaryota; kingdom Metazoa; phylum Chordata; class Actinopteri; order Syngnathiformes; family Syngnathidae; genus Nerophis; species Nerophis ophidion. Next base: position 36,755,823 of record NC_084624.1, on the reverse strand, counting down.
TCTTTGATTAGTATTAGAACCGGCCCGCAGGCCACAGCCGCCTGCTGCTGTTTTGCACGCACCAACACTCCATCAGTATGACTTTAAAAATGATGTTCCACAGTAAATTTTTGGGACCCCACTTTTTGTACCAGTTTTGAAAACAAATGTTAAATGTATGCATTATCCTGTTATATCTCACATTCCATATAGAGTTTTGGAAAAAGGTTGTCAGAACCGTTACGTAATTCATTAAAGGGGAACATTATCACCCGACCTATGTAAGCGTCAATAAATACCTTGATGTTGCAGAAAAAAGACCATATGTTTTTTTAACCGATTTCCGAACTCTTAAAGGGCGAATTTGGCGATTTAAACGCCTTTCAATTGTTCACTGTCGGAGCGATGACCTTACACATTTTTACAACGGGAAGCAATCCGCCATTTTCTCAAACACATTACACACACAAGTCAAATCAGCTCTGTTATTTTCCGTTTTTTCGACTGTTTTCCGTACCTTGGAGACATCATGCCTCGCCGGTGTGTTGTCGGAGGGTGTAACGACACGATCAGGGACGGATTCAAGTTGACTTACGTGGAGTGTTCATCGATTAGCACAGCATGTTAATCGATGCTAACATGCTATTTAGGCTAGCTGTATGTACATATTGCATCAATATGCCTCATTTGTAGCTATATTTGCCTTCAGCCTTTCCCTCCACCCACATTTATTGCCAAACAAATACATACCAATTGACAGATTCAAGTTGCACCAGTGGTCGAAAGATGCGAAAGTCCATCGTTTGTTCTGCACATTTTACCGACGATAGCGATGCTAAAACAGAGATGTGTGGATATCCTGCGACACTCAAAGCAGATGCATTATAAACGATAAAGTCAACGAAATCACAAAGGTGATTTTTGTTGATGTTATTGACTTATGTGCTAATCAGACATATTTGGTCAAGGCATGACTGCCAGCTAATCGATGCCAACATGCTATTTAGGCTAGCTGTATGTACATTTGTAGCTATATTTGCATCCAGCCTTTCCCTCCACCCACATTTAATGCCAAACAAACACTTACCAATCGACGGATTTAAGTTGCTCCAGTGGTCAAAAGATGCAATCCTAGGTTAGAAGGCGATTGCCGAATTTGTCCGCGTTGCCTTTGTCCGTCGTGATATGGCTCAATAGCATCAGTTTCTTCTTCAATTTTGTTTTCGCTATCTGCCTCCACACTCCAACCATCCGTTTCAATACATGCGTAATCTGTTGAATCGCTTAAGCCGCTGAAATCCGAGTCTGAATCCGAGCTAATGTCGCTATATATTTCTGTTCTATCTGCCATGTTTGTATTGGCGTCGCGCAATGACGTCACAGGAAAATGGACGGCTGGATTCACAGATAGCGAAAATCAGGCACTTTAAAGTTTTTTTTCGGGATATTCCATGATGGGTAAAATTTTGAAAAAAACTTCGAAAAATAAAATAAGCCACTGGGAACTGATTTTTTTTGGTCATAACCCTTCTGAAATTGTGATAATGTTCCCCTTTAAAAAAAAAATTATACAAATGAAAACACATGTAAATGTATTCAGTTGTAAACATTCATTCACTTTCTTCTTTACTTCATGAATCTAAACTTTACCATTGCCGGTATTTTTTGCTATATTTTTAGTGTAATATTTTCAGAATGTGTTTGTTCTATTTTTGGCCAACGTGAGACAAAGAAAACAATCTGAAGTTGTCTTTATTTTTTTAGTTCTCATGACATGATTTTAAATAGTCTGGCCCACGTTTGCACAGATTTTCTTCCATGGGGCCCCTGAGAAAAAATTGAGTTTGGACACCCCTGCCTTAAAGAATAACTTTCCAGAAACATTTGTTTTTCAATGATGTCATTTACCAGTCAGAAAATAGTGTATTTGTGGTTTAATGCTGCGTACACTTATGACAGGAGACTATAGAATGTCAGTGAATGAACATTCAGTGACTGTGAAGCCATGAATATTGCACATGTTAAATAGAAATGAATTATGGGTGTCATCAAAGAACCTATAAAGTCTAGGATGTCTTTGAATGTCATCAAATGTACGCGCATCTTAAACTTACTGCATGCATACATGCTTCTGCATCACCTGTAGTTTGGTAGCATATATAATGACAAGGAATGTGGACTTGCACTATTTTAGTTTTCTTAATTTGTTAATATTTCACAGCACTTCATTCATGTCATGTGACGAATGAAAAAAGCCTAAAGGCAGTATTGACGTGAGGCTGGCTGCTGAATATAACGCACACAGGAAGTGTACTCAATCAAGTAGTGAGAGAGTGTGACCAGGCTGCGTTCAGGCTTGTCGCGTTTGGTTCCGCTACAAAGAACTCTGGTGTGTTTGCGCTGCTAATATAGTCTGAACATCATCAGTGTGCACTCAACACGTGGCCCGAGACCACTTAAGCAGTGGGTCTGGGTCAACCTGGCTGCAGATCGACTCACTTGAGCTCAAATACAGTGGGGCAAAAAAGTATTTAGTCAGCCACCGATGGTGCAAATTCTGCCACTTAAAATGATGACAGAGGTCTGTAATTTTCATCATAGGTACACTTCAACTGTGAGAGACAGAATGTGAAAAAAATATCCAGGAATTCACATTGTAGGAATTTTAAAGAATTTATTTGTAAATTATGGTGGAAAATAAGTATTTAGTCAACCATTCAAAACTCTCACTGATGGAAGGAGGTTTTGGCTCAAAATCTCACGATACATGGCCCCATTTATTCTTTCCTTAACACGGATCAATCGTCCTGTCCCCTTAGCAGAAAAAAAACCCCAAAGCATGATGTTTCCACCCCCATGCTTCACAGTAGGTATGGTGTTCTTGGGATGCAACTCAGTATTCTTCTTCCTCAAAACACGACGAGTTGAGTTTATACCAAAATGGATACACGGATGATACAGCAGAGGATTGGGAGAATGTCATGTGGTCAGATGAAACCAAGATAGAACTTTTTGTTATAAACTCAACTCGTCGTGTTTTTTGTCACTTGTGCCAGCTTTTTTTGAAAAATGTTGCAGGCATCAAATCCCAAATGAGCTAATATATGCAAAAAATAACAAAGTTTTCTAGTTCGAACATTAAGTATCTTGTCTTTGGAGTATATTCAATTGAATATAGGTTGAAAAGGATTTGCAAATCATTGTATTCTGTTTTTATTTAGGATTTACACAACGTGCTAACTTCACTTGTTTTGGGGTTTGTATGTTTTAGAAGCTTTTTTGAAAAATTAGATTGTTATATACAGCAGAATAAAATAATACCTAATGTGTTCAACCCAGCAGATGGCATTTTGGTTTGGAATATTTGCACAACATCGAAAAAGCTATGTAAAGGTATATTTTAGATGCTTTTTATGAAAGTAAGAAAAAATAGCAGAATACTGTATGTATTCAACCGAGCAGACAGTATTTTGGATTGCAATGTTTGAGTTACATAAGATATTATGAGACAAAAGCTCTTTAAAAGTATATTTAAAATTTTTTTCCTAAAATCTTACAGCCTAAATACAGCAGAATATAAGAATAACCGGTATTCAACCCAGCAAAGCCTTTTTTGGTCAGAAATATTTGAATTCCGTCATGTAGTATATTACAAAAACTCTTAAAAAGTGTCTTTTACAATCTCATTAAAAAGGTGAAATAAAAGGTTAAAGAAGCTTTTCATGAAATTTATGCTGGTAAATACAGCAGAATACAAAACATGTGACCAACAGATTAAGCCCAGCAAAAGTCATGTTGGTTTGAACTATTTGAGTTACGACTATTTTAGATGCTTTTTGTGAAATTTAAGTTGATAAATAGCATAATAGAAAAATGACCCCTATTATTGGAATTTGGGTTTACATTATTAAACTGAAAGCTGCCAAATGAAGTCCTTAATTTGTGATTTTTTAAAATATATATATTTTTTTACTGTACAGCGTTTGGTTTAGTGAAAACGACACCAGATTGAACGCTAAGCAAACCGCACCAAAGTGTGCACCAAGTATCTTTTTTGACATTTTTGGTTGGGACTGGAGTACCAAAGCAGAAGTGTGAACGCAGCCTTGAAAATGTTACACGACTGTATTCAGTACTTGAGACGTCAACATGGGGCAAAAAACTGTACGATGGGTGACCTTTTTGTCTAGTTTTTTTGATAAGTAGAGCAAAAAATACACTCCAGTACTACTTCTGTGTACATGAATGCATGACAAATAAAAAGAGCTGTCCAGTGCAGTGCGTTGAGGTCATCTACGCATTTTTAATTGATGTTATTCCTATTGAAAACATTTGCAGCAATAACAATAAAAAAGTGTTATCAGTACTGGTTTAATGTACATAATCCACATAAGTGTAATATGCTGTGTTTAATAAAAGATTTAAGAGCACCTATGCCTTTTTAGTATCGTTTATTGGTCCTTTGGATTGTTTCTGGCTGCACTTACACACCTCTAAGCCACGGACAGGATCAGCCTCCTGCTATACTACTGATGGCTTGTTTTTTTGTGTTTGTATATTATTATGAAGCAACTGTACAGATAAATAGATCAAGCAATTCAAAATATTTAACATGTTTTCTGATATATGATGAAAAAATAGGATAATCATTTTGTGTTATAGTGTAATCATGTCAGTGCTGCTTTTCATACCCTAGGGCCACAGGGCAAAAAAATATGTAATTTGGCTTTGTGTGTGTGTATATATATATATATATATATATATATATATATATATATATATATATATATATATATATATATATATATATATATACAAACACGTGTGTGTGTGTTTGTGTATTTAAAGGCCTACTGAAATGAGATTTTCTTATTTAAACGGGGATAGCAGGTCCATTCTATGTGTCATACTCGATCATTTCGCGATATTGCCATATTTTTTGCTGAAAGGATTTAGTAGAGAACATCCACGATAAAGTTCGCAACTTTCGGTGCTAAGACAAAAGCCCTGCCTCTGCCGGAAGCCGCAGACGATGACGTCACATGTTTGATGGCTCCTCACATATTCAAATTGTTTTTAATGGGAGCCTCCAACAAAAAATGCTAATCGGACCGAGAAAACGACAATTTCCCCATTAATTTGAGCGAGGATGAAAGATTTGTGTTTGAGGATATTGATAACGACGGACTAGAAAAAAAAAAAAAAAAGTTTAAAAAAAAACACGATTGCATTGGGACGGATTCCGATGTTTTTAGACACATTTACTAGGTTAATTCTGGGAAATCCCTTATCTTTCTATTGTGTTGCTAGTGTTTTAGTGGTTTAAATAGTACCTGATAGTCGGAGGTGTACGTCCACGGGTGTCTTGACGCGCAGTCTCTCAGGGGAGTTGACGGCAGCTAAGGACGACACAAGCTCAGCTTTTCTCCGGTAAGAACTGACTTTTTAACCACAATTTTCTCACCGAAACCTGCTGGTTGACATTTGGTAGGATCCATGTTGGCTTGACCGCGCTCTGATCCATAGGAAAGTTTCACCTCCAGGAATTTTAAACAAGGAATCACTGTGTGTTTGTGTGGCTAAAGGCATATATATATATATATATATATATATATATATATATATATATATATATATATATATATGCATATATATGTGTGTGTATATATATATATATATATATATATGCATATATATGTGTGTGTATATATATATATATATATATATATATATGTATATATATATATATATATATATATATATGTCTTGATTGGATTATCCAGAGAATAGTGCTCGATACCGTGGTAGAGCGCAATATGTAGGTGTGGGAAAAAATCACAAGACTACTTCATCTCTACAGATCTGTTTCATGAGGGGTTCCCTCAATCATCAGGAGATTTTAATGGAAGCATTCACATACAATGGTTTATATAGACACAGAGTGGGTGGGTACAGGCAGGCGTAGGGACGTGGTGATTGGCTCATGTGTTACCTAGGAGGTGTTTCCGTCTGTGGCGGCATGTTGAAATGATTTCACTGCGCTTGTTGAGGGATGATAGATCTGGAGGATATATAATAAACAGTTTCTCTTTTAAGCATAGGTTGCATCTTTTATTACCACTGTTGTAAGGTGTGCTGGATGCAAGAATTTGCCATGTTATTGAATATTCAACATTATTGTCTTTGAGGTTCCAAATGTGTTTGCTGAGTTCTGTAGAATTCTGCAGAGTCTGGTTTCTAAAGGAGGCGTTGTGATTATTCCATCTTGTTTTGAACGCTCCTTCGGTTAATCCTACGTACGTGTCGGATGTGTTAATGTCCTTGCGTATTACCTTTGCTTGGTAAACGACTGATGTCTGTAAGCACCTTCCGTTGAGAGGGCAATCAGGTTTCTTGCGACAGTTACATTCATTATTGGTTTCAGAGTCGTTTAGTCTGGGGGTAGGCAGTCCTTTTGCAATTGCTTTGTTGTGGTTTGAAATGATTTGTTGCATGTTATTCATACAGCTGTAGCTCAATTTAATGTTGTTCTTGTTGAATATTTTTCTTAGGGTGTTGCCTTTGGGGAAGTGTTTGTCGATCAGAGTGAGGAACTTGCGGCCGATGTTGGTTGAGACATCTTTGCTGAATGGCGGATTGTACCAGATGCTGTTGTTTCGTTTTCTGCTCTTTTTTGGTTGGTTTCCTGGAGTGGGTTCATAGGTGAGGGTGAAGTTGTATCCGCTTTCATCAAGTGCTTTCTGGTACGGGGGGGTTGCTTGGTCGAATTCAGCTTTGCTAGATGACAGCATCGATAGCCTTTTATTAATTCCGGTAGGTATTCTTTTCGTGGTGGTGGGTGGGTGGTTGCTGTCATGGTGCACGTATTGGAGTGTTGTGTTGGGTTTCGTGAATGGTTGGTAGCTGTTATTTCTCAGGTTGAAAGTGACGTCGAGGAAGTTGACGGTTTGCTTGTTGGCTTCAATCGTGATCCGTAGGCCATTCTCTTTGAAGATTTGGCATATGCGCTTCTTGGTGTTCTCGCTGCTCCTTGGCGAGGCGCGGCACGCTGCCAGTCAGTCATCATGGTAAATACCAAGGTTCAGGTTGAGGCTAGCAAGCTGGGAGAGGAGGAAACTCCCAACGAGTTCGCACATTTCTGCTCCGTCAAAACTCCCCATGGTAACGTCAAATGTTGAATTGTTCTTTTTTTGCCATGGTGTACTGTTGTGGATGAGTATGGAGTTCTTTGCGTGGATGATGATGTTTCTTTCGTTGCCTGTGATTGAGTCGTAGTCCGAGGCGAAGTTTAGTGCTTTGGTCAGTAGGTCTTGCGTGATGGAAGGGTAAAATTCTTCGATGTCGAAGGAGATAAAGTTGTGTTGTTGTTTGTCTTGGATGTTGTTAAACCATTTGATTACTGCTGCTGTATTTCTCCATTGGTTGAGTGGTGTTTTGTCCTTGATTTTTGCGTTGATTCTGTCCAGGATTATTTTGCTGATTTTTCCAATTTCGGATTTAGTTGGGTTTATTAGTCGGCATGTTGGGTTTTTTGCGAAGTTGGGTTTGTGGCCCTTCAATGTGATGAAGGCTTCTTTGTTGGCTGTGGCGTCCACCCTGTCCTCAATGTCCAGTTCGGTTGCGATCCGCTTGTTTTCCAGGTGGATGTTCTGTAAAGTGTTGGGTTGCGCTTTTTTGTATGATTTGGTGATGCTTTTGTCCAGTAAAGAGTTATGTTCTGGTATGTCCATTCTGTAGAAGTTTGTGGTTTTATCGGCGGCTATGATGAGGTTGCTTACTTTCTTGATGCGCTCCGTGTCATTTTTCAGCTTGGTGAGGAATGGGTTGCGGGCTGGCTTAAATTTAACTGATTGTATCACTTTGAGCATGTCGTTCTCAAAGTCCTTTAATTCCTTGACTGTGGGTTGGTTAATGTTAATGTTGAATATTCAATAACATGGCAAATTCTTGCATCCAGCACACCTTACAACAGTGGTAATAAAAGATGCAACCTATGCTTAAAAGAGAAACTGTTTATTATATATCCTCAAGATCTATCATCCCTCAACAAGCGCAGTGAAATCATTTCAACATGCCGCCACAGACGGAAACACCTCCTAGGTAACACATGAGCCAATCACCACGTCCCTACGCCTGCCTGTACCCACCCACTCTGTGCTCTATATAAACCATTGTATGTGAATGCTTCCATTAAAATCTCCTGATGATTGAGGGAACCCCTCATGAAACAGATCTGTAGAGATGAAGTAGTCTTGTGATTTTTTCCCACACCTATATATATATATATATATACATGCATATATATATATATGCATGTATATATATATATATACACATATATATATATATATATATATATATATATGTGTCTATATATGTATATATATGTGTGTCTATATATGTATATGTATATATATGCATATATATGTATATATATATATTTATGTGTATATATATGTATATATATATATTTATGTGTATATATGTGTATATATATATATTTATGGGTATATTTGTGTATATATGTATACATATATGTATATATATATATTTATATATGTACGTATATATATATGTATGTATATATATATATATGTATATATATATATGTGTATGTATATATATGTGTGTATGTATATGTGTGTATATATACACACGTGTGTATATATATATATATATACACACACACACGTGTGTGTATATATGTACACACACGTGTGTGTGTATATATATATTTATACACACACACACGTGTATATACATATATATATATATATACACGTGTGTGTGTGTATATATATGAATATATATATATACACACGTGGGTGTGTGTGTGTGTGTATTTGTGTGTATATATATATATATATATATATATACAAACACGTGTGTGTGTGTATATGTATATATATATATATATATATATATATATATATATATATATATATATTCACACGTGTGTGTTTGTGTGTGTATACATATATAATATATATACACGTGTATATATATATACACACATGTGTACACATATATATATATATATATATAAATAAATAATACATGGGTTGTACTTGTATAGCGCTTTTGTACCTTCAAGGTACTCAAAGCGCTTTGACACTACTTCCACATTTACCCATTCACACACACATTCACACACTGATGGAGGGAGCTGCCATGCAAGGCGCTAACCAGCACCCATCAGGAGCAAGGGTGAAGTGTCTTGGTCAGGACACAATGGACGTGACGAGGTTGGTACTAGGTGGGGATTGAACCAGGGACCCTCCGATTGCGCACGGCCACTCCTCCACTGCGCCATTATGCAGATCCAATATTAATCTCAATGTGTCGGTTATGATATGATTCTCTAGTAATACTTTTTATAACATTACCATTCAATGCAGATGGAATCTGCATGGTGAAAATAAAAATGTATCAGATAAGAAAAATGTCGTGTCTATTTTATAAATAGACAGAGGCAAAACAGGCGGTTGCTGTACTAATGAATACAAAAGAAATATATAAAATCCCTATAGTTCTCAACCATTATGAGAGACAAGAAGACAAAAGGTTTTTGAGACAGCTCCGGCGCATTCCAATGCGCACTCATCTTTGCGCTCTGATAAGCGTATATCCAGGAGCACACTTCCAGGAGTCTGCAGCAAGCGGCTGCAATCAATCAGTGCACCTGCAGCCAATCAGAGGACCGCCTTCATAAGCCTGCACAACCTGCCATCCCGTGGCAGAACAAAGTCTTCTGTCCGAGTACAGTAAGCCGTCTAACAAAGTTCTATGCTTTTCTCTCTCCGTTGACTGGTCTTGTGTTCTCCCCTTGTCGTTCCTTGCAGCAACCCCTTTGTTCCCGTGTGACGAGCTGTGTGTCTCGTCTACCCCGCGTTCCCTCTGCTTCCCTGACTGTCTCTTGGATCTCGACCTCACGCCTGAACACGGACCTTCCACGCCTCTATCTGCCTCTGTCTAGACATCCAGCCTGCTCACAGAGCATCGAGCATGCCCTGCCCCTTTTGGACTTGCCTCTCGCTCAACACTCCGGTAACACTCAGCAGTTAATTCCTACACAGTCACACACATATACACCCTTTTGGCTCGGTCACACCCCATACCCTTTTTCAACAATAATATTATTTTGTGTATGTATATATATATATATATATATATATATATATATATATATATATATATATATATATATATATATATATGTATATATATATGTATATATGTGTATATATATATGTATATATGTGTATATATATATGTATATATGTGTATATATATATGTATATATATATATATGTATATATGTGTATATATATGTGTGTGTATATATATATATATATATATACACACATATATATATATATATATATATATATATATATATATATATATATATATATATATATATATATATATATATATATAAAATTAGAGCTTAATACTGTGCCCCTGTTGTCTTTGCCGTTTCCTCTGCCTGGGGCGGTATAGCTCGGTTGTTAGAGCGGCCGTGCCAGCAGCTTGAGGGTTGCAGGTTTCGATTCCCGCTTCCGCCATCCTAGTCACTGCCGTTGTGTCCTTGGGCAAGACACTTTACCCACCTTTTCCCAGTGCCACCCACACTGGTTTAAATGTAACTTAGATATTGGGTTTTACCATGTAAAGCACTTTGAGTCACTAGAGAAAAGCGCTATATAAATATAATTCACTTCACTTTACACAACAGTTTTGGGTTTTTTGCATTCTAACGTGTAACAACTAAATCAGCAAGTAATCAATTCTACGTCTAAAAATAGTCAAAAATGGTTTTATTTACGTTCTGTAACCTGTATGATAGCCAAATTGTAGCGACGTTGTTATTGTAAGAGCGAACACTAAGGAACATTTTTTCTAGCGTAGTAACACATTGGCGTGCTTCGGTATAAGCCGTAAACGCTCGCTACAAAAAGAGATGAGCTTCGAGGTCAGCACGAAACGCGTTTAAGTTTGTATTGCACGACACTGTGATACAACACCAATCTGTAATGACTGAAAAACATGAACAATCATATTACAATGTGTTACAATATGTAAAGTATTAGCTCACATTTCACGTTTTTTTGGACACATGTAGCCAGGTTACGCACTTTCATTGTAATAACATGCATGGAGCGCTGCATGTATTATTAAAGTGTGACTCACTTGGACAGTTGTGTTTTTAGTCCAGCTGGCCGGGGATGTTTGTCCCAGTTTATTTGGGTAAGCACTCCATTCATGTCCAAATAGCCAGGGTCAAGCTCCACATTTACAGCGCCAAAGACACTTTCACCTCACTCTCTCAACTTATGTCTGCTCCAACGTCTCACCCATCCTTCGTGCTCGCTTCTAGAAGCAATAATTCATCCTCAGTATATTTAGCTTAAAAAAAAAAAAAAGGTTGTGAATCCTCATTTGGCCAAAAATAGTTGTTTTCGTTGTCTGTTACCAAGTCTGCCATGATTAGAAAACACACTTGCGTTAGTTTCCGGAAGTTGGAACACGTTTGTTGCCAGAAGTCAGAAGTGCACTGCCATGGAAACGGAAATGTGCCGAGGAATTAGTTCTGGCAATGACTAAACTGAGGAAATTACGATAAATATTGTGCATATCACATATTGTTATGAACTACATTATACAGAGACTTGCAGTGTTGATATAAAACGTCGATGGAGGGTTTTGAAGTTGTTTTAGAGGTTTTGCAGGGTACAACTGTGACTCCCATTCAAATCCTAAAAGAAACATTTTTTAAAGACGTGTGTTCTTGTCCCTCATAATGATTGTTAACAATATGTTAAGGTCTTGGTCAAGGGTGGAATTACAAAATATGAAAACATTTAATTAGACAAAAGGGATAACTAAGGGCGATGGGGCAGAAGCACACACCATGTAACCTGAACAAAATAGGTTCCTCAGTGGTCGGCAGGAGAAAAGGCCAGGGCGCACTGAGCACAGCAAGAGTCCAAAAGAATCCTCTTTACCTCAGGGAGGCTAGGTAACAAATACAGAAGAGGTTAGGTAATTCAGGACTAAGGAGCGACAACGTACCAGGTTTGGTGAGGTGAAGCAGGCGCATGCACGAAAGAGGTTCAGGATACATTAACCGGCAAGGCCAAGCTGTCAGTGATGAGCCTACATACTGGCGGGCTATTCGCGAGTAGGTGTGCCTCCGAGGTCCTCTCCTCGACAAGGACAAATCACTGAATACACAGGTGCAGACATAAGGGAGAAGGCAGGATAAGGATAAAACACAACAGGATCGGCAAAACTCCACCAAAAAATTGAAGTTCCCCTTTAAAGGCCTACTGAAATTAGATTTTCTTATTTAAACGGGGATAGCAGGTCCATTCTGTGTCATACTTGATCATTTCGCGATATTGCCATATTTTTGCTGAAAGGATTTAGTAGACAACATCGACGATAAATTTTGCAACTTTTGGTCGCTAATAAAAAAGCCTTGCCTGTATCGGATGTAGCAGACAATGTGCGCGTGACGTCACGCGTTGTAGGGCTCCTCACATCTTCACATTGTTTATTATCATAGCTGCCAGCAGCAAAAGCGATTCGGACAGAGAAAGCGCCGATATCCCCATTAAATTAAGCGAGGATTAAAGATTTGTGGATGAGGATAGTGAAACTGAAGGACTAGAAGAAAAAAAAAGGCGAGGGCAGTGAGAGCGATTCAGATGTTATTAGACACATTTACTAGGATAACTGGAAAATCCCTTATCTGTTTATTGAGTTACTAGTGTTGTAGTGAGATTATAAAGTCATACCTGAAAGTCGGAGGGGTGTAGTGACCGCCAGTGTCTCTGATGGAAGCCATGGAGGAGCCAAGAAAGTCTCAGCTGCCTCTTTGACAGCTGCAGGAGGACGCAAGCTACGCTCATGTCTCCGGTAAGAGCTGACTTATTACCACAATTTTCTCACCAAAACCTGCCGGTTGACATATGGTCGGGAACCATGTTCGCTTGACCGCTCTGTTCCATATTAAAGCTTCACAGCAAAGAAACACCGGCTGTTTTTGTGTTGCTAAAGGCAGCTGCAATCCACCGCTTTCCACCAACAGCATTCTTCTTTATAGTCTCCATTATTAATTGAATAAATTGCAAAAGATTCAGCAACACAGATGTCCAAAATACTGTGTAATTATGCGATTAAATCGGATGTCTTTTAGCCGTGAGTGGTGCTGGGATAAAATGTCCGCTCCAACCAATAACGTCACAAGCACACGCCAACATAAGCGTCATCATTCCGCGCTGTTTTCAACAGGACACATCGACGGAAATTTAAGATTGCAATTTAGTAAACTAAACCGGTCGTATTGGCATGTGTCGCATTGTTCATATTTCATCATTGATATATAAACTATCAAACTGCGTGGTCGGTAGTAGTGGGTTTCAGTAGGCCTTTAAATTATATATATTTTAAAAAATCTTTACATTTTGTTTTATATTTTTACAGTTGTCATTAATTACAAGTAATAAACGTTATATTCCAGATAAAAAAGAGATGATCATAGCTTAGCTACGTGGGACCTTATTCATCTTATCTTGACTCGGATATGTGTCGAATTCATTTTCATCTGAGTTTTTTCTCTGATGTCCAACAATAATGCCTGAGCAGTCTCAAGACATAAACTACGACCTCTGTGGTGTAGGTAATCTAAAAGGCATAATGACAGTCATTACTGTACAAGCACTCAACACGCTGATGTGCATTCTCCTGTAATAGATGAGTACAGTGAGGCTGTGTGTGTGTATAATGAATGCACTCTGAAGACACGGTCAAGGAAGGATCCTATGGACGGTGTTTTCAATTACCAGGGATAATGTCAGCTCTCCCTTTCCACCAACCTTCATCCCAATGTGCAAGAACACAAAGTTATTTTCAGCCTTCATCAGTCCAAATACGACAAGCAGACATCCCTGCTCTTTGTTATGAACAATCCTATTACAGTGTGTAGTGTTCCAGAAAGAGTCCGAAGAAGCAAAGATGATTTTATCCCACTCCTACCCCACTTTACAGTATCTCTACGATTTCTAATTATTCACCATCAGAGAGAGACAGAAAAAAGAATGGTTAAAAATGGACGGATAGATAATTTAAGAAAATTTAGATGTGTACCGTACACTTAAAATCCTTTCATTTTCTCGAAACTTGACAGTGCGCCTTACAGCCTGATTTACGGAATAATTTTGGTTGTGTTTACTGACCTCGAAGCTATTTTATTTGGTACATTGTGAAATAAGTTTGACCAGTAGATGGCAGTCACACATAAGAGATACGTGTGTACAGCGATATGACTTAAGCAAGGAGATTTCTCAATTTCTCAAATCAATTAGTCTGAATGATTAAAACAAGTCTTATATAATGAAATCTAAGGCTTTTGTTTTTATTAGAGTGGTGTTACTTGACTCGACTGTCAGAGACATTTTGCTGAGTTAATCAAAATCATCAATTGATAGTAAATTTGTTATGAAGTGTCACTTTTGAGCAGATTTTTGTTTCAATCTGTTGCTTTAACATGTTGAGACATCCTGACTCACGGTTTCAACATTTGGTTCTTATTAAAAGTGTATTAAATTACTTTAAACTTTCTGCAACCATTGGCCTTCCCAATGTAAAGCTAGTGGAGACAATTTTGAGATAGCGCTATAGTAATATCAGACAAGTGCTGCTTTGACTCTTTGTCTTGTTGTTAAACTTGCACGTGAACTTCTTTTTGGAAAATTTTACAGCCGAATACGCCTAATTCATATAACATGACATAGGCCAACGTATGACTCAAAGTCCTATAACTTGGCCCATGTTAACTACCAAACCATGACTTAAAAGGGTTGGCTAAACAGCTATTAAGGCACGACGCAATTGACGCCCATTTAAATTCCCAAATTGTGACTTAAATGGTTGGCGGCACAGTACGCATGGTCTGCCCGGATCGCTAATGATGCCTGAAGGCACAGTACGCATAGGCTGCCTGGCGGCCGGGCAGACTGCTTTTACCACTTACTACAAGAAAATTAATTAAGGATTCAGCTCTTTGTAGATTTACTAATCAGGTTGTGTCTTCTGCCAAGGCAGCTATTGATGTCTTCAACAATTTCTCAATCCAATTAGTCTGAATGATCACACAAGTCATGAAATTTCAATGTTCAAGGCTTTTATTTATACTGAATACTGTCAGTCAAAGACTTTTTGTGGTGATTTTGGTTTTGTGGTGACTGTCTGTGCACCAGTGTCCCCACGTTAAACAAAGTCACGCACAGGCCTCCTACGTGAAGGGATACCTACTTGCTTCGAGTGACCGTCGATGATGAGGGTGGAGTGCCATCTTCGGGTTGGGGAGGAGACCCTTCCCCAAGTGGTGGAGTTCAAGTACCTCGGAGTCTTGTTTAGAGTGGATTGTTAGATCGACGGGTGGATCGGTGCTGCGTCTTCAGTAATGTTCAGTTTTCTCAAAATAAACAATAACGTGTTTATTGTGAGTGAACTGTGGTGCTGAATTCCCCCCAGGGATCAATAAAGTACTTTGTATTCTATTCTATTCTCTTCTAAAACAGACTCTGTATATTTGCAGGTAGAGCAGTTTGTGAGGCCATAAACATAACTTGAAGGCCACTGTATTATGGGAAATGGGTTATACTTGTATAGCACTTTTCTACCTTCAAGGTACTCAAAGCGCTTTTGATTGATTGGCTGAAACTTTTATTAGTAGATTAAGAGTTGAGTTTATACCAAAAAGTTCTATTTTGTTTTTATCTGACCACATGACATCCTCCCAATCCTCTGCTGTATCATTCATGTATCCATTTTGGTATAAACTCAACTCGTGGTGTTTGGAGGAAGAAGAATACTGAGTTGCATCCCAAGAGCACCATACCTACTGTGAAGCATGGGGGTGGAAACATCATGCTTTGGAGCTGTTTTTCTGCTAAAGGGACAGGACGATTGATCCGTGTTAAGGAAAGAATGAATGGGGCCATGTATCGTGAGATTTTGAGCCAAAACCTCCTTCCATCAGTGAGAGCTTTGAATGGTTGACCAAATACTTATTCTCCACCATAATTTACAAATAAATTATTTAAAATTCCTACAATGTGAATTCCTGGATTTTCCCCCCACATTCTGTCTCTCACAGTTGAAGTGTACCTATGATGAAAATTACAGACCTCTGTCATCATTTTAAGTGGGAGAACTTGCACAATCGGTGGCTGACTAAATCCTTTTTTGCCCCACTGTATGTTGGCTACCTTTTTATTAGATAAGCCACTAGAGGGCGCACACGTTATTAGGTTGGCTCCTGCCTACGTCACTTGGCATTAAAAGAAGAGTGTACCGAATTATGTGTGTGCGCTACAAGACGTTTCGTAAACAACAACTCAGAATAATTCCTGCTCCTTATGCATATATAACAGGTATTTTTTGATGAAAATGACGCAGCCATTAATTACGGTTTTTATTACATTCAAAATTGAGAACAAGGACAACAGCATGGCTTTGATGCACAACGGTCACGTGAGGTAGACCACACTGATTGTGTGATTGTGTGAGCAAGTTGCATATTATTCAAACTTCTGCCAAAACATTCCCGCACTCAAATCATTAGTCTCGTCTCCGGGTTGGGTGGGCGATCATTTGATTTATTTTCCATTGGCTTTGGCAACTTGTTTAGTGCAAGTTCACTCTTCCTCAGTGACATCCGGTTGACTCCAACTATCGTCGTGATGTTTTTCGCGGGCTTGGGTTTCGGGTCAATGTGCAAAGCCTTCAGCAAAGAGGACGCACTCCCTCCCTCAGCATGCAATCGAATATCATAGAGGTTTTATTTCTTCTTTTAACATGATTATCAATCCCCCCCCCCCAAAAAAGAGAAATAAATAAGGAGCCCTCCAGGGCGGTAGAGACACATGGTTAAGGACACATCTAGGTAGATTATTTTTGCCTTGCAGAAAAAGACACCAAAACATACTGGTTAAAGTTACAAAAAACAACAATATCAGTATCCCTCTGGGTTTAAAAGGGGATTGTATAATATATTAATAATAATGTGAACAATGCTTTAAACAGTACAGTAATCCAATTGTCTCGTTTCTTGGCTCACTCCGTTTGTCCCCGATCTCGTCTTATTGGTACTTTGTTACGCGTGATATGTCAGAACATCGGACAGATGCTCAATATTATGTAACCCAGGGGTGTCAAACGTACTCAGGCCCGCGAACAGGTTTTATCCGTACCGCGGGATGAGTTTTCTGGTATAAAAATGAACTTTAAAGGCCTACTGAAATGAGATTTTCTTATTCAAATGGGGATAGCAGGTTCATTCTATGTGTCATACTTGATCATTTTGCGATATTGCCATATTTTTGCTGAAAGGATTTAGTAGAGAACATCGACAATAAAGTTCGCAACTTTTGGTCGCTAACAGAAAAGCCTTGCCTTTACCGGAAGTCGCAGACGATGACATCACCCGTTGATGGCTCCTCACATCCTCACATTGTTTTTAATGGGAGCCTCCAACAAAAAAGGCTATTTGGACCGAGAAAACTACAATTTCCCCATTAATTTGAGCGAGGATGAAAGATTCCTGTTTGAGGATATTGATAGCGACGGACTAGAAAAAAAAAGTTTAAAAAAAAAAACGCGATTGCATTGGGACGGATTCAGATGTTTTTAGACACATTTACTAGGATAATTCTGGGAAATCCATTATCTTTCTATTATGTTGCTAGTTTTTTAGTGAGTTTATAGGACCTGATAGCCGGAAGGGTGTATCCACGGGTGTATGGAGGCCAGTGTCTGAGGGAAGTCGACGGCAGCTGTACGGACGGCACAAGCTCAGCTGATCTCCGGTAAGTGGCGACTCTTTACTACAAATTTTCTCACCGAAAACTGCTGGCTGACATTTTGTCGGGATCCATGTTCGCTTGACCGCTCTGATCCATACTAAAGTTTCACCTCCGGGAATTTTTAAACAATGAATTACCGTGTGTTTGTGTGGCTAAAGGCTAAAGCTTCCCAACTCCATCTTTCTACTTTGACTTCTCCATTATTAATTGAACAAATTGCAAAAGATTCAGCAACACAGATGTCTAAAATACTGTGTAATTATGCGGTTAAAGCAGACGACTTTTAGTTGTGTGTGTGCGCACATTAATATTTCCTAACAGTCCGTGACGTCACGCATATACGTCATCATTCCGCGACTTTTTCAACAGGACACTTCGCGGGAAATTTGAAATTACAATTTATTAAACTAAAAAGGCCGTATTGGCATGTGTTGCAATGTTAATATTTCATCATTGATATATAAACTATCAGACTGCGTGGTCGATAGTAGCGGGTTTCAGTAGGCCTTTAAAATTTTAAATGAAAGATACTGCAGTTCTGAATTTGTCCACTGGATGTCGCAATAGCAATTCTTTGTAACTTTTTAGA
Source organism: Nerophis ophidion (assembly GCF_033978795.1). Lineage (NCBI taxonomy): Eukaryota > Metazoa > Chordata > Actinopteri > Syngnathiformes > Syngnathidae > Nerophis > Nerophis ophidion. The sequence continues at coordinate 36,737,379 of NC_084624.1, read as the reverse complement.
TGATGCTACATATGTACAAAATAAATCGAGGAAAATAATCAAACTACATAAATAATATACTGTAATTTGATTTTGATAAACTTTTTTTTATCTTGATGGATTGTAAATTAACAGCAATGAGTTGACTGATGAACATTATCACATAATTTATTCAGAAAATATAAATAATGACAAGTATATATACTATTAACCGCAAAAAGTAATTGTAAAAAAAAACCCTAACAACATTATGATTTGTACAATTTCAGAATTTGCTTGTTATATTTTCAAACAAAGAAAACAATCTGAAGTTGCTTTTATTTTTAAGTTATCATGCCGGGATTTTACCAGTCCCGTCCCACTCGGGAGTAGATTTTTCTCCATGTGGCCCCTCATATAAAAGGAGTTTGACACCCCTGATGTAACCTCAATGGTGGGCTGCAGACTTTGTCAATGAAGTCGCCGCTATGTTACGTTTAGCGTTTATCGGAGATTTTTCAGGGCGAGGCAGCAACGTGAAACTGGAGTTTTTGAAGCAGTGAAGACATGAAGGCGGGGGACAAGCAAAAGGTGCAGCTTGAGATCGTCTTTGGTGCCAAGTAAAGTAAACGCAATGAAGCAGAGGAAAAACTCTGTAAGTTTGCTTTAAAACCCTGAGATAAACACGTACGCCCAGTGCGGGACATACCGTGGTTAAAAGTCCACGTACAATCTTAACACAAAAAAAGTGGAGCCATGAGCGTGACCTTGGCGCCATTTTTGACCTTTCGCCGGAATGGCAAGAGTTGCTGGCTTGACGTTGAATCGAGCGTTTGTCTTTTTTCAAACATGGCGGCCGGTGAGAAAGTAGAGGGGTCTGTCCTCGCTGCAGTTGGCCGTCTGGAACTCGTCCCGCAGGCGGAACTGCCACTCGTCCTCCAGCTCCAGTCTGACGATGGTCTGACGCAGCGAGCTCCGGTCCTGGCAGATGACGCACAAGGTGGCGCCTGCAGACGTGGTCACATGACAAAGGTAGTGTAGTGATGCTCATGTTTGGAGTGACACCGCCAGAAACAGAGGCCCATCCATTCATCCATTTTCTACCGCTGGTACCTTTCGGGGTCGTAGCACCAAATTCTAGGACCCCCCCACCCCCATCACTCCTAAACCCAACTTCACCACCACACACACTTAGTGTGTTCAAGTTAAAGTACCACTGATAGTCACACACACACTAAGTGTGCTGAAATTAACCTCCGCATTTGACCCATCCCCTTGTTCCACCCCCTGTGAGGTGAGGGGAGCAGTGAGCAGCAGCGATGGCCACGCTCAGGAATCATTTTGGTGATTTAACCCCCAATTCCAACCCTTGATGCTGAGTGCCAAGCAGGGAGGTAATGGGTCCCATTTTTTGTCTTCGGTATGACTCACAACCTACCGATCTCAGGGTGGACACTCTAACCACAAAGTTTTCATGCACTAATAAAGTAATTGTTGCAGTGATTTGGTTGAAATTAATGAATTGGGTTTTGTACTTTTTAAAGATGGGAATAACATATCTAGATCAGTGATTCTCTAACTGTGGCACGTGTAGCACTTGTGAAATCAATTGATATGCCAAAGATTCACTTGATTAAAGTACAGTGTTTTACTTAGCGGTGTGCCGTCAGGGCTAGCAAAACCTCCTCTGCTGACCTAACATAACCAGAAATCATGATCATAGTTAAAGATAAAAGTAATTTTTAAGTTACTTTCCCTAAATATCTAAAAGTATTCATAAAAGTATTCACCAGGGACCAAATCCCACCTAGAACCAACCTCGTCACGTCCGTTGTGTCCTGAGCAAGACACTTCACCCTTGCTCCTGATGGGTGTTGGTTGGCGCCTTGCATGGCAGCTCCCTCCATCAGTGTGTGAATGTGTGTGTGAATGGGTAAATGTGGAAGTATTGTCAAAGCGCTTTGAGTACCATGAAGGTAGAAAAGCGCTATACAAGTACAACCCATTTATCATTTATTTATTTATATTCTCTTCATATCACACAAACCCCGTTTCCATATGAGTTGGGAAATTGAGTTAGATGTAAACATAAACGGAATACAATGATTTGCAAATCATTTTCAAAGACAACATATTTGATGTTCAAACTGATAAACTTTTTTTTTGTTGTAAATAATCATTAACTTTAGAATTTCATGCCAGCAACACGTGACAAAGAACTTGGGAAAGGTGGCAATAAATTCTGATAAAGTTGAGTAATGCTCATCAAACACTTATTTGGAACACCCCACAGGTGTGCAGGCTAATTGGGAACAGGTGGGTGCCATAATAGGGTGTAAAAACAGCTTCCCAAAAAATGCTCAGTCTTTCACAAGAAAGGATGGGGCGAGGTACACTCCTTTGTCCACAACTGCCTGAGCAAATAGTCAAACAGTTTAAGAACAACTTTTCTCAAAGTGCAATCTCAAGAAATTTAGGGATTTTAACATCACGGTCCATAATATCATCAAAAAGTTCAGAGAATCTGGAGAAATCACGCCACGTAAGCGGCATGGCCGGAAACCAACATTGAATGACCGTGACGTTCGATCCCTCAGACGGCACTGCATCAAAAACCAACATCAATCTCTAAAGGATATCCCCACATAGTCTCAGGAACACTTCAGAAAACCACTGTCACTAAATACAATTTGTCGCTACATCTCTACTATGCGAAGCAAAAGCCATTGATCAAAAACATTCAGAAACGCCGCCGGCTTCTCTGGGCCCGCGATCATCTTAGATGGACTGATGCAAAGTGGAAAAGTGTTCTGTGGTCTGACGAGTCCACATTTCAAATTATTTTTGGAAATATTCGACATCGTGTCATCCAGACCAAAGGGGAAGCGAACCATCCAGACTGTTATTGACGCAAAGTTCAAAAGCCAGCATCTGTGATAGTATGGGGGTGCATTAGTGCCCAAGGCATGGGTAACTTACACATCTATGAAGGCACCATTAATGCCGAAAGGTACATACAGGTTTTGGAACAACATATGCTGCCATCTAAGCGCCGTCTTTTTCATGGACGCCCTGCTTATTTCAGCAAGACAATGCCAAGCCACATTCAGCACGTGTTACATCAGCGTGGTTTTGTAATAAAAGAGTGCGGGTACTTTCCTGGCCCGCCTGCAGTCCAGACCTGTCTCCCATAGAAAATATGTGGCGCATTATGAAGCGTAAAATACGAGAGCGGAGACCCCGGACTGTTGAACGACTGAAGCTCTACATAAAACAAGAATGGGAAAGAATTCCACTTTCAAAGCTTCAACAATTAGTTTCCTCAGTTCCCAAACGTTTATTGAGTGTTGTTAAAAGAAAAGGTGATGTAACACAGTGGTGAACATGCCCTTTCCCAACTACTTTGGCACATGTTGCAACCATGAAATTCTAAGTTAATTATTATTTGCAAAACAAAAATAAAGTTTATGAGTTTGAACATCAAATATCTTGTCTTTGTCGTGCATTCAACTGAATACAGGTTGAAAAGGATTTGCAAATCATTGTATTCCGTTTATATTTACATCTAACACAATTTCCCAACTCATATGGAAACGGGGTTTGTATTATGCTCCTTCCAGCGCTGTTTTTACGTTAAAGTTTTTTATCCAATCAAAATTCAGCTAGCTTATGTTGCCATGCTGTACCAAATCTGCCTGAGGCCTTCAGAATCAACAATGCTGGCGTCCGTGTGCTGGAGCTGAATGGACACAGAATTGTGACAGACAGTTGCGATAGCCAATCAGATCACAAGTTGTTGTCAGTAAGGCCTTCTATATCTGCTAAGGCAGATATATATTGGGATGTTATGAGCAAGGTAACATAAGAACTCCATTACCCAGCATGCCACATCAGGGAAGAGCATTCTCAGTAGCCCCATTTAGGTTATTAAATGTAGCAGGAATTTTTTGATGAGCCACGCTGTGGAGTAAACTTTAAGAAGTCAGCCAACACGCGTCGTCTACATCTTTTATGATGAGACACGACAACACATATATTTGCAAGGCCATTTTCAAGAAGGATATTTAAAGATAAAGCACATTTTAGCTTAGGGCAGTATAGCTTGGTAAAGTGGCCGTGCCAGCAACTTGAGGTTTTCCAGGTTTGATCCCTGCTTCTGCCTTCCCAGTCACTGCTGTTGTGTCCTTGGGCAAACACTTTACCCACCTGTTCCCAGTGCCACCCACACTGGTTTAAAAATGTAACTTAGATATTGGGTTTTACTATGTAAAGCGCTTTAAGTCACTAGAGAAAAGCGCTATTTAAATATAATTCATTTCACTTCACATCTTGTGAGACGATGTCGGCCAACACGAAAGCTCGAATGGGTGCTACAAATTGTGAGTTCAGATATTTATTATTTATTTTTTTCACGTTTAATATGTTTTTTGCAATATTAATTTTGACAGTACAGTACCACATAAGATATGTTTTAATTGCTAATGCGGGTTTATAATTTTTAAATGTGCCAGAAAATAACCCGTTTTGTACACTGTTGGTGGTGATTCAATGCCCAGTAGGGTGTAAATGTGTTTCCGTATAGTATTTTTCCAGCAATGGTCATGTGGTGACATAAATGATGGTATTTTGAGAAGCAATCATTGAAGTCGGACATCACTGAAGGCCTAGGTGGGAAACGCACGGCCCGCCACTGGTTTTAGTACTACGCTACTGTGTTTTAATGTTGCTCATTATGATGGTACTTGAAAAGATAAATTTTTTCTGAGGTGGTACCTGGAGGAAAAAGTGTGACAAACACTGATCTAGATATCCATCCATTTTCTACCGCTTGTCTCTTTTGGACTCGTGGGGGGTGCTGGAGCTTATCTCAGCTTCATTCGGACTGAAGGCGGTATACAACCTGGACAAGTCGCCACCACATCACAGGGCCAACACAGATAGACAGACAACATTCACACTCACATTCACACACTAGGGCCAATTTAGTGTTGCCAATCAACCTATCCCCAGGTGCATGTCTTTGGAAGTGAGAGGCAGTCGGAGTAGCCGGAGGGAACCCACGCAGCCACGGGGAGAACATGCAAACTCCACACAGAAAGATCCCGAGCCCGGGATTGAACTCAGGACTACTCAGGACTTTCGAATTGTGAGGCACATGCACTAACCCCTGTTCTCCCGTGCTGCCCTGGTCTAGATATACCTCTCTCAATAATATTGTTTTGTTGTAGAAAAAAATATATATAGTACAGGCCAAAAGTTTGGACAGCCCTTCTCATTCACAACACAAATAATAGTCCCAACCCCATTGATAAAGCAAGAAATTCCACTAATCAACCCTGATAAGGCACACCTGTGAAGTAAAAACCATTTGAGGTGACTACCTCTTGAAGCTCAACGAGAGAATGCCAAGTGTGTGCAAAATAGTAATCAGAGTAAAGGGTGGCCATTTTGAAGAAACTAGAACATAAAACATTTTTTTCAGTTATTTCACCTTTTTTTGTTAAGTACATAACTCCACATGTGTTCATTCATAGTTTTGATGCTTTCTGTGACAATCTACAAAGTAAATAGTCATGAAAATAAAGAAAACCCATTGAATGAGAAGGTTGTGTCCAAACTTTTGGCCTCTACTGTATAATGTTTTATATACACACTGCAAGTATATGTATAAAGTAGTAACGGACACGTTCAGAACAATATGTAATATGTTCACTATTTACTGTATTTTGGTAATTTTAAGCCATACCATAACTTATTTCCTTAACGCATTTATTTTTGTTTCCACAGCAGCACACTTCTGACTTCCAGCAACAAATGTGTGTTCCTACTTCTGAAAACAAACGTGTGTGTGTGTGTGTGTGTGTGTGTGTCATCATTTTCAAATGGAGGGGGCTGATTTCAATACCGGTAATTTGAAATCGCACAAAGGGAAGAAGATTAAGAGCTATTCAGTAGGATTTAAGGTCCATGCTTACATCACACTAAAATTTTTACTGCATGCATTTGGTAATTGCTGGAGTGAGAAGAGGTTTTAAAATAATTAGTGCATGCTTACTTGCCTTTGGTAAGCGCAGGGGTGAGAAGAGATTTAAATTAATTAGCGCCCCGGCGGCAATTCAAGGAAATACGGTATATATATGTATATATATCTATATATAGATATATATAGATATATATATATATATATATATGTATATGTATATGTATATGTTGTATGTACAAACACACAGTGTTGGCGCTAACAATTTCCAAAGTGGGGTCCCAGGAACCTCATCAAGTCATAAAAATGGGGTCCCACTTTTTTGTAACCGTTTTGAAAAACAAATAAATGTATGCATTATCCTTTTTAGCTCACATTCTACATTGTGTTTTGGAAAAAAGGCTGTCATTAATGTTACTAAATTCATAAAAAAAATAACACAAAAGAAAAAAAAAATTCTGCCTATGTAAATAAGAAATTGTACCGGAAAGTTAAATACTTTGAAGTCGACCAATAAAGACGCAATAAACAGGGACGGAAGTTTGACTCGGCAAATATAAATACAACAAAACACTGGTGAAAACAAGTAAGCTGGAGTTTTGAACCGGAGAAGACAGGGTGAAAAATAAAGAAAAATCCGTGTGTGTGTGTGTGTGTGTGAGTTCTAATCATGGCAGACTTGGTAACACAACTATTTTTAGACAAATGAGGATTCACAACCTTATGTTTTTGAACCTGAATATACGGAAGATGAACTGCTGCTTATAGAAGTGAGCAATGTGATGGTACGCTACAAAAAGAGTTCCTCAGTGTTCGCTCTTACAATAATGTCGCTATAGCTTTGTTATTATAGAAGTTACGGAACATAACTAAAATATTCTTGACAGTTTTTGGATGCATTTTCAAAATGATTTAGAGGCAGAATGGATTGATGCCATTAGCTGCATTGCTCGGCACCTAGAACAAGCCCATCCATCCATCTAATTTCTACCGTATTATTACAAATTATAATGCAAAAAAAACCCCAAAGAACTTTTGTCTTTTTGTCTCTCATAAAGTTTGTGAACGATTGGCAAACATCCCAAAAAAGTGCAGTTCCCCTTCAAGGCCCTGATACAACAGCCCCACTTACAGCAAGGTATTTATTTAACTATACTTTTAATTTGAATTATATCCAAATATTAATAAAACCGTTTGTGTAGTTTAATGCAATATTTGCATCTCACCTTTGAGGAAGCGGAATTTCTTGAGGAGTCCGGATACGACGAAGGAGTCGCAGAGATACAGCAGCAAGCCACTGAACTGCAGGCCCTGATGGTTGAGGTTCGTGGAGTGTGGACGGGAGTTGATGTAACACACGGAGATCTGACAACACACCCAACCACACGCACCATTACCTACTTCAAGGCCTGTTTCTTTCCCGTAGGTTTGAAAGTAATTTCTGTACAATAGCTCACCTCTGGGCTGATGTTGAGGTAGCTGTCAATAGACAGAACCGGGTTTTTGGGGTTCTGAATAGCTTTGGGGAACAATCTGTGGCTGCAGCTCTGCAGGAACTTCTCCAGCAGGAACTGGGCAGGGGCATCCAGCAGGGTCTGCTCGCTATCAGGGGCACAGACGTACTGGGAGGGGCTGATTGCACCAGGGGTTTCTATTTCCTGTAGCAATAGGGAGCAATGAATATTAAACCTAGCTGGGATAGACTCCGGCCAACCCCACGACACAAAGCGGGACAAGCGGTAGAAAATGAATGGATGGAAGAGCAGTCTGTTGTGTAGCGATGTAACCCACCGTGAGTTTAGGTTTGACTATGAAGTCCTGGTTCCCCCCGACTGGAATGTTCTTCTTCATCAAGCTGAAGCTGTTGAAGCAGCACAGCAGGAGTCCGCTGCTGTTCACCCGAAGGTTGAAGTCCACCTCCTCGCAGCTGTACCTGTGCACCACCACAACCAATCCTTAGGGCACCGCTACCGACCAGGCACCACCACACCTTTCACCCGTCAATCACCTGTTCAGGTCGTACTGAACGTTCTGGGTCAGATCCACGTTGAGCAGGACAAAATCATGGAGGTGGCACCGGCTGAAAGGTCGGCGGGGGGTCTTGCGAGCCAGGGTGCTGCTCCACTTGCGGGTGCCGCACATGGCATAGAGGGAGATTTTGGGTGTAGTCTCCATGTGCTGCAAGACCATTTTGAGGGACACGTTGGTGAGCGTAAAGCCCCTTTCGGTCGGATCGCTGTGGGACAAGAAGAGATGGATACTGTTGGGCAAGAAGACATTTTTTAGTAGACTTAAGAGGTGCCACAAACGTTTGGAAGTATGGAAAGTGTGTTGTCTAAAATCTAGTCTTGATTCTAGAATAATGAGTTTTAGTAGGCCTTACTGGGGACCATTTTGTTTGTCTGTAACTTAGTTGCAAATGAGCTGTGTTTGTGAGGTGTTATTGTGCACTTTATCTGCTTTTTACACTTTGTCCAACTCGATAACAGATGTCATATATCGTAGTTTTTTTTCTTCAAATTAATGGCAATTCTTTTTTGTAACGATTCTACATCGTTTTAAAAAAATAAAAAAAATAAAATTAATTTATATATATGGTAACCCTTTAGTATGGGGAACATATGAACCATTAATTAGTTGCTTATTAACATAGAGTTAGGAGTTAGAGTTAGGGTTAGGGTTAGGGAAGACTCTTAGTTAATGGCTTACTGGATGTATAACAAGGCCATGCAGAAAAAGGCATTCATAAGTGCTTAATAAGTAGTTAATGACTAATTAACAGCCAATATGTTACTAATTTGCATGTTAATAAGCAACTAATTAATGATTCATATGATCCCCATACTAAAGTGTTACCATATATATATATATATATATATATATACATGCACCTGGGGATAGGTTGATTGGCAACACTAAATTGGCCCTAGTGTGTGAATGTGAGTGTGAATGTTGTCTGTCTATCTGTGTTGGCCCTGCGATGAGGTAGCGACTTGTCCAGGGTGTACCCTGCCTTCCGCCCGATTGTAGCTGAGATAGGCGCCAGCGCCCCCCGCGACCCCGAAAGGGAATAAGCGGTAGAAAATGGATGGATGGATGGATATATATATATATACCATATTTCCTTGAATTGCCGCAGGGCATATAGTATGCGCCTGCCTTGAATTACTGCCGGGTCAAACTAGCTTCGCAAAATAATTAGCGCATGCTTAGTATTACCGCCTGGTCAAACTCATGACGTCACGAATGACACTTCTCCTGTCATCATTTTCAAATGGAGGAGGCTGATTTCAATACCGGTAATTTGAAATCGCATAAAGGGAAGAAGATTAAGAGCTATTCAGTAGGATTTAAGGTCCAAGCTTACATCACACAAATTTTTTTACTGCATGCCTTTGGTAAGTGCTGGAGTGAGAAGCGGTTTTAAAATAATTAGCGCATGCTTACTTTTACCGCATGCCTTTGGTAAGCGCAGGGGTGAGAAGAGGTTTAAATTAATTAGCGCCCCGGCGGCAATTCAAGGAAATACGGTATATATATGTATATATATATATATATATATATATATATATAAGTATATGTATATGTATATGTATATACAAACAGTGTTGGCGCGAACAATTTCCAAAGTGGGGTCCCAGGAACCTCATCAAGTCATAAAAATGGGGTCCCACAGGAAATTTTTGGGGTCACACTTTTTTGTAACCGTTTTGAAAAACAAATAAATGTATGCATTATCCCTTTTAGCTCACATTCTACATTGTGTTTTGGAAAAAAGGCTGTCATTAATGTTACTAAATTCATAAAAAAAATAACACAAAAGAAAAAGAAAATTTCTGCCTATGTAAATAAGAAATTGTACCGGAAAGTTAAATACTTTGAAGTCGACCAATAAAGACGCAATAAACAGGGCCGGAAGTTTGACTCGGCAAATATAAACACAACAAAACACAGGTGAAAACCGATAATTGATAAAAAAAACAAGTAAGCTGGAGTTTTGAACCGGAGAAGACAGGGTGAAAAATAAAGAAAAATCCGTGTCTTCTGGAAAGGCGCGTCCTTTCTAAATTCAATGGGTAAAAAGACACAAAAAGTGTGTTAACACCAACATTGTATACGTACATATCACTTGTTTTAATCTGTCCCATCAAGTAGGGCTGTGAATCTTTGGGCACCACACGATTCGATTTGATTCTTGGGGGTAACGATTTGAATCAGAATCGATTCTCGGTTCAAAATCAATATTTTTTTAATAACATTGGGTGCCAGTTCAACGATTAACTATATTCCTCTATAAAATACATACACAGCTTTGATAAATGTATTTACTACTTGAAAGTTTTTGTTTGATACAATTTTACTCAAACATTTACAAAAGTGGCTGGACAGGACAGATTTTGGAAAAAATAAATACATTTTTATAAAATCGATTTTTGATTTTTTTTAAATTGATTAGGAATTATTAAAAATAAGAATCGCGATTCATTGGAAAATCGATTTGCTATCCAACCACTGTGGCAAATCATAATGTTAATGTATAGTATGGGATACTTCTCTTATTACCTTTGTATTTGACATTTTTAAATGTTTGGTGAGGATTTTATTTAAAAAAAATTTCTTTTACCGTATGTTTCAGACTATAAAGCGCACTTAAAATCCTTTTATTTTCTGAAAAATTGACAATGCTCTTTATCACCTGGTGCGCCTAAAGTGGCCTAGTGGTTGTAGTGTCCGCACTAAGATCGGTAGGTCGTGAGTTCAAATCCCGGCCGAGTCATACCAAAGACTATAAAAATGGGACCTATTACCTCCCTGCTTGGCACTCAGCTTTAAGGGTTGGAATTGGGGGTTAAATCACCATAAATGATTCCCGGGCGCGGCACTGCTGCTGCCCACTGCTCCCCTCACCTCCCAGGGGGTGATCAAGGGTGATGGGTCAAATGCAGAGAATAATTTCGCCACATCTCGTATGTGTGTGGCAATCATTGGTACTTTAACTTTAAATAATGTAGGGAATAATTCTGGTTGTGCTTACCGACCTCAGAGCTATTTTATTTGGTACATGGTGTAATGATAGGTGTGACCAGAAGATGTTGGTCACACATAAGGGATAATTGTAGACTGCAAGATGACTGCAATAAACACCACTACTTTAAATGTTCCATTGAGAATATAGCACATTACACATGGCATTCAAAAATCTGTCAAAATGATTTAGTACGACTTTGGTAAGTTACAAAGCCGCACTGCTTGATTGATTGTCATAGCATTACGGCAACCGTAGTCAGACATACTGTGCTTCATCATACGGTTTTATTATGGTGTGTGTATAAGGACCGCAAAATGGGACACCTTAGCTGACATATTATCTGACGTTTTGTTTTGCAATATAATACATAACCAACTTTTCTCACCTTCTAGTACCTGCTGATGTGTATTTGGGATCTGCATAAGTCCTGAAAATGTGCGTGCCTTTGTAGTCCTTGCGGATGCCGGAGTCGGTAAGTTTCTTTTTCTCTACCTTCTTGCCATGGGACATTCATGCTATGCTATTGCCATTTCCAATGTAAAGTAGTGTAAAGTTCTTACTTATATCTGTCAGTAGACGGGCTATGGAAGCACTAAAAACTACCGGTGCAGTGAGTTTAATTTATTCACCCACGGACCGTTAGTTATTAGAGAGTTCTGGTCGGACGTTTTTTCACACGACACGTTTCTGGCGTTGTTGTTGCACTCGTATGCCACGGATGAGGAGATGCTGCTCCGTTACTGATTTAAATAAAGTCTGAATGTCATTAAAACAGTTGGCTCCATCCTTTGACATTTCTTTCACTCCCGTCAACGAAGATGACGGGGAAAAGACACTGCCGAAGGTGAGCCATGTAAATAAGACCGCCCGCAAAACGGCGCAACTTGAAGCGACTGTCAGAAAGCGGCGTGAAGATAATCTATGCAACGTTTTGACTAAAGAACCACCATCACATGTTATGTAGACCACAAGGAGGGATTTTTACATTTAGAAAAAAATCATATTATAACCCCTTTAATGCGCCTTATAATCCGGTGCGCCCTATGGTCCAAAAAATATGGTAAGTATTAAAATGAATCATAGCTGTTTATCAATTCTATGGAGGAATGTAGTTAATCATAGAACTGGCACCTAATGTTATCAGTGAAGTGAATTGTATTGATATAGCGCTTTTTTCTAGTGATCCAGAGCGCTTTATATAGTGAAACCCGATATCTTAGTTACATTTAAACAGTAGTGTGCTGTCAGGGCCTTCTCTGCTGGCCTAACATCTCCAGAAATCATGATCATAATGAAAGATAAAAGCAATTTTTAATTTACTTTCCCTAAATGTCTAAAAATATTTACATTATCTTCATGTCATATTATGCTCTTTCCAGTGCTGTTGTTTTTAGGTTAGAGTTTGTATCCAATCAGAATTCAGCTAGTTTATGTTGCCATGCTGTACCAAATCTGCCCGGGGCATTCAGAATCAACAATGCAGGCGTCTGTGCACTGTAAGTGAATGGAAACATAGAGCTGATCGACAATTGTGATAGCCAATCAGATCACGAGTTGTTGTCAGAAAGGCCTTCTAGCTGGCGTTACGCTGTGATTGGATACTCGCTTGGGAGTCCCAAGCGAGTATCCAGTCACAAGTTGCGAAAAGAGGAAGTGGCAACAAGAGCCATAAGAGCCATAGAAAGCCACAGAAAACCTACCGATACTCACAAAGAAGGAGATTCAATTGTTGATTAGGTGGCAGATATATATTTGCAAGGCCATTTTCAAGAAGGATACTTAAGAGAAACTACATCTTGTGAGACGAGGTCGGCCGGCAATGAAATGGTTTGCCCGCCACTTTCACACGAATCAACCGACTCCGACGGTACCACTGGCTTATACGGCGTCAAATGAGTGCTACAAATTGTGAGTTGAAATATTCAATTTCTTATTTTTTTCATGTTTCATTTGTTTTATACAATTCTTTTAAATGTGACAGTACCACGTAAGATATGTTTTAATTGCTGAAGCGGGTTTATTGAATGTGAAATGCGCCAAAAATTAGACCGTTTTGTACACTGTTGAGGGGTTTCAATGTCCAGTAGTGTGCAAGTGTGTTTCTGTGTAGTATCTCCAGCCGTGTCCATGTGTTGACATGAATTACGGTATTTTGAGAAGTGAAGTCGAACTAAGTAGGACATCACTGAAGGCCCAGGTGACAAACACACTTTCCGCCACTGGATTTAAACCAGTGTGGGTGGCACTGGTGGGTAAAGTGTCTTGCCCAAGGGCTCAATGGCAGTGACGACGATGGCGGAAGCGCGAATCACTACAACACCACCATAGCTATATTCCTATTGTAGTACTGTAGGTCAGTGTTTTTCAACCACTGTGCCACGGCACATTTGTGTGCCGTGAGATACAATCTGGTGTGCCGTGGGAGATGAGCTAATTTCATCTATTTGGGTTAAAAATATTTTTTATAGTCTGCAAATGATGTGTTGTTGTTGAGTGTCGGTGCTGTCTAAAGCGCAGCAGAGTAACTGTGTAATACTCTTCCATATCAGTAGGTGGCAGCCGGTAGCTAATTGCTTTGTAGACGTGGGGAACAGCGGGAGGCAGTGTGCAGGTAAAATTGTTTCTAATGCTTAAACCAAAAATAAACAAAATGTTAGGGCCCCTAAGAAAAGGCATTGAAGCTTAGGGAAGGCTGTGAAGAACGAAACTAAGAATGAACTGGCTACAAAGTAAACAAAAACAGAATGCTGGACGACAGTAAAGACTTACTGTGGAGCAAAGATGTCGTCCACAGTGTATATCCGAACATGACATGACAATCAACAATGTCCCCACAAAGAACAATAAAAACAACTGAAATATTCTTGATTGCTAAAACAAAGTAGATGCGGGAAATATCGCTCAAAAAAAGACATGAAACTGCTACAGGAAAATACCAAAAAAAGAGAAAAAGCCACCAAAATAGGAGCGCAAGACAAGAACTAAAACACTACATACAGGAAAACAGCAAAAAACTCAAAATAAGTCACGGTGTAATGTGACAGGTGGTGACAGTACACCTGTGTGAATATGTGTATGAATGGGTAAATGTGGAAGTAGTGTCAAAGCGCTTTGAGTACCTTGAAGGTAGAAAAGCGCTATACAAGTACAACCCATTTATCATTTATTTACTTTGAGACGAGAGCTACAGTGATGCATGGTTGGTTATGGTTTAAAAGTCATATCCAACAATTGCGACAACGACTGAGTTTCGTTTTTTAATGATTTCTGCTGGTGGTGTGCCTCTGGATTTTTTCAACGCAAAAAATGTGCCTTTGCTCAAAAACGTTTGGAAAAACACTGCTGTAGGTGATAAAAGAAAAGTCAAAGTTTCTACCTGCCCTCTGCTGGCTGCTGGGCGTTCCACAGCACACATGAGTCGTCCATCATGACGATGAAAGGCCAGACATCTTGCCTCTTAACTCCTTGCTCCTCCCAGCGGTTTCTCTCCAGCTCCAGGTTGTGGTAAGACAGCTCCTTGATCATGAAGCGAGCAGCCCCTGGAGCCCAGGCAAAGGCTTTATGAGTAAATTTTACTATTACAATAAATGAATTGCAAACCAAAAATACAGGGTGTGGGGGATCACTCACCGACTCCTGAATTGTTGAACATAGCAGGCAGGACAAGCAGGATGTGGTTGGGCCAGTACTTCCTGTAGTGGAGCATCTCAAAGTGCTTGACCACCAGGATGTGTAAGTGAGCGGCACCCTCCATGGCGTGATAAATGTTGAGTAAGCCATGTTCCTGTCGCCCTGTCGTCGGCGTGAAGATGGGACTCTTTAAATGATTGGGGTCCTGGAGACGAACGTAAACAAAGGAATTGAATTCAAGCAGAAAGTGACGGTCAAGTGTATCTACGACACTTACTGGACACCTCACTCGACACCTCAAAGACAAGATATTTGATGTTCAAACTCATAAACTTAAATTTTTGTTGCAAATAATAATTAACTTAGAATTTCATGGCTGCAACACGTGACAAAGTAGTTGGGAAAGGACATGTTCACCACTGTTACATCACCTTTTTTTTTTTTTAACAACACTCACTAAACGTTTGGGAACTAAGGAAACTAATTTTTGAAGCTTTGAAAGTGGAAATCTTTCCCATTCTTGTTTTATGTAGACCTTCAGTCGTTCAACCGTCCGGGGTCTCCGCTGTCGTAGTTTACGCTTCATAATGCGCCACACATTTTCGATGGGAGACAGGTCTGAACTGCAGGCGGGCCAGGAAAGTACCCGCACTCTTTTTTTACGAAGCCTGGCTGTTGTAACACTTGTCTTGCTGAAATAAGCAGGGGCGTCCATGATAACGTTGCTTGGATGACAACATATGTTGTTACAAAACCTGTATGGACCTTTCAGCATTAATGGTGCCTTCACAGATGTGTAAGTTACCCATGCCTAGGGCATTAATACACCCCCATACCATCACAGATGCTGGCTTTTGAACTTTGCGCCTATAACAATCCGAATGGTTATTTTCCTCTTGGTTCTGGAGGACACCACGTCCTCTGTTTCCAAATATAATTTGAGATGCGGACTCGTCAGACCACAGAACACCTTTCCACTTTGCATCAGTCCATCTTAGGTGAGCTCGGGCCCAAGCAAGCCGGTGGCGTTTCAGAATATTGTTGATAAATGGGTTTGGCTTTGCATAGTAGAGTTTTAACTTGCACTTACAGATGTAGCGACCAACTGTAGTTACTGACAGTGGTTTTATGAAGTGTTCCGGAGCCCATGTGGTGATATCCTTTACACACTGATGTCGGTTTTTGATGCAGTACCGCCTGAGGGATCAGAAGTCCGTAATACGTAATACTTACGTGCAGTGATTTCTCCAGATTCTGTGAACTTTTTGATTTTTTTACGGACCGTAGATCGTTAAATCCCTAAATTCCTTGCAATAGCTTGTTGGGAAATGTTGTTGTAAAACTGTTTGACAATTTGCTTACAAAGTAGTGACCCTCACCCCATCCTTCTTTGTGAATTACTTAGCATTTCATGGAAGCTGCTTTTATACCCAATCATGGCACCCAACTGTTCCCAATTAGCCTGCACACCTGTGGGATGTTGCATATAAGTGTTTGATGAGCATTCCTCAACTTTATCAGTATTTATTGCCCCCTTTCCCAACTTCTTTGTCACGTGTTGCTGGCATCAAATTCTAAAGTTAATGATTATTTGCAAAAAAAAATGTTTATCAGTTTGAACATCAAATATGTTGTCTTTGTAGCATATTCAACTGAATATGGGTTGAAAAGGATTTGCAAATCATTGTATTCCGTTTATATTTACATCTAACACAATTTCCCAACTCATATGGAAACGGGGTTTGTAGAAATGCTCATCAATATTATGTTTCAAACTAAATATTTTATACATCATTGTAGATTTCTGAAAGTAAAACCAATATTTTCCCATTGGCCTAATGCCTTTAAATTAACAATAAAATCTTGGAATTTAATAAAAAAAACAAAAACTTTTCAATTGATATCCTTGTTAAAAACATGTAAAATTATTTAGATAGCCATTTTTGTCTTTTTATTATTTTTCATTTTGTCTTTTGTTTTTGTCATATTTTTTAGTATTAGTACTCTCTGTATTTGCTTTTGATGTATTTTCTTGTTGAAAATGCCTTAACCTTTGACTGAATTTTCAATGTATGTTGTTCCATAAAAAAAAAAGAAAGAGAAAAAAATTATAGTGCTACCTCCTGGTTGATGGGTAGTGCTACTTCCTGCTTGATGGATAGTGCCATAGACATCTTATAAGTAGATGCAGAATCGACCGCTACTGCCTTTTGGCGCTGACGAGACGCGGAGCTGCCATCTTGGAGTGGTGATCTGCTCCACTCAGTGCAATTCATTTGGCAGGAGCATTGAACTGTCAGCGCATTTAATTAATCTTACCTCACTGAATACCACTGATTTTCACGCGTTTTTTTTTTGTCATACGTGTAGGTATGATTAAGGACACATGTTTTGGCGTGTTTTATTATTCATGGTTTGCTTAACAATAATAGAATATACTTATATGCTATGAGTGACCAGATGTCAGAGATCAAAACTGGGAATATAATCCCAGAGAAGGGGGGAAAATGGTCAGCTATTTTTTAGTTGAAGAAACAATATGATTAAGTTGTATATACTTGTCTATATCCTACATAAACAATGTATAAATACATTAGATATCTATATATCTTAGGGACCTGGAGACTGTATCTCTGTTGCTGCAGCAGCAGAGAGTGTATTCTGTCTTGACACTTTGTATTGATATTTTGTATTACATTCTTCCCTTAAACAATAATGTTTACAGTGATCGTTATATATATTTTTTAATGTATGTCGCTTTGTATAAAAGCGTCTGCCAAATACTTAAATATAAACATATATAAACAAACGAAAGTCTTTATATCAGCTAAAACCACCAATCTGTTTCACTGGACTCAGAATAAAACCAAATACTGTCTTACCCAACAATATTAATATTTGAATATTGTTACTTGAAGACTTATTCCTGTTTACAATTATACTGTTAAGAAAGTATTGTCTTATATTTTGCCTAAAATGGGAATGCATCACAATCAGTGGCGGCTAATGAATTTTGTTTTAGGTGGGGCTGGAAGTTTGTAAACCAAACCCCTGTAGGAGGGGGTCATCTACCCCAGAAGATTTATTTGTGATTTTCACATACAAATTAAACATTCTGTTGCATTCTGACAAAATAATGAAGATAAAATAGAAAATTTCCTAGGTTTGCAGACATCCATCCATCCATCCATCCATCCATCCATCTTCTTCTGCTTACCCGAGGTCGGGTCGCGGGGGCAACAGCCTAAGCAGGGAAACCCAGACTTCCCTTTCCCCAGCCACTTAGTCTAGCTCTTCCCGGGGGATCCCGAGGCGTTCCCAGGCCAGCCGGGAGACATAGTCTTCCCAACGTGTCCTGGGTCTTCCCCGTGGCCTCCTACCGATTGGACGTGCCCTAAACACCTCCCTTGGGAGGCGTTCGGGTGGCATCCTGACCAGATGCCCGAACCACCTCATCTAGCTCCTCTCGATGTGGAGGAGCAGCGGTTTTACTTTGAGCTCCTCCCGGATGGCAGAGCTTCTCACCCTATCTCTAAGAGAGAGCCCCGCCACCCGGCGGAGGAAACTCATTTCGGCCGCTTGTACCCGTGATCTTATCCTTTCGGTCATGACCCAAAGCTCATGACCATAGGTGAGGGTGGGAACGTAGATCGACCGGTAAATTGAGAGCTTTGCCTTCCGGCTCAGCTCCTTCTTCACCACAACGGATCGGTACAACGTCCGTATTACTGAAGACGCCGCACCGATCCGCCTGTCGATCTCACGATCCACTCTTCCCTCACTCGTGAACAAGACTCCTAGGTACTTGAACTCCTCCACTTGGGGCAGGGTCTCCTCCCCAACCCGGAGATGGCACTCCACCCTTTTCCGGGCGAGAACCATGGACTCAGACTTGGAGGTGCTGATTCTCATTCCGGTCGCTTCACACTCGGCTGCAAATCGATCCAGTGAGAGCTGAAGATCCCGGTCAGATGAAGCCATCAGGACCACATCATCTGCAAAAAGCAGAGACCTAATCCTGCGGTCACCAAACCGGAACCCCTCAACGCCTTGACTGCGCCTAGAAATTCTGTCCATATAAGTTATGAACAGAATCGGTGACAAAGGACAGCCTTGGCGGAGTCCAACCCTCACTGGAAATGTGTTCGACTTACTGCCGGCAATGCGGACCAAGCTCTGGCACTGATCGTACAGGGAGCGGACCGCCGTTTGCAGACAACTATATACAATATGCACACTGAAGGCATGATGCCATCATAGGTTTGCAGAGAGTTTTGCTTTTACAATCTTTATCTTCATCATTTATTTAAACTTTATGTTATTCAAGAATGACATTTTTAAGTTTAATTAATTTCATCGACAAGCAATTCTATTATGGTCATACTCTTGTTTGCTAGCGGCTACGATTTCAGTACTATTGAAGATCTTTGCTCCTTCTCATCTCTGTGGTAGTATTCTTTTCACAATATACAACCAATAGTATGTTAATGTTAAATCTTACTTCTGCAAAGTAATCTCCCGAGTCCCATTTTCAACTGTCCGCTCATTTGAGCAGGAAAACGCTGAACACCAGTCCGGCATCTTTGTTTTCTACCAGTCAACTGTCAATTTAGGCTGTTCGCCGGCTCCTCATCACCACTTCAAGATGGCGGCCAAATTTCTCGCGTCACAGCAGCCAATGCATAGTCTACTTATAAGATGTCTATGGATAGTGCTACTTCCTGCTTAATGGAGGGTGCGATTTTGATTCTATTGTTGACTATGTACATCCATGTCATAGACTGAAAATAAACGACAAAGTGAGTTATCTTGATTATTCATGATATTCATGAGTTATTCTTTTCCACATACACATTAACATGGGTTTGGTTGCTATTGTGGGATCATGTTAATTACTTAAATGCCTAACTAGCTGAGTACTTTAATAGCTAACTAACAGACGGATTAAGTATACCAACTAAACCCTAACCATATCTATAATATATCATTTCTTGCCTTGGCCCCCATTCTTGGCAGAGGTTATTATTCTCATAACGCTTATTCAAATTATTCTTATGCCTTTGGACTTGTGCTGTAAAAGAGGCTGGTTATCTTACTCAGTGGCCTAGTGGTTAGAGTGTCCGCCCTGAGATCGGTAGGTTGTGAGTTCGAACCCCAGCCGAGTCATAACAAAGACTATAAAAAAAAATGGCATTCAGCATCAAGGGTTGGAATTGGGGGGTAAATCACCATAAATGATTCCCTGCCCACTGCTCCCCTCACTTCCCAGGGGGTGATAAAGGGGATGGGTCAAAAGCAGAGGACAAATTTCACCACACCTAGTGTGTGTGTGACAATCATTGGTACTTTAACTTTAGCTACATGCCAGAGTGAGGCAAACCTTGCCTGACCATGTTGGTTAAGTATGTTTTAATCTAAACAAATGCCTCTTATTGTTGTTATGTTATTGCACATTCTTTCTACTCTTTTTATTCAAATTGTTTTTATCTCTTTATGCTTTTAATAGCCTCCTGTGGACAAATGTTGTGAATTAGCATATGTGCTAAAACAATCTTTTTGTAATGTTCACATCAAATAAACTGTAGCTGCTGACGGAAGCATGTATACCTGATGTATAATTTCATAAATAAATACAATTCATAAATATAAGTTCATATTGTACACATGATGTGATTAAAAACGTATTTATTTGGGTTGGTTCATGCAAGTTTATGGTAACTTTATTTTTGTTACAAACCCATGTAAATTGAGAGGGGGACAAATGTTGTGAATCAGCATATGTGCTAAAACAATCTTTTTGTAATGTTCACATCAAATAAACTGTAGCTGCTGACGGAAGCATGTATACCTGATGTATAATTTCATAAATAGATACAATTCATAAATATAAGTTCATATTGTACACATGATGTGATTAAAAACGTATTTCTTTGGGTTAGTTCATGCAAGTTTATGGTAACTTTATTTTTGTTACAAACCCATGTAAATTGAGAGGGGGAAATATTTTGTGTTCCGGTTTGGTCACGTTGTTGGGGGGACGATTAATATGTGACGGAATTAAGGAAGCGGCATGAGACAACGAGTGTTTAAAGGAGAAGACGTTAATGGAGTCTCGGATTGAAAATACACTTTATTTCTTTGGAGTTTATGAACCCAATGATTACTTCTGATATGTATGTGAAATCAATGTTTTCTTTTTTGAATGTCAGACTAATTGTAAGTTCTGTTTGCTTATTTTATTAGTTATGACGGAATTATATTTGGCATCATTGATAACGTGAAGAAGACATGGCTGAAATAAATGCGAGCAAAAACGAACAACTTGAGCCTTGATTAAGATCTCGGAGGGAGTTACATAAACAAGACATTCGACAAATATAAACAGCTCTCAAATGCCGTTTACACCGCTGCAAACAAAAATAACCCAAATATCCCAAAGCTGCCACAAATGATTGGAGAATGTGGGAAGAACTGTGGATACTTGTGGTTTGGATAACATCGAACTGTCTGCCTCGCATGATAAATCTGAGGACCAGTCATAGACAATTTAAAGTGAAAAGCAAATTTTATTTTCACTCGCATACAAAACATTCTAACTGGGATTGTTTCCATGGCTTGGAGACTCTCCCGGAAGACAGTGCGGCAAAGACACAACAAATTCCCTTCTTGTCTCTCATGGACACACATCTGTTGTTGTTGACTTTGGATTGACTAGTGACTGCACGGCATCAAGGCCGCGGAACAGAGACACGTGGCAGGCTTACACACACATGCATCCATAAAAAATATACGTCACACACACATACCTCAGCCCCTCATTCAACGCCTTTGACGCGAATCCCTTAGGGGTGATGGACGGCTGGGCAGCGCCTGAAGAGCTGCAGCCTGCTACCGTAGCTCCCACTCCCTCCCCTCTGTTGCAAGTCTCGAGATGTATGTTGTTATATGTATATGTGCTTTGCTATGGAGGTTTTCCCCCAATCCAAGGGGCCCAGTCTAGATTTTATTTTTTTTACTCATCCTCCCCCAGCGTTTACCTTTTTCCCATCATTTACGGGGGAGCCTTGTGGCGACCCATCAGCATTCCTGTTCTGTAACCCTGCACACTGTTTGTCTAATCTTGAACGAGTTGGTGCTGAAAACAAAGTTTTGTTGCACTTAAGCAATGAAAATAAAAACCTTCCTACGTAATATATGTGAACAATAACTATTTCTGACAGTGAATAAAATGCAGTATTTTTTTTTTCCACTTAGATTTAGCTGGTGTGCCTAATGAAGTGGCCGGTGCAGGTGTTTACCAACCAACCTTGGTGGAGATCAGAGGCAGACGCATGCTCTCTAGGTGGCTTCCCTGTTGACTGAACACAAAGTGCTGCTCCTTGTCTTTGGGAATGACAAACTGGAGCTGGACCTCCTCCCCCAGCATGGACGAGCAGAAGGTGAAGGTATGGAAGGTGCACTCTGACAGCTGTGACACACACACCAAAATAAATATTTAAACATGTCGGGGATGTTTGGCAGAGGGTATTTGTGATGCACGAACCTGTGCGGCGGGGCTGGCGTCACAGTAGTGATGACACTGCTCGCAGTGATGAAAGGCGTTGTGAGCGGCGTACCGAGTGAGTCTAATTGACTTTGTCTCCTGTTTGGCTTCCACTTGGCCCTTTTCTTCTTTTTTCAAACCTGATAATACATTTTTTAAAAATCCTACGTATTGCAAAACATCACATTTAAGGAATTTTTGGGGTCTATCGTTTTTTTTTTGCACTCACCTCTCACTTTCAGCTTTGGCATCTTGTCAGAGTAGACTGGGCTGGCCTTCCTGAACTTGGAGTCTCGTGGGTTGGGGTTAAAGGGCAACTTGCGGATGTCTTCGATGTCAGGCCACTGGGTGCTTACAGGGGTCACGACCTCGGGTGTCTCTGCAGAGTTAAAGTCTTCCTTTCAATCGAACATCCACTTTCTCCATTCAAAATTCTGCATCAATGCGTCAATGATCTGTACCTTCAACTTCGTCTTCCTCTTCCTCCTCATCAAACACATCTACCTCTAACAGTCTAATGAGCATCCGAAACAGGATACGTAGAAACTGGAGGTAGGCGCCGGTTTTTCCCACCTGGACAGGGGCAATTATAATGAATTTTAGCTTTGTTTGACAAACATAGCATGCAAGTGTACTGTATCATTTAGCTAAATAATATAACAAAAATATTATGAATCTTTTTAAACAAACTTTAATAAGAAGGTGCCCTGGAATGCAATTTTACTCTGTGCTATGACTGCTATAAAGATGAAACCAACTGACTTTTTTTTGCTGTTACCATTACTTATAATCACAATAATAAACTACAAACATTTCCTCATGAATTCCAACATAAAAGTGGATCAAATATTAGGGTCTAATTTAACTAAAATAAATTGTTAAAACCAAATCTGGCAAATGCAAACTACAGTCGTCACCACCACAAGATTGACTTCACTCTAGCGCTGCAGCTACAGGTTATTTTAGTAATGTTGGTGTGATTTATTGACTAATGGAATAAAACACTTAATAGCCTTATTTCATATTTTGGGAACTAGTTGAACTAAACAACAATGTTGCTGCTTGCCATAACCTTTATTCTTTTATTCTAATAATTGCACATTATCAACTTGGAAATTGCACTTTTAGAATGTGTGCATTAATAAAAACATTTTTAAAAAGGAAATTAAAAAAACTTTAAGCTGTTCGCTGCTACACAAATCGCCGCACAGCTCTATTGCAGTGGTTATGCAGAAACTATGTTCGTACATTTTAAGTTATGGGAACTCAATGCGGTCTGAATTTTATTGATTGCACTCATTAGTATACATTAGTATTGGCCAATAGATGAAACAAAAGAGCGCGTTATTCAGTATCGGGGTTACTGATTGGCTTATCTTAAGGTAGCGTCCGGTCCTGCTTTTATGAGCATAATATTGAATAAGTGGGGGTTATTTCTTTCTTTCTTTTATTTCTTTCTTTTGTTTATTTCGAACATGAACAGACTTACAGCATGATACATCACACAATTTCATATCATTCCCTTTGCATCATGTCCGAAAAGGAGTGGGAAGAAGCAAAGTTTATTTAATCCCACCCCTTTCCCAATTCAGAGTGTTTACAAATATATACATCATTTACTGACCTTTTTATAATAAAATGAAATCTGTAATTAGTATATACAACAGTTTTGTAATACGTAATTAATTCATTCAGTCATTATTTACATACTGAGATGAAGAATATCTTATTTCATGTCTTGAGTGCACTCATGAGGTTATATTCCATATTTAAAAGTTTTTTATGTTGTAAATATGAAAATAATAGATTTTTTACTTAAAAAAATCCTACTTTGCCAAAATGTATATTCAACATTCAGGCCCAGAACCAATTAACAGCGATAAAAAGGGTTTACTGTATTGTACTGTACATCGACTATGTATTCCAAATTAAAGTTTATATGGGAAGCAAGAAGTCAATCTTGCAGTTCCTAAATACAGGCAGTTGGAATAAAAACAAACAAACAGAATAATAAAAAGGGGAACTGATTGTTTTAAAATTCACAATCCTTATGTAAGACAAGAACACATATGTCTTTCTTTTTTTATGCATTTTAACTAGTAAATAAACGCTTGCAAGAGGTGGATAACAAGGCAGGTAATGGGAATTTGATTTAATATACCTATAAATCCCTCTGAAAAACATCCAAGAGCTCCTATAAACGTTTTATACTCACTCTGTGTATGTATGTATGTATCTATGGATCTATGGATCTATGTATGTACTGGAGTAACAAGCACATTCATTATAACATGTAATATTTACATAATTTAGTCATTTTAAGCATTACGGCGGAGCATTGATTTTACAAAGAGCATCACAACGTTCGCTATTTCATTCAACACTAACCACTACCTGCACTGCAAAAAAAGTCAGTGTTCAAAAACAAGAAAAAAAAAATACAAAACTAAGGGGTATTTTATTTGAACTAAGTAAAATTATCTGCCAATAGAACAAGAAAATTTGGCCTGTCAAGACTTTCCAAAACAAGTCAAATTAGCTAACCTCAATGAACCCAAAAATACCTTAAAATAAGTATATTCTCACTAATAACAAGTGCACTTTCCTAGGTAGAAAAAAAGAGACCTTTTTGCTCAATATGTTGAAAAATATTCTCAAATTAAGTAAATGCTAGTGCCATTATCTTGACATAGTGATACTCGCTCGGCATCATGATTTTTTTTTCATGCTTGAAGTAAGAAATTATTACTTAAAAAAAATTGTTTCATACTTGTAAATGTTAATGACAGTTTTGCATTAGTTGATATTCTAGTTTCAAGCATGTTTTACTCAATATAGGTCATAAAATCTCAGCCACAAGCTGAGATATCTTACTGAGATAATTTAGGACTAAAGCCTTTAAAACAAGTAAAACACTCTAACATGAAATCTGCTAAGTGAGAAGAATTATCTGATCAGACAGAAAAAATCAAATATTACCCTTATTTGAGATATTCATCCATCCATCCATCCATTTTCTACCGCTTATTCCCTTTTGGGGTAGCGGGGGGCGCTGGCGCCTATCTCAGCTACAATCGGGCGGAAGGCGGAGTACACCCTGGACAAGTCGCCACCTCATCGCAGGGCCAACACAGATAGACAGACAACATTCACGCTCACATTCACACACTAGGGCCAATTTAGTGTTGCCAATCAACCTATCCCCAGGTGCATGTCTTTGGAAGTGTGAGGAAGCCGGAGTACCCGGAGGGAACCCACGCAGTCACGGGGAGAACATGCAAACTCCACACAGAAAGATTCCGAGCCTGGGATTGAACCCAGGACTGCAGGACCTTCGTATTGTGAGGCAGACGCACTAACCCCTCTGCCACCGTGAAGCCCCTTGAGATATTCAATCTTACTTAGATTTCAGTTTTTGCAGTGTGTACATATCATGGCAGACTTTAAGAGACCCAACAACAACTGCTTTGGGACAAATAATGTCCAGAACCTTATATTTTTGAGACTGAGTATAAGGAGGATGACCTACACATTTGAGAAGCTCTGTGATAAGCAGATCCAGCAAGTAGCACTGTTTTTAAGTGCTTAACAAGAAATACAAGCTACAAACACAATTAAAAAATCACTCCCTGTACAATGTCTGCTTTCAGTGGGATGCTGACTGACGGGATGTTTATATCTTTCAGCAGTAGACTTGTGTCCCCCGATGATATGATGTTCATCATCATCAATGAAAGGGAGCAAACTAGTGTCTTGCCAGGTATTCCTAGCGATGTCTTCAAGGTTGAATTGAACGTTAAAGTCGGTCAACTTTTCGGTTTATGGCCACAACCTTCTGCTATACAAGTGAAAGGGATTATTTAAATGTAGAATTAACTTTTTATCAACTCAGAGGCGATATACAGCAGCTCAGTATGTTAATAGCTGCGTAAGCTAGTTAGCTCTCTTTGATCACAGCACCGCTAATGGTATGTACTCTGTGTTAGCGCTTATAACAACAATGTTGCTAACAATTGGTTATTAATGTGCAGGTCAAAATATGTATTGGTCCTGATTTTCAGATTTTTTTAGAGGGCTATATGGGCGCAAGAGTTGACTCTTATGAGCTGTATTTTACACTTTAGAAAACACAAAAAATAGTAAAAACGTGTTCTTGTGTCACATTGGGATTGTAAATGATAGACAACATTTAAAAAAAGACCAGTTCCCCAATAAAAAAACTATTTCTAAAGATTGTTCTTAATATAAAGTGTGAAATTACCTGTGGGGGTCCACTGAGCAGAAGGCGTCGAGGGTGCGGCACAGGTGGAGCTTCGTAATCAGCATGTTGCTGCCTGGCAACGGTCCACTGTCGGTAGTAGGTGCTCTGCTGCTCACTCTGCAGGCTCGCCGTGATGGGGGGCCTCAGAGGGCTGTTCCAGGCCACGTCGGCATGTGGCAGCAGGGAGAAGGAGCACAGCTGGCTCCCCGAGTCGCCCGCCAACAGATTGTACGCCGCTCGCGACATGATGACTGTCCTCGGTGAAACGCGGGCGGGCTTCGGGTTGCGGCTGCACTGCGTGGACTGGCTGGGCCGTTGGGTTGAAGAGGAGGACGGTGATGGGGACGAGGAGGATGAGCTGGAGTAAAGGGAGGCCGGGGCTTTGGAGGATTTGGGAGGGTTGCAGGAGAGCTGGCTTCCCATGGAGTCACACTCCTGCTTGAAACCTGATGTGTCTGCACCCTCTGGTGTACAGGTAGACGTGGAGGGCTTCTGCAGGGAATCTGTGGCGTCTGATGAACTCACACCGTTTTCTACCAAAGAGCCTAAGAGAGTAAAATTGTAAATTTAACCGGAATTGAATGTAAAGAAGAAAGAAACATACAGACATTTCTAAACAATCTTAAAAGTACTGCTAAATGCCTGTGTTTTTTTATTTAATTCTAATATATTTTATTATGTTGTGTAATGCAGTGTTTTTCAGCCAATGTGCCACTAATGTGCCGTGACATACAGTCTGGTGTGCCATGGGAGATTATGCAGTTTTACCTATTTGGGTTAAAAATATTTTTTACAAACCATCCATCCATCCATTTACTAACGCTCGTCCCTTTCGTGGGCACGGGGATGCTGGAGCCTATCTCAGCTGCAGTCTGGCGGAAGGCGGTGTACACCCTGGACAAGTCGCCACCTCATCACAGGGCCAACACAGATAGACAGACAACATTCACACTCACATTCGCACACTAGGGCAAATTTAGTGTTGCCAATCCACAAATAATTATAATCTGCAAGTAGTGTGCTGTTGTTGAGTGTCGGTTCTGTGAAGTACAAAGGTAACAAAAACAGAATGCTGGACGACAGCAAAGACTTACAGTGTGTGGAGCAGAGACGCCATCCACAAAGTACATCCGTACATGACATGACAATCAACAATGTCCACACAAAAAAAGATAGGAACAACTTAAATATTCTAGATTGCTAAAATAAAGCAGGTGCCGAGAATAGCAGTCAAAGGAAGACATGAAACTGCAGCAGGAAAATACCAACAAAACAGGAAGAGCCACCAAAATAAGAGCGCAAGACAAGAACTAAATGAAAGCACACGGGAAAACACCAAAAAAGGCCGGGCGTGATGGGACATGTCGTGACAGTACAACTACTTTGAGACAAGTTATGGTTATGGTTTAAATTCATATCCAACAATTGCGACACAGAATTTTTATTGTCTACTGAATTCATATTTTAATGATTCCTGCTCGTGGTGGTGCCTTTGGATATTATCAATGAAAAAAATGCACCTAGGCTCAAAAAAGGTTTAAAAACACTGCTGTAATGTATTGTGCCGTTGTGTTCATCTGTCTAGGGACTGTGGATGGAAATTAGCATCCTTGCTAAAATCTGGCCTATTTACACAACATCTCGTGTTGTGTTCATAAATGTGCATTGTGTCTTGAAATAAATCAACTGAAACTCAAAGAGATGGCGACCCACCAGAGGTCCTGGTTGCCGCGCTGCCATTGCTCTGAGGTCGCTCCAGCTCATCACCGTCATTCATGCTAGTGGTGGCTTTCTCCACGTCGGACTCCCGAGGGCCCGGTGTCTTTTTGGGCTCCTTGGCCACCCCCATGGAAACGTAGGTGCAGGCCAGACCCACCTCCTGCTCCAGCGCCGTCCGCGTCAAGTAGCTGGAGTCGATTAGACGAAGGTCGCTATACTTCAAAGACCTGAAAAGTGGAAACTTATTTGAAGTCAACGGAATTATACACTCAAGGATTGTTAATAATAGGGAATTACCTGGGGAAGGTCTCTCCAAGAGGGTCTTTCCCCGTGAGAATGACAATACAGGGTAGACCCTCAAGATCCTCGTATGTGAGCGGCACCCAGTCTTCATTCTCACCGCCCCGCCATGTCTTCAACACACACACACGCACATACAGTATAATAACTATCCTAATGGAAGTTATTAACAATTTCAGAGTGGCTCCTCACTCGTAGGCGATTTGTGAAGTTCCTGGGCAGGTTAAGCTCGGAAGCGGGGCTTCCCAGCAGCACGGCGAAGCATAGCTGGAGGCCCAGCTTGTCCCGCACGTCTTCCAGCCGCTCCCGGGCCAGCATGGCCAGCTGCAGCGAAGGCACGCGGACCAGCAGCATGTGGCCCCGCCCTTGGGAGCCCTCCCTGCCGGGGGCATTGATCAAGTCCTCCACCATGGCTAGCGTCTCCGGTGTGATGTGGTCTCTTAGGGACGGCGAGGAGGTGAGCGCCATCATGGCCTCTGTGTACTGCTGGATGAGCAGGTAGCTGCGGATCACCATGCTGTGCAGGTGCGGGTGTCTGGTGACAGGCAAAAAAAAGATTACTAGTAATTTTATTGTCATTATAAAGTTGTGACCTCTGACCTCTGCAGCAACGTGTGCACCATCTTCTCAAAGGCATCGTCACAGCGCAGGATGGGGCTGGCTACGCCCCACTGCAGGGATCTGCTGTAGTCCATCAGGCCGAAGTAGACCAACTCGCCAGAAGAGAGCACTCCTTGCTTGAAGATGCAACAAAACACATTATCTATAATCAGTAATGGACCAAAAATAGCTTGCTGTCTCTTCCAAGAAGGTGATTGTCATTTACAAGTAGGCCAAAGTAAAAACTTAAATGATAAACTATCGTAGCTTTAAGTCAACTGCGCCAAATGTGTGTATTTTATACATTCAATTTGTTAATAGAGTAATGCATGCATCTTAATGACAAAGATGGTTGTGTTTGAAGGTGTAAAATTTGAACCAGATTAGCGTTTTCGGACCTTTCTGTGAGTCTTACTGCACAATAAAATAAGTCACAGCCAATGTAGGTCAATGTTAACAATACATCTGTGATTATGCCCCACTTCCACTATTATTACCAGAATGTACATGTAGTTTATGTCCACTAGGTGGAGCAGTTGTATGACAACTGTGCTGTTATAGTCAGAGATGCTTGTCACACCATGGAAGCAAAGCAATAACAATGTGGTGAATTGATCCTCACCAGGCTTTCATTGGAGGGCCAGTGCACCTCGTTGTGGACGCTGATGCGTGACTGGTGCGTCTGCAGCGTGTACGGGAAGCAGCTGACCTGCAAGACCAGCAGGTTCACCGCCTCCAGGACCTCCTGGCAATTGACGACTCGGTCAGCCAGACCCTGCAGCTCGCCGTGGCACACAGAGCCCGACAGAGCGCTGGATACGGTAAAATAAAGACTCTCGTTTGTATGTCACTTAAAAACTTTCACTTTTTAAAAATAAATCACAAACGACCGCGATGTACATTATATTGCCAGAAGTATTTGGCCACGCATTCAAATGATCAAAATCAGGTGTCTTAATCACTTGGCCTGGCCACATGTGTATGAAATCAAGTACTTAGGCATGGAAAGAATGTTTGTGAAAGAATGGGTCGCTCTCAGGAGCTCTGTGATTTCCAGCGTGGAACTGTCATAGGATGCCACTTGTGCAACAAATCCAGTCGTGAAATTTCCTCGCTCCTTAATATTCCAAAGTCAACTGTCAGCTTTATTATAAGAAAATGGAAGAGTTTGGGAACAACAGAAACTCAGCCATGGGATGTGATAGGCCAAGTAAACTGACAGAGGGATCGGCGGATGCTAAAGCGCATAGTGCAAAGAGGTCGCCAACTTTCTGCATAGTCAGTTGCTACAAAGCTCCAAACTTCATGTGACCTTTACATTAGCCCAAGTATAAAAAGCAAAGAGCTTCATGGAATGGGTTTCCATTTCCGAGCAGCTACATATAACTCTTATAAGTCCAATGCAAAGAGTCGGATGCAGTGGTGTACAGCACGTCGCCACTGGACTCTAGAGCAGTGGAGACGCATTCTCTGGAGTGATGAATCACGCTTTTCCATCTGGCAATCTGATGGATGAGTCTGGGTTTGGAGGTTGCCAGGAGAACGGTACATTTCGGACTGCATTGTGCAGAGTATGAAATTTGGTGGAGGAGGAATTATGGTGTGGGGTTGGTTTTCAGCTTGTGGGCTTGGCCCCTTTTGTTCCAGTGAAAGGAACTTTGCTCCATGATACCAAAACATTTTGGATAATTCCATGCTACCAACCTTGTGGAAACAGTTTGGAGCAGACCCCTTCATCTTTCAACATGACTGCACCACTGCACAAAGCAAGGTCCATAAAGACATGAATGACAGAGTCTGGTGTGGATGAACTTGACTGGCCTGCACAGAGTCTTGACCTGAACCCGATAGAACACCTTTGGGATGAATTACAAACCCCATTTCCATATGAGTTGGGAAATTGTGTTAGATGTAAATATAAACTGAATACTATGATTCGCAAATCATTTTCAACCCATATTCATTTGAATATGCTACAAAGACAACATATTTGATGTTCAAACTGCTAAAAACTTTTTTTTTGCAAATAATCATTAAATTTAGAATTTGATGCCAGCAACATGTGACAAAGAAGTTGGGAAAGGTGGCAATAAATACTGATAAAGTTGAGGTTTGCTCATCAAACACTTATATGAAACATCCCACAGGTTTGCAGGCTAATTCGGAACAGGTGGGTGCCATGATTGGGTATAAAAGCAGCTTCCATGGAATGCTAAGTAATTCACAAACAAGGATTGGGTGAGGGTAACCAATTTGTAAGCAAATTGTCGAACAGTTTTAGAACAACATTTCTCCACGAGCTGTTGCAAGGAATTTAAGGATTTTACCATCTACGGTCCGTAAAATCATCAAAAGGTTCAGAGAATCTGGGGAAATCACTGCACGTAAGCGATGATATTACGAACCTTTGAGCCCTCAGGCGGTACTGCATCAAAAACCGACATCAGTGTGTAAAGGATATAATCACATGGGCTCAGGAACACATCATAAAACCGCTGTCAGTAACTACAGTTGTTAAGTTAAAGTACCAATGATTGTCACACACACACTGGGTGTGGTGAAATTTGTCCTCTGCATTTGACCCATCCCCTTTATCACCCTCTGGGAAGTGAGGGTGATAAAGGGAATCATTGACGGTGATCTAACCCTCAATTCCAACCCTTGATGCTGAGTGCAAAGCAGGGAGGCAATGGGTCCTATTTTTTTTACAGTCTTTGGTATGACTCGGCCGGGGTTTGAACTCCCAACCTACCGATCTCAGGGCGGACACTCTAACCACTAGGTTAAAACTTTGCTATGCAAAGCAAAAGCCATTTATCAACAACACCAAGGAACGCCGCTGGCTTCGCTGGGCCCGAGCTCATCTAAGATGGACTGATGCAAAGTGGAAAAGGGTTCTGTGGTCTGACGAGTCCACATTTGAAATTATATTTGAAAATTGTGGACGTGGTGTCCTCTGGAACAAAGAGGAAAATGACCATCCGGATTGTAATAGGCGCAAAGTTCAAAACCCAGCATCTGTGATGGTATGGGGGTGTATTAGTGCCCAAGGAATGGGTAACTTACACATCTGTGAAGGCACCATTAATGCTGAATGGTCAATACAGGTTTTGGAGCAACATATGTTGTCATCCAAGCAACGTTATCATGGACGCCCCTGCTTATTTCAGCAAGACAATGCCGAGCCACGTGTTACAACAGCATGGTTTCGTAGTAAAAGAGTGCGGGTACTTTCCTGGCCCGCCTGCAGTCCAGACCTGTCTCCCATCGAAAATGTGTGGTGCATTATGAAGCGTAAAATACAACAGCGGAGACCCCGGATTGTTGAACGACTGAAGCTCTACATGAAACAAAAATGAGAAAGAATTCCACTTTCAAAGCTTCAACAATTAGTTTCCTCAGTTCCCAAACGTTTATTGAGTGTTGTTAAAAGAAAAGGTGATGTAACACAGTGGTGAACATGCCCTTTCCCAACTACTTTGGCACATGTTGCAGCCATGAAATTCTAAGTTAATTATTATTTGCAAAAAAAAATAAAGTTTATGAGTTTGAATATCAAATATCCTGTGTTTGTAGTGCATTCAAATGAATATGGGTTGAAAAGGATTTGCAAATCATTGTATTCCGTTTATAATTACATCTAACACAATTTCCCAACTCATATGGAAACAGGGTTTGTACAAAGAAGACTGAGAGCCAGGCTTTCTCCACCAACATCAGGGTGTGACCTCACCAATGCGCTTTGGAAGAATGGTGGAAAATTCCTATAAACACACTCCGCAACCTTGTGGACAGCCTTCCCAGAAGAGTTGAAGCTGTAATAGCTGCAAAAGGTGGACCAACATCATATTAAAGCCTATGGGATAGGAATGGGATGGCACTTCAAGTTCATATGTGAGTCAAGGTAGGTTGCCAAGTAC
This sequence comes from Nerophis ophidion, assembly GCF_033978795.1. Taxonomy (NCBI): domain Eukaryota; kingdom Metazoa; phylum Chordata; class Actinopteri; order Syngnathiformes; family Syngnathidae; genus Nerophis; species Nerophis ophidion. Next base: position 36,704,439 of record NC_084624.1, on the reverse strand, counting down.
TTTTGGCAATATAGTGTATCTAACACAACAGCTGTTTGGATTTACACTTATCAATTCTTAAGCAGCCTTGGATTGGATCATGTAAGATTGTGTGTCTACACTAAATAACACCTGCAGAAGAGCATGGAAAATAAAACTCAAATGACCTGACCAGCATTCATACAAACTTCGAGGTCGTTCCATTGTATTTGTTGGCCTTCTTCCTCTCTCCTCCTTTAGAAGGACAAGGCCAACCGTGCAGCCATAACAACTCACAAGTGTGTCTCGTACCTCGTTAGGTCAACATGTGAGTTGTCGTGGATGAGGACAAACAGCGTGTAAGGGTTCTGTTTGACTTTCCGCATGAAAGCCTCCATCTTGCCATGCACGTCGGTGTCCAGTCGCACTACGTACTTGTCGCATTTCTGCTGCGCCAAGCAGGATTCCTCCATACCTAAGTCTACCAGGACGCCTGTGAAAAATAGGAGGCAATAATAAGACACTTCCTACTACAGCTTCATGGTCACCGCTTTGGCTATGTACCTGATTGTCGTATGCGCTGTGCCGTCTGGTTTACCAGAATGTGAGAGGGCGGGACTAAAACCAGGAAGTCCACTTTACAAAAGCGCCCCAGGTCGAGGTTCTGGCTGCCTGAGTCAGCGATTGAGCAAACCAGGGAGAGGAGGCGACGGGCCACGCTCAGCTGGGTCGGAAAGATCTGGAAGACCTTACTCAGCAAATCTGACGTGGGAAAGAAGGGAAAGATACAACCTTATATATTCTTCTTTTAATAATTGTTGAAACATGTCAGAAGCAAATCAAGCCTATTCTAGACGGCGGGTATTAAATATTGCCTCACTCTGTGCTCCAAAGTCAAAATTAATCCTGTTTAGTTCCTCACCTCTGTCTGTAGGTGGTGACATGCTGGCAGCCTCCTGTGAGTGGATGTATTCAGTGACATCGCCCTGGAAGGGCTGGATGACCTGGCCTTTCCGTCGGCGCTGATACCGCACCAGCTGCTTGTCCAGATTGTCCCCTGTGAAAACAAGCAGTCCCCATGGTAACACATGCAGACACACACACACACACATGGCGCCACACGGCCATGAGCGAGGCAAATGTTCAGCCGGATGCATAAGAACATGAGCATAAACACAAACAGTGGCATGAATATTAAACAGTGGTGTGTAACACTCTCGCATGACTAATGATGATAGTGAGCAGATTTGATCCACTAGGAATATTCAAATATTTACAGCTGTAAAAACTAACTAACAAAGTTTGTGTCTGCTGGATTGGAAAGTGTAGCGTAAAACCGAGTTCACTCCAGATCTGATGCAGTGCAATTATAATTTGACACAACAATCACAAATTATTAAAATGTTGAATCAGATTAATTACAGTTTTCAAATTAATTCGTCATGATTATTCAACATTTGCAATTGTGTCTGAAATATTCCCATTACCAGAATCGGAATTGGAATCCGAATCAGCTTTATTGGCCAAGTATGTTTAACACACAAGGAATTTGATTTAGGGGACTGTGCTCTTTCTGTTCAATGCAAAAAACTAAGAAAACAACAATTCACTAAATGGTACTAATAACTAGAGACGTGAAACTTACAGCAGCTCGTGATTCGATTCCGATTCCTGGAGTGACGATTCAGATTCAGAATCCATTCTCGATTCAATACAATTATCGTTTCAACACAGTTCCTGATTCAAACCGATTTCTGCAATATCATTTGGTAAACAATTATAATAAAACCTTTTTAAAATAGGTTAAAGGTTACAAAATCTCACGTTGGCTGCGGATGTATGACTTACATACACGGCGAGTAAGCAAGGAGATAGCCTAAAAAAAAACTTTTTAAAAATGGATTCTTAATTTTTTTTTTATCGCAGTACGGCTGTGCATTGATTTTTTTTGAGCACCACTACTAATAACATAAAGATAAATGATGGAACACGATTATATTGTAAATGCATTTAACATATGATATGTTTATTAACAGAACCAAATGAAATAACAATTCTAATCAGGCAAAAACATACTACACACACCATAATAGGATTTTTCCGTTTCCTTGCAATGTCTCTATAGAATGGACCTACTAGTAATCAGAACCGGATATTTATTTTTAGAATGATACAGTCACTTTCCACATGAAAGTTTGGAGTACTTTGCCCTTACTTTTTGGGGCTTTTATTTTGTAACATCTGTTTTTTTTTTTGGAGTCTTGGTTTCTCTGTTTTGTCTTTAGTCAGCTCTATGCACCTTTCTGTTTTTTTTTAACATTGCTTTGTGTGAACAGATTATTTATTATGAAGATTTTACGATCCTACACGCAGCCATGGTCTTTCATTCTGGAGTAAAGCTACCCCAAATCATCAAATCATGTGTGTTGAGTAGTTCAAAAATGTATTAAGATAATTAGTTACCTCTGGTAATAACATTTAACAAATGAAGAATTTCATACCTCAAATTATGTTGGAATTTGTTTTTCTTATGACAAGTATTGTTATCACTTACCTAGAGAGGTGGTTTTGAAGTGAGATGCCAACACACTGACTTTCCCTGTGATGAGCTCGTAACTGATTTCCTTCAGGAACTCGTTAGTAGTCAGCATGCCCTCCGCCAAAGCCCGTGCTTGGTACTTCCCTGTGTGGCGCACACAAGTCACGTAAGATGTCTTGGCATGCAAAACAATAATGTAAAAAAAAAAAAGAAACATACCTAAGACCAGCACGCAGAACTCGCTGTCGTTCATTTTAGAGGCACATATGATGACCACATAGGTGGGCAGCGACTGCTGGTGGTGAGGAGCTTCGCTGATGGCGCGCAGTGACTCGCAAATGCCCTCCCCCAGGGAATTATGGGTAACCACCACATGGACGGTTCCCCCGGAGACGCTGGCCTCCAGTCGAGCCAACCAGGGCAGTTGGGAAGGGGAGATGGTAGGACCACCAGGGCAACAGAGCATGGCCTTCAAAACGATTTGCTCTAACTCCTCCCTTAGGGGGATCTGCTCTGGGCCTGCAAGACGCACCAAAATACGAACATGACCCAAAAAGTTAGGTGAGGAATTGCTTTTTTGAAGCACGTGTGTAACGGAGGCCAGCCAGTCTGGCTGGGCCATGTGTACGTTGGTAACCCCCAATCCCTGGGAACCTCAAGAACAGAGTTGGCTACCAGGTGGATAGCCCCGGCTTTGAGCTCGGTAGCTAGAACCCTTGCCTCTCAGGCCAGCAACCCAGGTTCCAGTCCTGGGCTGAACAGAAAAATCAGCAACTGAACTACACGGGTGACTAGAGGTGTAACAACTGTGTGATATATCGATACATTGATTTATATTCCTAAATTGTGGGCGGCATGGCGTAGTGGGTAGAGCGGCCGTGCCAGAAACCTGAGGGTTGCAAGTTCGCTTCCCACCTATTGACATCCAAATCGCTGCCGTTGTGTCCTTGGGCAGGACACTTCACCCTTTGCCCCCGGTGCCGCTCACACTGGTGAATGAATGATGAATGAATGATTGGTGGTGGTCGGAGGGGCCGTAGGCGCAAATTGGCAGCCACGCTTCCATCAGTCTACCCCAGGGCAGCTGTGGCTACAGGTGTAGCTTACCACCACCAGGTGTGAATGAATGATGGGTTCCCACTTCTCTGTGAGCGCTTTGAGTATCTAACAATAGAAAAGCGCGATATAAATCTAATCCATTATTATCATTATTATTATTATAAATTTCTAATATATCGGTTTGTGCTCGGCAAGTTTTACTTCCGGAAGATAAGCATCGATCCAAGATCGTTCCAAAAGGGAATCAATCGATTTTATAAATATTAGAAAAAGGATCGCATTGGATTTAAGAACCGCAGACTTCATATGAAGTTTAGCACTGTTCAGTGGAAGACTCAGACTCCCAAAATGCAACACGGAACAACACAGGAGGTCCTTCATACCGACAGCCATCAGACTGTATAATGCATATGTTCCTTCTTGACTGCACTTAAATGTAGAATATATGTAGAATATATGCATATTATTCATATAGTATATATTATATATATAATATATTATATAATATTATATTATTTATTATTATCATTGTTTATTGTGAGCTAACTGTGGTGCTGAATTTTCCCCAGGGATCAATAAAGTACTTTCTATTCTATTCTATTCTATGATGTTAAATGTTGTTTATTCGCCCATCTGTGATGTAATCAAAACAAAGATGACAGGTTGCTATGGTGGTCGCGAAAGGTCATAACAAATGCAAACGCAACAGGCAATATCATTAATTACAACACAAAAACTTTCAGCTAGAGCCCGATTGCAAAAGCCACAACACATTCAAACAATACAACACAATAATATAAAGCCGCAACACAACTTGAAGCCACAAAAGACGCGACCGACACAACGGAAGTGACAGCGTAGCGAGTAATGGCGACACACCGACATCCGGACCATAACATCAGTGCCATCAGTGTATAAATGTGTGTGAATGGATGAATGTGATGAATGCTGTAAAGCGTTTTGGGTATAGTGAAGCGCTATATAAATACAGACCATATAGTAACATGAAGCAACAACAACTAACAGTCAAGAATAAGTAATTTCGTCAAAGACAAATAAACAAGAGATGGATAAAGAAGTCTATGGAAATTAGGAAGCGAGGGGCCAACACCATCAACAGGGATGAGGGGACATACATGCTTCTGCACACCTGTGAGGCTCCCCGTCATCAACGACGCCAGGGCAGAGAAAAGATATTGTATGGCCGAGTCGGGGAACTTTATTTAGAAGGTACAATAATTTACACTTAAAATGTTTGTTACAGTACTTTTATTGAAAGTTGCTTGAATTTTGAAAATGTGAGCAGAAAATGTTTCCTCTTGTTATTCCAACCTAGAGTGTTGGTTGCACTTTATTGAAATAAGATGTGAACGCGTTGGCCATTAAATGTTGTTTACTTGCTTGTTTGTATCCAAATTCATTCATAATTAATTACCTTACAAGAAATAACAGGAATATAGGAAACTTCACCTTCAATGTCCAGTATCCGGTATTTATTTTACAGTCACATTTTTTATTTTTTTTTGCTAAAAAGTTACTGAATCAATTTCAACTCACTGAATCGTGTCATATTGTATCGTTTTGAAAAAATCTGTAAATCATATCAGTTACCACAAATGTTGTTAAAAGTAATAGTTATACCCTTACGGGTTACACATTCATACACAACTAACTTGTGTATTTGTTTTACTGGTTGGTGTTTAAACAAGAGTGAGAGGTCAGTACCCTCGCTAGCCTGCAAGTATTGTACAGAGTGTTTATCCTTTGTGTGTCTTCTGCAGCTCACCTAGACGTGCCAGATACTGCAGCGTAAGAAGAATCATGGTCTCCACGCTCAGCAGTTGGCTGCTGCTCAGGCCAAGAGTCTCCAAGGTTTTCTCCGTCAACTGGCTGTTCTTGTAGCAGCCCACCAGCAGTGGGCTCACCACCAAATCCCCAATGTTGCCGTAGAAATAAGGTAAAGTGCCGTGCCCTGGAGAAACACCGTTAAACAATAAAGTAAACAAAGCAGCAGATGGGGGAAGAAATGCCGCAAGGGAAACTGCAACTGTGTTAGTTCAACTTTACTTTCCTATATTTTATAATATCTATGCAGCAACACACGAGTTAGATGAAGGACAATGAGTCTCTATTGTATTAGTGTGTTATCCAAGAAGAGACTGAGGGCACTGCATACAATGTAATGCAGGCCTATTCATCTGACAGGATCATTTCAAAACTTGGGAGACAAACACTTTTTCCGCAAAGTCTTAAAGGCCTACTGAAACCCACTACTACCGACCACGCAGTCTGATAGTTTATATATTAATGATGAAATCTTAACATTGCAACACATGCGAACTTTATCGTCGATGTTCTATACTAAATCTTTTCAGCAAAAATATGGCAATATCGCGAAATGATCAAGTATGACACATAGAATGGACCTGCTATCCCCATTTAAATAAGAAATTCTCATTTCAGTAGGCCTTTAAAAACACCAAAATGTTATTGTTGTATAGAGCAGTATTTCTTAACTATAGGGCCAGGAACCGCTGTCAGGCCACGATCTCTCCCCAGAGGGCGGCCCAAAAAATATCTTGTAGTTGTAATACACTTTTCCACCACTTGTGGCAGTAATGACAATACCAAACAGAAGAAATCAGGCGCTAAAGTCAGAGAGAATTTCTTAAGCACAAAAATTATGAGTAAAGTAGTGAAGCTATATTTAAATTTTAACTGATTTTTTTGGACAGTTTAGTTAAGAAACATATTCATTGTAAATGTAGTTTGCTTTACCACAACAATAAAAGTATGTAAATGTATTGTTTGTCAGTTATTTATGAGTCCCTTTTTATGCGTTATATTTGGTTGGTACTTGGTTTTTCCCAATCAGCCTGACCTAAGCGTAAGGTTTATGTGTTAAATAAATAATAATCTTTGTTATTAACACATGGGTTCATATTATTTGACAAGGTTGTAAAATAAGTAGGTTAGATATAATCATTGAATACGATTAAAATCAAGAGAATCATTTCTAATTTTGTGTTAATATTTGAGCGGGCTCCGGGACCCTCTTTTGTGGAAAAGGTTAAGAACCTCTGGTATAGAGCAACTTAGACCACTGTACACAAATTGGCAGATCATTGCATTGGCATTTTAATCTTGCTAACAAATATTAAACACTGGGGTCCGAACTTGTGATTTACGTAAATGAGGTGTTCCTCAATGCACCTCTAATTACCTCTTTTGGCAGTGTCTATTTTTATTTTCATAATGTGATTTACGTAACTCAGGTGTGTTTCTGTGGATTGTTTACCTCAGATGCAGTTTGTAGTCATTTGTTCAACTTCTTTAGTTATACTAGTAGTTTCTCAAGATTCCATTTAAGGTCTTCTATTTTTCATAATTTGTGCTATTCAACTAATAGCACGCAAGTGCAGTTAAAAAAAACTTGTGAGACACAGCAGATTCTTAAAAACACAAGAATGCTGTCATAGAAATGATCTTTGACTAGTTTTTTTGCAGATCGTCCTTAAAAACAGCAGCGAGCACTGATAAATAAATAGACCAAACTCAAAATAATAGTAAATAGTAAAGGGATAAGCTTTCTGGAAATGTATCCCTCCAAAACAAATTTACAATATACTTCCAGCATGTGTTGATATGAATAAAAGATGGAAAAAGAGTCTGGTACCAATGAGAATGACAGGGCGAACTCCTGCACAATTGAGTAGGTTGTCGGATACAATCACCGTGCCTCCAGCACTGACAGGCTGGGGCTGGATGACACCCAGCCCCGGTGGCTGAGGAGTCGGTCCCCCCAGTACAGAACCTGTTTGTACAGTAGACACAAGCATAATAATACTGTGATTGGCTGATGTATAAATCAAGTGAAACTCATTTGCCCGACAATTAATGTGCAATGATGGCATGAGGATGATAAAAAAAAATTGGATACATTCTCTTTTGTTTCCAGGTTACTCTTAAATAATTCCTAACTCTCCAGTAGCTCAATCTCCATGGAGATTGTGGGTGAATCATCCCTAACGACCCCGCAGAATGTCAGTGATGTTGTTTTGTCGTCCTCAAACCAGACCTAGGAAAGCTTATTAACAAAATAGCCTGAGCACGTCTGCAAACATGACATAAGATCAAAAGCAGACACATGTGGTTCGAGCTGCAGTCTGATTCATGCGGAAGTACATTCATAAACCGACCTGGAGAGCAAACGATGGGCCTGATTGCTGGCACAGGGACGGCCGTGGGAGGGACTGGCACGATGGAGCTGGGATGCCAGCTTCGATGGCGTTTCTTGGGTGGGCCGGAGTTCATGGCGGAGGGCACTTAAAAACAACAGAAACCTATTTTAAACACAAAAACCAACAAATACTGGATTATCTGAACTGGAGGAAAGGAAATATTTACCCGGACTGTCTCCCAAGTCAGATGTTCGATACCCTTGACTTGGAGGTCCTAAGGTGATCTGGGAGGGGCTAAGTAAAGGAGGACGCCCATCAACACTCAAGCCATTGGTCGGCCCGTTTACCCTCAGCGCTGTGGGAACTGGTAAATCATGTGGAAAATCAAGTTAATATTCCCCTGAGAACCCGTTTGTTTTTGGTCAAGTTATTTTGTCAGAAATACACATTTCTGAAAAAAACAAACAAGCTGCCAAACCCAAATTTTCACTGCAGAAGACGCTGACTCTCAGGACAATACAAGGGATACAAGCCACAACATTAGCTACACTTGCACAATCCTAAGAGATGGAAAAAGTCTGCCCTCTATAGATAGAACTATGAATCCAAGGCTGTAAACAACTACTAAGTATATCAGCGTGCATCTCCTATCTTTAAAGGGGCCCTTATTACGTAAAACCAACTTTTCTGTTTTTGTGTATTTGGGCTCCCCATATGTCATAAAAATGTGTTTTCAAACCATCTTGCCGTCTTCCAAACTTGCTACAAATGAGCCAACTAGGATTTAAGAAGTGACATATTTTGCGTTTTAAGTCAGCGGATATTTCCTTGTATGGTAAAGGTTTACCCCAAGAGCTTTGTGTGAGTCTGCCATTTTTATCAGTTGTAGTCAATCAGGTCCTTAATTTTCACTATCCTCTTTTTAAGGGGTAGACTGGCTCGTATATGCACATGCATGCTAAAATCCGCTGCTGTAGCCATTTCTAACAAGAAGTAGCCTATAGTTCTATCTTATATCTTTTGGTAGACTTGATATAGAAGCGCTAAAAGCGACAACATGGCTAATGGGAAAGAGATGCAGTTAAAGGGGGCTTGGCCTGGAGGAGGGCTTTAGCATGTAAATAAGACCGCCCACACAACGGCACATCCTGGAAAGACAGTTAGAAAGCGACTTGAAGATGGTCTGTAAAACATAATTCATGCAAACATTTGACCAAAACACCACCATTAAATGTTATGTAAACCACAAGGAAATGTTTTAAATTTAGGAAAAAATATATATTTTTAAGCAGATTTTGAGCTACATTATTTGTGTTTTTAAGTCAGATTTATCACACTTTTCAATTTTAAATAAACACAGTAAATTACTTAATGCATAATTTAGATTATCTGTAAAAAACAAACAAAAAAAAACATTATTTTGACACAAATATAATTTTATTGTCGGACTATCATACACAAACACTTTTTCCAAGATTTTACTTGAATCCATGTCATTTATTTGGTCAAAACTTTAGTACCATCAAGGTTTATTTTGAAGGGAAATTTGCCAGTGAACACCCCTGTGAGAGTCTCCTCGCTCACCCATGCACTGACGTCTGCATTGAAATGATCGCTGATCGTATAACAATCTGCGCCGCCTTTCAGGTAACCATCCGCTGTTATTAATTTTTGTTGATTAATGCAATAAGCGTTTTTGATTAATCACATGTATTAATGCTGCTGTAATCATTTGAATAAGTACTGTTAGGAATGCATGAATTCTGATTTTCAATATTTGAACATTGATTGCCAATGACATCGCCGATATCATATTCAATGCGTATGCAATACACAAAACATTGATGATAACATTTGTGTGTCAGTATCACACAACCTTGTAAAATGACAAAATAGATAGCAAAACCTTAAAAAGTCAATACAGCATCCTTTCCTTTGGGATCGATTAGTGTGTATGTGTATGTGTGTGCGTGTCAAAGCAACCCATAGCAGAGGTTCGTCTCTATGGTCAACTGTGACTCCATCTCTCTTACACAAGGACCAAAAAAAAAAAATCCCTTGTAGCTAAGCAACCTTTCAAATAAGGGCAAGGCCACTAAAGTGACATTCACATGCAGGCCTAAATCCCCGGTAATGAATGCTCCAGACCCTGCATGTCATTGTCATGAGGCTTCTTCACCTATTGGTAGCGTCTTGTTTCCATGTGTGGAGGCCATAGGCTTGATGAAGCTGCACTCTCTGTTCAGGTCCTGACTGCCAAAAGAGGTGGAAGAGGCTGACGTCATTCTGGTTGGTGGAGAATCTAATACCAGGGGGTTAAGTGGAAGGAAGAAGTTAAATTTAATTCAAGCCTCTAAGATACGCAATTCAATTCAAACATCAATTCAATCCAATGCAGTGCAGTTCCACATTAGACTGCGGAGGTGTACCTAATGCTGTTTCCAGTAAAGTGTGTATTGCGGCTCACCTGAGAGGGAGAAGGGAGACGAACCATTTCCGCTGGTTCCGAGGTTTTCTTTACTACTGACCGAGGAGGAGGAGCTGGGTTTGGACGTGGATGCAGAGCTGGAGAACTGACGTGTTTTACAATCTGAAGGCAAGTCGGCAAACGGCAACAAAAGCAGAGTATTTAAATGTGTACTTCTTTAACTCAGCGTAGTCAGATGGAGGTGTTGCTTGCTACCCTTCCAGCAGATGAGGGGTCCTTTGCACAGAGCACCCTGAGAGTTCTTCACCAGGTGATACTTTAAGTGCTTCTGCTTCTTGGGCTGCGTAGACAACTTGAGGTTGATGTGGTTGGAGAACTCCGTAAAGTACCTGAAGCCCTTCTCGCCACAGCCCACGCAGTTCCCTGAAAAACCTGACAGTCCGGAAAAAAAGGGAAAATTACTGTTGAACAAGATGCTGTCAGTTAGATGACACAACAGCTATCCGGGATCAAGCTGACCTAAAAGTGCATTTTTCCCGTTCTCATCCGGCAAAAAACGACGGTCCACAGCGCACACCAGGATGTGCTCGGGGATGCTGGGTGACTTGGCGCCGACCAGCTCAAAGCCCGTTGGCACGTCAGTGGGCTCCGTTACCATGGAGACCAGACGGAGATCCTTGCCAGCCTGGCAGAACCCTGAGTAGGACGCATTAATTCATTTAAAAAGGCTCTTATTTAAGTAAGGATGAGAAGCAGCAGTGGTATCAAAGCGTGTATGTCTTCCTGACAACCAGTTTGGAAAGTTTGTGATTTTGACAAAAGATCAAAAAGAAACATCACAGAGGACACTGGTTCTCAGGAGTGCTACAGTTGACTTTGGGCGAGAGGCGGGGTACACCATAAAATGGTCGCCAGCCAAAAGCAAGACAAACAACCATTCACAATCACACCTATGAACACTTTCAAGTCCCCAATTAAGCTTACATGCAGGTTTTCGAGACTTTGTAGGACGCCGCAGTGCCCAGAGAAAATCCCTACAGGCGTTGAGAACATGCTAACTCCACACAGAGATGCCCAGGCACAGACTTAGACCATTGATCTCTTGGCTATGTGAGGCCAACATATTAACCACTAGGCCACTGCACGGCCAGGTATCCTTTCTATATCCTCTAGAAAACCAATGTCCTCCACAGCATACATTTGATTTTGGTCAGTATACCCACATTTTAAAAAAATAACATTGGTATTATGCAAAACCTAAACTTGTGTCACATTGTACTGAACTGGGCTTTTCTTTGGTTTGGTTTGCGGTCATTGTTTTTTTTACAATCTATTTGTACAACAGGATCACAATCCATTCTATTTATTCTATTGCATTTATAATCCGTTCCTATTATCGAAGCTATTATATAGCCTACTATATTCATACTCTATTTTATTTAAATTAGTATGTACATACTGATGTTCTTTTGGTAATCAATGGGCTAAACGTAAATTTTGTGCCGCCTCATTTGACAGTAAGGGTCTTTAAATAAATGCCCACTGCAGAGGACGCTCGATCTTATGAGCGGTTATTAGAAAATGAGTCATATATGGTACTATAAGGATCAGAACCATATTTGCTACCTTAAGGTATGTAATGTAATAATGTTCTGAGAAAGATCAGTCAGAAAAGAAGACAGCTTCCTGTAAAAAGGCCTTGTAGTTTGGGTGGATTACCATCCAGCGTGCAGCAGCCGTCTGGCACAGGGGCCTGCAGGTAGGGGAGCGGGGGGCTGTTGCTGTCCTCGTCCTCCTCTTCTTCCTGCTCCTCCTGGTCGTTGGAGGAGTGGCTGTTCAGGAGCTCGTGGCCGGGCAGCTCGCCACTTTGGAGTTCAGCTTTTGGCTTCACCTCTGGTAGAAGATTAGAGATGGTGTCAGATTGTTGACAGCCTTCTAGCCTTTGTCCTGCGAGAGCATGTAACTTAAATGGGTTCCTCCAACTTTCCAACAGCACTCCACTGACCCTCCATGCTGCCGGGATACGACTCCGGCTTCAGGTAGAGCTGCGTGAAGATGGGCTGTGGGTCTCCGCTGCTGGAGCGCAGAGATGCCTCGATAGAATTGTGAAGAGCCTCTTCGAATCGAGCAGATTTCAGCTGCCCGGCGTATGAGTTTCCCATGATCTGAGGAGTAAAAGGTACATTTCTGAATTAAACTACAAATGCATGACGACCACTTCCACATGATGGGCCAGGTTGATATCTATAGGCCCTTTCTGCTCACTGTGCTGCACCCCCTCTCTCTTCAAGGAGGTCCACACTTGGACATCTGTCAGGCCTTGTGTGTGGGCTGAAGGTTGGTGGCATTCTTAACATGTGCTCCACTAAATATGCGTGTGAAATTTCAAACTCCCATTATTTACAAAAACGGGGGTAGCTCAGGCACCAGCTAAAACAAGACGAGCTGTGTCAAAAAATCCGCCTCAGAGTTTTATTACAGTAGTTCAAGTTCATTTTGTAAGTACAATATGTAGAATATAATTTGTATTTTATGAACTGTTTCTAAAATATTTTCCTTCTACTGTAGCTAAATTGATAAAACAGTCATTCCTCGTTTGTAGCTGTTAATTGGTTCCGCGTCTGAATGTATTTCTGCAAAGTGGAAACAAATATTTTAATAGCCAGAGCATAAAAGTCCTTGTTTACGACATTCCAAATACATTCTTTAACATTATGAAAGCCCCTTAGATGTAAAAATACATCCATATTGTCACATATACACATAATTAATCCAATATAGTATTGTGGCCTGAGACTGAGCAAATCAGTGGCCACGATACTGAACAGCGCGCTCTGATTAATTTGGTCTCATCTAGAGTCCAATACTACTGTCTGTCCTGTTGATTAAACATGCTTAATTTAGTCCAAAATAATAATAAAATTCTCTAAGAAAATCTGCTATGGAGTGAAGCAGCATACTTTGAAGTGCGATGTGTTGAGGGATGACTATTGATATTTGATAAAGTGTAACCAAAAGCCTTGTGTATCATAATATGATTTCAGTTTATTCATGCCAAATATATACATGCATGTTTTGTCATTTGCTAAGTAAATTGAGTTTTTTAGTGTAAAAGATGAAAGTTCATAATTATTATAATTTGTTTAATACGTGCAGAAATGTAACTGTCACATGCTAGCAGCACCAGTTTTACAATCAATCAATCATAGTGTATTTATATAGCCCTAAATCACATATGCCTCAAAGGGCTGCACAAACCACGACCTCCTCGGCTCTGATCCCACATGGGGAAAGAAAAAACTTAACCCAATTGGAACAATAAGGGAAGATTATTACAATACATTTTTAAAATTCAGTTTTTCTGATATTATTGTAATGAAAACATTTTATTGATTTATTAGAGATATTAGCTGAATGCATCACACACAGATTAGATGACAAAATCTGATTGATAAGAAGTTGCTTTATGTGTAACACTCAGCCAATCATCAACTACAGTAGGGAAGAGATTCATATGGCCTCATTTCCGGGTAGATCTCGCGTAAGAGGAAGAGGCGATTGGGGTTAATCATTTTGCAATGCAGTCTGCTGAAAATGACGGAAAGCGGCCCCTCCGCATAGACACTGACGCTGTGATCAAAGTTGAAATTGCCATAAAACGCATTTTGAGTTTTTTAACACTACTGACGTCTGGCGGCTTAAGTGAATAGTGCACCCCCCAATTTGTCATGTTTCTTGGGGCCATCTTAATTCCCTTCCTATACTGTAGTAGCGAGTAGTTAAACCTACACAGATATTTAACATTTTTGACAAGCCCCTCTGCCCCACGCCTGGACAGGTTCCTCTGCGTTTACCTAAGAGCCAACCTGGGGAGGAATCTAAGCAGGCCAGACAAAAGACAAGATTAACAGTGGCTGATTGTGCTGTCAGAGAGATAAGCAGCTTAACAGAACCACACTACAGTATTTAACTGATGCAGGAAGGTGACTGCACGCTGAGACAAAGACAGATGGGCTAAAAAGAAGGAAAATTAAGGCCTGAGGATGTTTTTAAGCAGCCACTGCCTGTTCAATTGTCAAGTCAAAAAAGGGCTCCGGAGGCTTGGTTGGCCTCAGCTGACCCTCAAGCCCCAGTGGACAGATTTGTCATTAACCTCCGTGAACGCGCACAGCGACCTTTCATCACCTGCGCGGCTTAAAGCAAAGCGTCACTGCGGCAGAGACCGTGCCAACGGAGGTTTTAGAGGTGTCGTTCGGCCGCCAGCTGAGGCGGTCGGGGCTTGATGGATCACGCGTTTGCAGTAGCGAGGTACTTCAAAGACAGTGGAAGACACAAAAAAGGTGGGGTATTGGATGTCGGCCAATCAGAGGAGCAGTCAAGGTCATTTTCTTACTTCTGGGTGGCGGCGACAGATTGTGTGAATGTGACCCTGCGGTCAAAGCAGGACTGTTAAGTCACAGAGAGGAGCCACACTTTTAGGATCTCTCCAACCAGTGGTGGGTGCAAGTATTACCAGGCCAGCTGCTTTCCAGCCGAAGGAAGGGAGATAATATGCCAATATATCCAGCAAAGTTTGGCGCAGGACCATTAGAAGCAGTAAAATAACTTAACTAGGAACGCTGCGGTACTTTATAAGCAGAGGAGTGAAAGGTCGCTGAAGTAAAATTCCAAAGACAAATGCAAGGATAGCTCACCACTACAGTCATTGTTGTTGGTAAACACTGCAGTATTGCTACACCTATAGTCTACCACAGTCATGTAAACTAGTGGTCCCCAACCACCGGGCAGCGGCTCGATTGGTACCGGGCCGCAGAAGAATTTGTTTAATTTTTTAAAATTTTTTATCCTTAAAAAATTGTTTTTTTATTTCTATTTTTTTCATTAAATCAACATAAAAAACACAAGATACACTTACAATTAGTGCACCAACCCCAAAAAAACTCCCTTTTTCATGACAAAAAACAAAACAAAACACACAAAAAATCTCCCCGCCGGGGCGCGGGACATATTATCAAGCGTTGACCGGTCCGCAGCTCCAAAAAGGTTGGGGACCACTGATGTAAACTGACTCCAAAGTTAGCACAATAATTTAAAAAGTTAAACTACCCATGATTGTCACACACACACTAGGTCTGGCAAAATTATTCTCTGCATTTGACCCATCACCCTCTGGAAGGTGAAGAGAGCAGTGAGCAGCAGCGGTGACTGAGCCCGGGAATCATTTTTGTTGATTTAACCCCCGATTCCAGCCCTTGATGCTGAGTGTCAAGCAGGGAGGTAATGGGTCCCATTTTTATAGTCTTTGGTATGACTCGGCCGGAGATTGAACTCACGATCTACCGATCACATCTACAGCAATTATTCTCAAACTGTGGAACGTGCATACTTGCCAACCCTCCTGGATTTTCCGGGAGACTCCCGAAATTCAGCACCTCTCCCGAAAACCTCCCAGGACAAATTTTCTCCCGAAATTCAGGCAGAGCTGGAGGCCACGCCCCCTCCAGCTCCATGCGGACCTGAGTGAGGACAGCCTGTTTTCACGTCCGCTTTCCCACAATATAAACAGCGTGTCCGCCCAATGACGTTATAACTGTAGAATGATCGAGGGCAAGTTCTTGGTTTCTTATGTGGGTTTATTGTTAGGCAGTTTCATTAACGTCTTCCCAACTCGGTAACAACACACAACAACAGCAGTAACGTTTTCGTCTACCGTAAAGCAGTTTGTCTGCCATAAACAGCAATGTTGTGACACTCCTAAACAGGACAATACTGCCATCTACTCTACATGCATATGTGACAATAAAATCTTTGGCTTTTAGAGAGTGCAGTGCAAAACTGCGCACACAACAAGGAGACGAAGCAAAAGAACAAAAAAGATTCAGCCACGGCGACGCCGACGACGAGTAAGATGAAGAAATACGCTTGTAAGTTGCAAACCGCAGCTGCGATTGGACCTGGATAGCTTCCGAGAAGAAGTACTGGACTACCAAGTGTTGGCAGTGAATATCTTCCTCAGGAAGCAAAGATTGACCGGTTTTGAGCCATGCTAAGGAGAGATGTAAGATTCCAGAATCTAGTGCATTTGATGAAAACACATATGTGCGTGCCACACAGCAATGCATCATCAGAGGGTGTTTAGCATGGTTAGAAAAATAGTGACAGCGAATAGAACAAGGATGGACAATTCAACCCTTAACTCAACAATGAGTAGATGAGTGTTATGTGTGTGTATATGTGTAAATAAATGAACACTGAAATTCAAGTATATATATATATATATATAGCTAGAATTCACTGAAAGTCAAGTATTTCTTTTATATACATATATATATATGAAATACTTGACTTGGTGAATTCTAGCTGTAAATATACTCCTCCCCTCTTAACCACGCCCCCCGCCCCACCCCCGACCACACCCTCCAACCCCCGAAATCGGAGGTCTCAAGGTTGGCAAGTATGGGTACGTGGGCTTGATCCAGTTGTACGCCAAATAATCAATTAAAGTACAGTTTTTTTAATTTCGCCTTTATTTGAACATTGTGTTACTGTTCAAACTTTGTGTAATGTTACAGTGGCCACAAATATTAAATATGCTTTTTAAATAAAACCTTTATGTTGTTTTTAATGAATACTTAGGCCCACTATGCTACTGTATTTTAACAGTAGTCATTATGGTGGTATCTGGAGAGCAAAGTTTTTTCGAATGGGGTATTTGGTGACAAAATGTTTGAGAACCACTGCCCAACATCATTCATTGCTAACTTAAAAGTTAAAGTACCAAAGATTGTCACACACACACATGAGGTGTGGTGAAATGATCCTGTGCATTTGACACAACCCCTTTTTCACCCCCTGGTAGGTGAGGGGAGCAGTGAGCAGCAGCGGTGGCTGTGCCTGGGAATCATTTTGGTGATTTAACCCCCAATTCCAACCCTTGATGCTGAGTGCCAAGCAGGGAGGTAATGGGTCCCATTTTTATAGTCTTTGGTATAACTCGGCCAGGGTTTGAACTCACGACCTACCAATCTTAGGGCGGACACTCTAACCACTAGGCCACTGAGCAGACATTACAATATACATACAATGAGTGATTAATCAAATGATACAGAAGCATTGATACCCCATGAAATACAAGGATTGATGCTGTGTCCTTCGAAGGCTCAATGTTTTTGTCACTTTAAGAAAAAGAAAAAAAAAGACTGATACAATTGCTGTGTCATTTCAATGTGAAGCACCAAACTGTGTTAATCGGGAAGCGCTTCTTTCGGCTCAAAAGTGACTCCTTGTACTAAAAGAAGTTGGAGGACTCTGTTTTCGTCAGCAACATCGATATAAATCAGGGGTCCCCAACTTTTTGACTCGGGCCCCATTGAGTTAAAACAGTTTGGCCGGGTATATATATATATATATATATATATATATATATATATATATATATATATATATATGTATATATATAATGTATAAATTTCCAGCGCACTAATTGACTGCAAAAGTGCGCACCTTATGTCACGTTATAAATGGAAAAATGCATTTTTAGACAATATGATTTGCCTGAGCGCCTAGGAGATACCAAGAGTAACAAGCGGTAGAAAATGGGTTAGAGAGGACAGATTAAAAAAAAAAATGTTTCAAATAAGAATTTTTTTTTTTTTTTAAGTGGGACTTCTCATGGGCCGTAGTTTGGGGACCCCTGATCTAAATGTAACTAAGAAAACAACAATTATGAAGTTTGATCTTGTAGCTTCAAATAAGGTGTATGTTATTTTTCCTGTCTACTATTTGGCTTATTGACCAGAGTTATACTTTTGATATTTCTTTTTGGAGCTATTCGTTTAGTGAGGTTTTTTTTTCAAGCAGATGATGAATGACCTTTATGAAACAGCAACTGAGTATTAGTGCAGTGTCAGTATAGCTAGTGGGGTGCAATACACTCACTGGGGCATCAATTACCAAATCGCTACATACAATGCAGGGTGATGGAAAGTGAATGCAGTGAGATTCCTCGATTCAGTGAAATTACCCCATCATTATGTTTGCATCGTTTATTGGAAATATGTATAATACTGTTAGTGTTTTTTAGTTACCGTATTTCCTTGAATTGCCGCAGGGCATATAGTATGCGCCTGCCTTGAATTACTGCCGGGTCAAACTCGCTTCGCAAAATAATTAGCGCATGCTTAGAATTACCGCCTGGTCAAACTCATGACGTCACGAGTGACACTTCCCCCTGTCATCGCATAAAGGGAAGAAGATTAAGAGCTATTCAGTAGGATTTAAGGTCCAAGCTTACATCACACTCAAATTTTTACTGCATGCCTTTGGTAAGTGCCGGAGTGAGAAGAGGTTCTAAAATAATTAGCGCATGCTTACTTTTACCGCATGCCTTTGTTAAGTGCAGGAGTGAGAAGAGGTTTTAAATCAATTAGCGCCCTGGCGGCAATTCAAGGAAATACGTTACCTTTAATATGCAAGCAGTTATAGTTACCTTTCCCCAAACATAGTTGAATTAGTAATGGAATTGAAGTAGTAATTAGTTAACTGGGAATGTATTACATTTGTGAAAAACATATAAAGGATTTGCGATGTGAAGTAACACGTGTCATTGAAATGTTTCATGAGATTACGGGATTGCAGTCCTTCATCAACATGCAAGGGGGCAGTGTTTTCTTAAGCGTGGGACACCACAACTCTGATGGATTTAGCTTCCTGTGTAGTAGTAGAGTAGTGAACAATGGCGACCAGTGCACAATAACATGACGTGACGTTGGAAAGTCAATGCGTGTGGTTCCTCAGGCTGGAAAAGTTAGCGTGTGAATATGCATGCATCTGCTCATATTCTGTAAGTCAAGGGCGTGTTTTCGCTCGCTGGACCGACCAAACATATTGACATGCTCATACATCAAGAATCAGTCGGTTGGACTTTATTTTCTTTAAAGTCGGTTTAGCTTGGCGCTTCAGGCTTTGTTGCTTTTGTTTGAACAAGGCGTTGAGGATTTCCCAAGACAAGTTGTTGTCATATAATGTCTTGTTGCCTTTAAAACAAATGTGTTCATATGGCCGTTCATCCTTTAAATCCATCGCGGTCACTGTAGAAACAAGGCGACTCACCTGGTCAGATTCTTAGCAGGCGTGAATGGACTTCTTTCTCCTGCGCTACATGCTGAGTCGCCGCCGCTCAGCTCTTCAGTGAAGACATTGCGCTCTGAGCGCCGACACCTGGGGGGGAGAGACACACAATAAATACATTAAAACAGTGCTCATCAAAATTTTTTCACCAAGTACCACCTCAGAAAAAATGTTGCTCTCCATGTACCACCACAATGACCAACAATAAATACTCTAGTGTAGTAGGCCTTTATTTAAAAGGTATATTAAATATTTGTGGCCACATTACATACAGTTTGAAGAGAATATAGGAAAATAAAACACTTCTTTAATCAAGTGAATTTTTGGATGGAGCCTGCGTACCATTAGTGGTACACGTACCACATTTTGAGAATCACTGCTCTAAAACAATGCCAACTACTGCATTGTTAAACCAATGCACTTAACATATTGTCAGTGTCATTATTGTATTTGTAAAACTGATTGTGCGCCTCATTCAAGATAATTTGCCGGCATTTTTGTTGTCTAAAGAACATTGGGCCCCATTCAGCAATACGTTCTTAACTTTTTTATTTATCTTTCTTCCTAAGTGATTTTCTAAGAGTAGTCCATTCAAATTCATGACGTGTTCTTAAACGCCCAAATTGTTCCCATCTGCTATTCTTAAGTTGCTGAATGCCAAATGGTTAGCGCGTGCGTTTCTATCATAATTTGCAAACGAACACGCCCTTATTTCCCCAATATGTATATGTGAACACCCTTAATTCAGTAATTTGAATAGGTAAAGGCCCTTAATTCCCCATGTAAAGGCAAAAAGAAGAGAAATTCCTATTATCCCGCGGGGGAAATGCATATTGTCAAAACGTAAGTTTAAGAAAGGGGGGACTGCTGAGGTAGCCCCGAAGCGGTCGAATAAATATTTGTTACTTTGGGCAAAACATGGTCGTGAAGTATGCACTCCCTCCCCACGGCACGATCTGCGGCATCTTGCAGTAGAATAGAACAGAATAGAATGGACTTTATTGTGATTATATTTGCATCTAACAAGATTAAGGACTCCAATTTAATCAGAATCAGAATCAGACATACTTTATTAATCCCCGAGGGGAAATTAAAAAGGTGCTGTAGTGGGAATAAATAATAAATAATAATAAATGGGTTGTACTTGTATAGCGCTTTTCTACCTTCAAGGTACTCAAAGCGCTTTGACACTACTTCCACATTTACCCATTCACACACACATTCACACACTGATGGAGGGAGCTGCCATGCAAGGCGCCAACCAGCACCCATCAGGAGCAAGGGTGAAGTGTCTTGCTCAGGACACAACGGACGTGACAAGGTTGGTACTAGGTGGGAATTGAACCAGGGACGCTCGGGTTGCGCACGGCCACTCTCCCCACTGCGCCACGCCGTATAATATAAATAGACTACTATTCAATAAAAATAATAAGCAATCCTGTACAATATACAAACTACTGTAGAATATACAGAACAAGACAAGAGTGCCGGAGTGATAACAATCAGTGTCGGATGTATTGTACTCGAAGGGTAATATTGCACTGTAGGGTATTAGGGTAGGATATTGTATAGGGGTGAATTATTTATTATAAGTTAGAGTTCATGATGGTGACAGCTCGGGGAAAGAAGATGTACAGAAGCAGTAGCGGCAAGAGTGTGTGAACGTGTGTGTTTGTATTTTGAAACGTCTGAATGTTGCTCAGGCCCTGCGATGAGGTGTCCAGGGGTGTACCCCGCCTTCTGCCCGATTGTACCTGAGATAGGCACCAGCCTCCCCCCCCCCCCCTCCCCCCCCCGACCCAAATAAGCGGTAGTAAATGGATGGATGGATATATGTTGCTCATTTTGCTATAAGTATGTGTGTCTAGTCTATCTATCTATCCATCTATCTATCTATCTATCTACAGTATCTATCTATCTATCTATCTATCTATCTATCTATCTATCTGTCTATCTATCTATCTATCTATCTATCTATGATATTGATTTAACATTAAATAATAGAAGTAACGGAACTTGTCACACTTAAGAACAAATAGGCCACCCTAGGAGTGCTCTGGAGCTCTCATAGATTTTGTTCTTACCTACAAACAAATCCCAGCTAAGAAATCATTGGTGAATACAAAAATCTCCTTAAAAACTTCATAAGTGGGCCTAAGAACAAAATGTGTTCTTAAGAGTGGTTGCTGAATGGGACCAAATGAGTGTGTGCACTTGCAAACACCTCAGCCATGACTTTTGTACTCGAGAAGTTAAAGAGATGCTACGTGATACACCAGCCCTCCCACCCGGCCCCCAGGGCTAAATACTATAGGATGTTTTAGTTTGTGTGGCTACACACAATCACCTTATTGCGCTACTTTGACCCCTTGACTGAGTATTGTTTAACCACTCAGACGCTGATATAACACAAAGCAAAGTTCCCCACTCGCCAACTGTCACAATCGACCCCATCATCACTGGTGACTGTGCACTCCAAGCGGGGGTCCAAGTCCTGCAAACAGCCAGTGTACATAAGCCACTTTCGCATGTTCGCCCAGCACACTGGAGCTGCCGTTGTGAATGATTAGCCTGCTTGATACAGCCAATCAAAGGTGGGGAGTTAAAAACAAGTCCACGTGTCAGCCAGGAAGCTCCTCTGAGGCAGTCGATTGCTGACAAAAGACGAAAGGAGCCCGGATTTTTGTCCTCGCTCGATCCCGCGGCCAATAAATACAAGTTCAAGCTAGGACAGAACGTCACAGCCCTTAGAGGGCAGAGGCTGGAAGCATTCTGGAAATTGACCAGGAGATGTCTCAGAAAGATGAGCAAGCCATAAAATCTAAAGCACCAATACCAGCCGTGCCCTAAGGCGCTTCAAGATGTCCAGTTTTTCCAGTAATGACATTATGATGAACCACAACAGCATTGCTGAAACAACTGACCCACTAACAGCCTGTGTATATAATAGTCTCCATTTCAGGTCACTTTGTATCTGTGTAGTGCCAGCTTCCTGTTTAAAGTTGATTTTGAGTTTGATTTTCATTCATTCAAAGTGTTTTTTCCCCTTTTCTGTCTTTATACTTTTAATTACATGCTGGCAATAACACACTATGTTCCTTTAACCTCAATGTAAGCCTGATTTTACATATATAATTATTGTAGTTTATTTGAAATGATGGTGTTTTATATTTAAAAATACAAGGACAGAATAGAAAAAACAACTATTTAATGAGTTTTTCCAAAAACTTGTTTGCATACAGTTGTTTAATCCATCATTTTGAGTAATTACCATCTATTGAATCACAATATTTATAATAATAATAATAGTGATAATAATAGAACTAATATTGTATTGACAACATTTATTTGTGATAATCCTAGCATTGAATGCAAACAAACACATTATATGATTAATAACAAAATAAAATAAAAATATATATGATTGATTCAAAAAGATAAAACTACATTATTATATTGCATTAAAACATGTAATTGTGATAAGCCTCGCACTGAAATACTGAAACAAAATCAAATAGTAAATAACGAAATAATGAAAATAATTAAAAAATAATGACAAAGAACATTTGCATAAATATAATATATTAAAATGTGTATTATTAATTTTTAAAATGTAACATAGTAGTACATTTGAATAAAACACGCTGGTCAGTTTGCTCATTTTAACTGTGTTTTGTTTTTCATTTAAAAAAAATCTAAAAGTCTGATCCAAAGTCTGTAATCTTGAATCAAGCTAAATAAAAAGAACAGAAGGAAGAGCTAATAAGTGAATCAAATAACTATCATTATTTTCCTTATTTGGCAAGCAGTCCTTTTTTGTTTCTCCCGTGTAATTACATTAGAAAAGAGGCAGAGAGGCTAAATTCAATTCATTTGCAGCCTGGCTAAGCATTCAAACTAGCACCTCCTTTACTTATTTTACAGAAATATAAGATATAAATAATTCTGAACAGCTATGTCAGGTGGCTTTAGCTGCAGTTCAACTTGCATTTATATTAAATAAAAAAAAGAGATAAGCATCAGGAGTGCTTCTCGGCTCATTGTTATGTGAAATGCAGGAAAGAGCGGCTCTTAACATCCGAAAAGACGGGAGACAAAAAGGGGGTTGGGAGGTATGCAAAAACCAGAACAAACATCTCTCCACATTCTGTAAATGAGGTGCTAAAAGCCTCTCTCATTAACGCTGCAGCAAGTTAATACTAATGCCACATGAAACACTGCTTCTTCTCTACCTTCCATGACTTCCTCCAACTTCTTCAAAATCCCCAAATGAGGTAAATCCCAAAGTGTCCTCAAAGGTTAGTCCATGTTAGGGAGTAAAATCCTTGGTATAGCTGCATGCAGCATGTGTTGCTGCTGCTGTGTGTCCACTCACCTCAGTCATCTCTCTCTCTCACACACACACACACACACAGCCACTAACATGCACACACACACGCAGTCACAGTCAGGAAGGCTGGCAATGGGAATCATCCGATAGCCTCCTCCTCTTCCTCTCTCACTCTCTCTCTTTTGCTTGCATGCAAACAAACACATGAACCCTCCCCCGTCCTTCTATCTCCCACCCTCAATGCCCTCCTCTGTCCTGTGCCATTTGCCAAGGAAGAGGAGGAGGAGAATCCACCGGGGTCTCATTCATCTCGGCCTGATGACCCCCTGTGGTGACAGATGCTCCGCGGAGGGAGGGCAGCACGGATAGAGAGATATAGGGAGGAGAAAGAATAGGGGCCCCCGTCATGGCGGCGGTCTGCCACGCGTGACCCCCTGCACGCCGTGACATCCAGCGTGGGCGACTGTGGTTTTTAAATTATTCTCCTTAAGAGATGGAGGGGAAGGGGTTGACTTTGAATCGATTAAACCTCCCTTCTTTTATTGGGGTGCAAGGGGCAATTGAGTGGCAAGAGAATCCAGCAGCAGCTGGAATGTCAGGTCAGATACAGCATATTGTCATCGTGGCCTTGCCCGGGATTGACCCTTAAATTGGGGGGTGGGGGGCTTTTTACTCCTGCTATAAATACCATGCAGGGACTCATCTGGCCAAAATAAATAAACGGGGGGAGGGGGGGGAGTGCATGCAGCAACAGGCAGCTGTGGCTTTAGGGAAATTGACAAGATGTTGCAGGGATTTACAGGAAATAGTCCACACTCCACACTAAAGTTGTCCAGATAACCGATATTCTGGTTCATTCTTTGCAATAGTTTTTAAAATAAAAAGGACTACAAAAATGTCCTTATTCACTATTATTATAGCTTCATTCACTAACGGTGTTACAAAAAAGATCAATTAGAATAATAGATAATGTTGGATATAGAGAAAATACACACCCTTTGTTTATTAAATCACAATTATTGAAATTCAACTAAAATGATCTAGAAAGCAAACTATAACCTGCTACCCAAGAATGTACAACAATTTTTCTCAACAAGAGAGGAGAAATATAACCTTAGAGGTAAATGTAATTTAAAACATTTGTATGCTCGTACAACACTTAAAACCTTTAGTATATCAGTATGTGGAATTAAATTATGGAATGGATTCAGCAAAGAAATCAAAGAAAGCACCAATATGAATTAGTTTAAGAGACTGTTCACAATCTTTGTGAACAAGCGTTCACAAAGTACACATAACAATAATTATGTTGAACATCTTGAACCCTTTTGTTTCTCACTTTTTTTATTGAGACATGTTATTTATGTATTTAATATTTGTATGCTTACTATGGTATATTATTTATCTATTATTTATTGTTCACTGTTCTGTTACAGAGAACAAGGAAATTAGTTAAAATTGCTATGGTATAAGAAGAGATAAGATTAAATAAGCTCTGCTTCTTTCTACTCCTTTTCGGACGTGCTGTAATGAAACAACTGGAATGGAGGATGTTCACTATCTTATTTAATAATGTCACGTATGTTTAATGTATTTTACGATTTTCTGTTAAAATAGAGCTAATAATTCAGTTCAGTTCAGTTCAATTTCAGTTTATTTCGAACATAGAAACATGGACTGTAGTTTATCACATTCCAGTTTCCATGTTTCCATGTTCATAATAAACTGAAACTGAACGACTTGTCCAGGGTGTACCCCGCCTTCCGCCCGATTGTAGCTGAGATAGGCGCCAGCGCCCCCCGCGACCCCGAAAGGGAATAAGCGGTAGAAAATGGATGGATGGATGAACTGAATTATTAGCTCTACTTTAACAGAAAATCTTAAAATACATTAAATATACGTGACATTAAATAAGATACTGAACATACTAGACAACTTATCTTTTAGTAGTAAGTAAGCAAAGAAAGGCTCCTAATTTGGCCGCTGACGTATTCAGTAACATATTGTGTCATTTCCCATTGTATTATTTTGTCAAAATTGTGACGGACAAACGGTATAAAATGGATTATCAATTTACTTGTTCATTTATATACACTTTCTGTTTTAACATGTTCTATCTACATTTCTGTTAACATGTAATAAGCATGTGTTCTTCTGTTGTTTGCATACGCAAGTTTTGGGTGGATACAACGAATGTTGGTATCGATTCAATACCAAGTAGTTACAGGGTCATACATTGGTCAAACTTATTAAAGTTATTTTGTGTCCAGGGACATATTTCCTGGGTTTATAAGTTAAAGTTAAAGTTGAAAGTACCAATGATTGTCACACACACTCTTGGTGTGGCGAAATCATTCTCTGCATTTGACCCATCACCCTTGATCACCCCCTGGGAGGTGAGGGGAGCAGTGAGCAGCAGCGCAATTAAACACGACAAAAGATTTTGTGATAGTAAAAAATCTCCATGTAGTCCTAGTAGTATCAACTATACACGCTCTTGTTCTTGGTATCGTTGCAGTCGATGTCTGTGTAGATCCACCCATGGCATTTGTTTACATTCAGGAGAGCTCGCTTGTTGTTAGCAAGTGTTGTGGTTGTGGTTTGTGCAGCCCTTTGAGACACTAGTGATTTAGGGCTATATAAATAAACATTGATTGATTGATTGTTAGCGGTTAGCTATTGTATCCTAGCTAGATAGCCATGTGTTTTTTTGTTTTTTTTACTTTTGTTTATTGGATTTTGAGATATACATACAGTCCACAAATACAATTAAAAACATGTAACCCACAAAATTATATAAATTAAAATGAAAAAACATTTAAAATTTACATGAAGCCAGTGACAACTGCACTGCTGAATGTCGCCAACACGGTGCAGCAATACACAAAAGCAGACAAAAGGCTTGTCAACTATCTACCTTTCAAGAACTTTTCAATCGGGGTTCGCTTTTCCACATTTTAGGAAACCACTTTATACTTCCTGTAACTTCACAAAACAAATGTTCAATGTCAGCCTAATATTCTTTTTACGGAAATAAACAATACCTCTAATCCTGTGAGTGTAGCAAGGCAAAATGAGCCTCCAGCCAACAAAGTAGTAAATGCTACCAAGTTCTTTCAGGACTTGAGAAGAGGGGCTATCCCAAATCGTCCACTGAGAGGATTCGGTTCGATCTTTTCGCCAATCACCCACGACAAAGTATTAAAAATTTCAGTCCAATAACTGCACAGCGATGGGCAAAGCCAAAACATTTAAATTGAGTTAGCCGGAGACTTGTGAGACTGATTACATAATACAGATATTCCGTCTTACAGCTTACGTTGCTATAATAAGTACGATGTATTAGTTTGCATTGAATAAGGCTGTGTCTAGCACAAATAGAAGACTTATGAACCCTACTTAAATCTCTGTCCAGCTCTCTTTAGATAGGGTCACTCCTAAGTCACCCCTCCAAAGTGATGTTATTGAATTTGGAGATTCAGAGCGTAAAATGGAAAATTTGATTGTAAATACGTGTAATTGATCCTTTTATAAGTCGGAAGTGGTGTCATAAAGACATCTAAAACCGTGCCTTGTAAAAGTATTACGAAGGAAACTGCGGATCTGTAGATATCAAAAAAAGTGTTGATTTGGGAATAAAAATATATCACGAAGTTGCTGGAAAGAGGCAAACATGTTGTCAATGTATACATCTTTGATGTTGTTTGATCCCCAGACTTTAAAAAGGCACTATCGACAAGAGAGAAGGAAAAAAATATTTGTGAAAGAGGCAAACATGTTGTCAATGTATACATCTTTGATGTTGTTTGATCCCCAGACTTTAAAAAGGCACTATCGACAAGAGAGAAGGAAAAAAATATTTTCAGTGATGTGAGCAAGACCGGAAATAGTCTGTAAGTCAAAATAGCGCTGAAAATGAACCCAAATTGTCAATGAGGTTTTTACGATTGGATTTTTAATAAAAGCGGAAGTAAAAGAGTCAATGGGAGAGTGAACTACAGCCCTCAGAGATACTGGTTTAGTTGAGTTAACCTTCATAAGGGAGACCAAATGCTTTATATTGCAGCCAATATTTAAGAATTCTAATGTTGGTGGCCCAGGAGTAAAACCTAAAAACTTTAGGCAGTGCTAATCCTCCCGACAATTTGAGCTCGCCATGTTTTAAAGCGGCTTCACCGTGGCAGAGGGGTTAGTGCGTCTGCCTCACAATACGTAGGTCTTGCAGTCTTGGGTTCAATCCCAGATTCGGGATCTTTCTGTGTGGAGTTTGCATGTTCTCCCCGTGACTGCGTGGGTTCCCTCCGGGTACTCCGGCTTCCTCCTACCTCCAAAGACATGCACCTGGGGATAGGTTGATTGGCAACACTAAATTAGCCCTAGTGTGTGAATGTGAGTGTGAATGTTGTCTGTCTATCTGTGTTGGCCCTGCGATGAGGTGGCGACCTGTTAAGGGTGTACCCCGCCTTCCGCCCGATTGTAGCTGAGATAGGCGCCAGCGCCCCCCGCGACCCCAAAAGGGAATAAGCGGTAGAAAATGGATGGATGGATGTTTTAAAGCACCTCTTTCAGAGCAGCGCTCCTGTGTTTAAATCTTCATCTTTAACGTTAGTTAAAATGAGTCCATTCACCCGCTTCCGTCTCCACACTGTGACTGCTCTAAGTACTCCAGGCGTGTGCTTTGCCTAACATGCGCCTCTGCAAGTTTTTACCAGCAATGACACGGCGTGACGACGGCGAGCAGTAATGTACATGAAAAATAAAAAGTACAAGTAGTTTTCACAGGCAGTATGGTACTTTTTGAATTCATTAGTACCGCAGTACTTTATTATTACCAGTATACCGTACAACACTAGTCCCATCTTACTATAATTTACTCTAAAAAAGGGGCTCTTTCTCTTCTGCAGATTATACAATGCAGTGTGAAAAAACTACAAGTCTCTGAGAGTCTCGACGTCTTTCAAGCCCGGACCATATTTCAAACCTTCACACGCAAGATACACACCTCCTGCATATCTGACTAGATATTGTTATCAAGATCAATATGATCCATTCATGACTGACATATAAAGAAACTACAAAAATCCTCTGAGGGCAAAGATTTCTGCCTGTAATAAAATGCTGAATCCAAATGGTGATCCTGATCACCCCCAAAATGCATTTTCCTTGTCCCATTTCTGATATATTTTTCCATTTCTGATATTTCCTAAAAAATTCAATCAAAATCTGCCCATAAATGATTAAATTAATCTGTAGATGAATGCAAGTAACAGACCGACACCTCTTGCGAGTAATCCACATGTCTCTGTGGGTCGAGGCGTGTCCACTTGCGTACACAAACACAGAAATTGACGCTTCTAACGCAAACTTATGGTAACGTAGTAGAATGATTTGGATTAGCCCCAGAATCTAATCACTTGTTTCTTACCCCATTTCTGTCATATCCTGAAAGTTGAATGAAAATCTGCTGATACATTTTTAGTTATGTTGCTAACTTAAACATGCTGACGTTTACATAACCTCCTGAAAGAGGTACCAATGCTGAAATTAATAATAGTAACAAAAGTAAAAATACTTTCCAAATGCTCTTCTAAAATCTTAAATAAAAATGTTGAGTTTTTTTCTAAAACAGACGTACACATTTCTTTGATAACTGAACTATGATAAATTCAGACTGACTGGCACCAGCTCGCTATATTAAATGCTAACATGAAAACAAGAGACATTAAAGTTTTTTCCCAATAAAAATCCACATACCCCAATTCAAACTTGTATAAACACATTACAGTCTGATTAACTAACATAGTCAATTGTGCACATTAAACCCGCAGACTGTGATCGTTCTCTACTTGGAGGAAAAGTGACCGAGGTGTTTTTACGGTGCAATCAAGAACCGTTGTACAGAGTAGGACGCCACAACACCCACCAGAAATTATAAATAATAACAACAGATTTTTTTATTTTTTTGTATTTTTCATTTAAATAAATCCTACAAGTGCTACAGTACAAATCAGTATTTAAAACAGTAAACGCATAGCCATTCAAACAGATGAAAAAGTACATCTAAAGCACTACAAGTGAAGCAAAAGAAACACAAAACAGGAAAAATAGTTGGTGTGTTTATTTTATGTAGTTCCATCCATCAATTTACTACCGCTTGTCCCTTTTGGGGTCATGGGGTGACTGGAGCATATCTTATTTCAAAAATAATAACTTGGTTAAAATATTTCAGTGTGTGTATATGAGTAGTTTTTGAGTGCATTCAACAATACTGCAACAATAATGATAACTGATCATTTTGGTCACAGTAAATGCAATATGAAATTTTCATATCGTTATATACCTAGTACAGTTTTATATCGGTTTTCATTATTCCGTTCCAAAATATTTGGTGATGACCAAATTGTACGAAAACCAAAGCAATTTTCCTCCAGAACAAATAATAGAAATCCGATGAATTAAGTTCCAGACACCCAATCACAAAACATATTTTATAGAGAATGATTACAGTTAAACATGCAGAAAACAATATTAAACATATATAAATGGTGAATGAATAGACATTTGACATAAATTTTTACCTTTATGAGACTCTAAGTATTGGTTTATATCGGCGTGCATCTAAAATCTCAGATAAAAGAACTCCGACACAAACAGTCCTGCAGAGCCAGTTAACATCTAAATGTCTTTCAATAATATTGCAGTCTTAAACACCACATTTGTCAATATAAACATATCAAATAATAATAGTTGCATATCACTTACACACATACAACGTTTCAAAAGCAGAAGCGTACTAGAAAGTATCCAGTAGTAATCGTTATGAGCGTAACGTAATGAATTATTGTGGCCACTAGGTGTCACCAACAACTATATGTAACTTCACGTCAACATAATTAAGGACAGCGTAAGTCCATTCGAGAAGGTTAATAATGAATAGGTTAGTGATTGTCGTACTTACAATTGTTCTCTGTTTGACTAATTTCTCTTTCCACTCTCAAAATAATAAAAATACATATGGTTTGTACTGATATTGTACTCGATCAGCATAAACATCGGCAAATATGCAATGCTACAATATCAATATCGTATTGGAAGTGAAAAAGTTGTACCGGGACACTCCTAACACGAACGCCACCTTCATACTTTTCACGGAGCCCTTCATTGAGTACAATAGTGTTTCTCACATTCTTTATCAAAAGTGTTGGCGCCAGCAACTTTCGTTGGTCTCATGATGGATTATATTGCAACGGTACTCAATTTAAAAAAAGCCCAGAGACAGAGTCACTAGTGTTTGTTGGGGCACTCAATTTCGCGGAATTATACGCTGCAAACTGATTAGTTTGTTTCATGCAATATTGTCCATTTGATAGGTGGGCTCTTTGGTCAAACTGAACCTGATAAAAGAGAAAAGTTCCAAAACCAAAGTACTTCTGAATAGGTAATGTCTTCAAATGTCTTTATTTTCTCTTTTCAAACAATGATGTGGCATTGTTGCAGATTCCAAAACCAGTGAGATTGGCCGATACCATTATTGAATATAACAGTTTCAATGAATTAATGGTGAGTGTTATTACATTTAAACTAGTTCCTTATTTTATGTTATGACCTACAATTGTTTGAACTAAAGAAAGTACTAGTACACAAACATAGTACACAATAAAACTAAACCAAATAAAAGCAAAAATTACCTATACCTATTTATTTAAATCATTGTATTTTTAACCTCAAAGTCTTCCCTTTTAAAAAAAAAAAAAAAGTACCAATGATTGTCACACACACACTAGGTGAGGTGAAATTATTCTCTGCATTTGACCCATCACCCTTGTTCACCCCCTGGGAGGTGAGGGGTGCTGTGAGCAGCAGCGATTGCCGCGCCCAACCCTTGATGATGAGTGCCAAGCAGGGAGGTAATGGGTCCCATTTTTATAGTCTTTGGTATGACTCAGCCAGGATTTTCCTCCTGTGTCCAGGGAATTATTCCCTGAGTTTGTAAACACTAACAAAAACAACAAAACATGATTTTGTGAAAAAAACAATATCAACCTAATCAGTGTAGTATCGACACCACTAATTTATGGATCTATCCGATCTACAGTAAAAGCCAAGGGTTTGGACACCTTTTCATTCAATGAGTTTTCTTTATTTTTATGAATTCTTACATTGTAGATTGTCACTTAAAGCATCTTAACTATGAATGAACACATTTGGAGTTATGTGCTTGACAAAAAAATGTGAAATAACTGAAAACATGTTTTATATTCTAGTTTCTTCAAAATACCCACCCTTTGCTTTGATTATTGCTTTGCACACTCTTGGCATTCTCTTGCTGAGCTTCAAGAGGTAGTCATCTGAAATAGTTTTCACTTCACAGGTGTGCCTTATCAGGGTTGATTAGTGGGATTTCTTGCCTTATCAATGGGGTTAGGACCATCAGTTGTGTTGTGAATGAGAAGGTGTGTCCAAACTTTTGGCTTGTACTGTACCTTTTATATGTTATGTACTAACTGTGACAATGCTGACACACCAACAGTTGTTATATTACCCTCTCTCTAGATTCTTATTCATCTTATTAATTTTCATGTTAATATCTGCCGACTTCCTACTATAATGTGGTTACATCTACACCTCTTAAACTTTCCTAATCACATATTTATTAGTGTTATTTAAGTCTTGCCAAGAAGTTGGCTTAGTTATGAGCATGCCTGTTCCTGGCTTGCCCTCATTGTGTAACATGTTTAACCTTGTCCTCCAGTGATAATAATAGGACTGCAAGAAATGCAGTTCATTTGCCATAATGGATGTGATTATTATTAGCTCAACACTGTGGATGGAGACACATAATTAACTACAAGCTCATCAGCTGGGAGACTAAAAATAAATATGTCAGCCAGAGAGGGTTGATGTTTGTAATCGGCTTTGGAAGCCATGCATTAATTGGCAATGGCAAATTGTGTGATCACATACTTTTTCAGGAAAATTGGCCAATACTTATCAGTATCTGATTGATGGGCACATCACTAATCCTATCGCAATCCTGCACTAGTTTAGACGCATTAAAAATGCAATGAGTTGCCATGTCAAACACCCATCCAGCCATTTACTACCGCTTGTCCCTTCCGGGAATACCGTATTATATCATTTTACCTGTGCTGAGTCTGTTCACGATTTATTCCTTTAGAGTGAGGGGTTTGTTTTTGCCTCTGTCGCCAGAATGCTTGCTGATGTCCCTCAAAAGTGCCTTCTGTTTAGGGCTGGGAGATATGGCCTTTTAATATCTCAATATTTTTAGGCCATGTCGCGATACACAATATATACCTCTATATTTTGCCTTAGCCTTGAATTAACACTTGTTGCATACAATCACAGCAGTATA
Source organism: Nerophis ophidion (assembly GCF_033978795.1). Taxonomy (NCBI): domain Eukaryota; kingdom Metazoa; phylum Chordata; class Actinopteri; order Syngnathiformes; family Syngnathidae; genus Nerophis; species Nerophis ophidion. Next base: position 36,671,442 of record NC_084624.1, on the reverse strand, counting down.
ATTATTCTATGTGTCTACATTAAAACATTTTTGTTCATACTGCATTAATATATGCTCATTTTAAACTTTGATGCAGAGGGAAATCACAACTAAGTCAATCGACCAAAACTGTATTTATGAAACAGTTTTTAAGCAGGAACACAAACATTCTTGTAATTTCGGAAACAGGGAGTGTAAGATTGTCAGAGACATTTTAAAACAAGCTATTAGTGCACTTTTTTGCAGGATGTCACTAAGATGACATATCCATCCATCCATCCATTTTCTACCGCTTATTCCCTTTCGGGGTCGCGGGGGGCGCTGGCGCCTATCTCAGCTACAATCGGGCGGAAGGCGGGGTACACCCTGAACAAGTCGCCACGTCATCGCAGGGCCAACACAGATAGACAGACAACATTCACACTCACATTCACACACTAGGGCCAATTTAGTGTTGCCAATCAACCTATCCCCAGGTGCATGTCTTTGGAAGTGGGAGGAAGCCGGAGTACCCGGAGGGAACCCACGCATTCACGGGGAGAACATGCAAACGCCACTCAGAAAGATCCCGAGCCTGGATTTGAACCCAGGTCTGCAGGACCTTCGTATTGTGCGGCAGACGCACTAACCCCTCTGCCACCGTGAAGCCCATGACATATCCAAACAACACTAAATTAAAGTGAACTTTTTGTACAGAACAAACAAACTCCAATAATTTAAAACAAAGTGCACTTTCGTGCATGATGTCACACAAGATATTTCAATAACCATCAAATACAAATTAGCTGCATGATAGGAAATCAAATAGTGTATGTCCTTCGCTGTGTGGTAGGTTACTGCGGACGTTATCTCCTTCTGTTGTTGACTATTTTTTTCATACGGTGTTGATGTGGAAATGGAAGATGCTAGGCTCAATTGGGTCAGTGCTGGTTGCTTCGGCATTTTGTTGGTGTGGCGCCGGCGGGAGATGTTGACATGCGGAGTTTCAAGCAGTCTTCATTCTCTAGCGGGTGACTGTTCAAATGATGCTACAAAAGAGTAGTGCTGCTAATTTTTATAGAAACGCCTTTGCCGCATACTTGACATATTACGGTTATCTGTTCAACATCTTTCCACTTGAGGCCAAACCACCGCCTGTTTTTCTTGGGAATTAAGTCTTCCTTCATTTGTTACCAGATTGGCAACCTGTCTCTCTCGTATCAGCACTCGCATCACTCCGCTAGTAACACCTGCCACTGCTAATGTTAACCATGCCGCTACCTCTCTGCTCGGCGAGAGCGTATGTAAGAAGGTGCACTTGTTTTATGTCTCTGTGAGAAGGAGACACAACAAAGAGGGACAAAAGCCTGAAGTGTAATGCCCGCAGCTAAAAGCAACTGTGTGAAAACGTATACCCGAATACTCACGATATAGTCATTTTCTAAATCGCACAGAGACAAACCCGGGATATATTGAGTATATTCGATATATCGCCCAGCCCTCCTTCTGTTATAGATAAAATGAGATTCTAAAGAAAGAACACTAAGACCTTTCTGTGTGTTCCCTCGTCCTCTAATGAGCGCCAAGTAAAGAATTTGTCGGGTAAACAGAAATTCAGTCACTTCATGCCAATATTTACCAAAGCCTTTACAGCAATTAGCAGACATGACTGAAGGGAAATAGATGAATATAAATGGAATTGGATTAATAAACAACCTTTGCTAGATCCTACTTGGCTGAGCTGTCTGCCTGCTGTTCCAGTTCATTACCACGGACAGCGTTGTTTTAATCAAGTTGTGTGCAGTTCTTCTCACCTCCCCTCCAATAGTTATACGAGGGCAAAGTCAGTGTGACGGGACAGCTGTAAAGGCCCAAGTGGGCCAATTGCTGCCTCCATTAAGGCCTCGGCGAGCATGGGGGGCATTTTTACCCACAGTTGTCCAAACAGCGGGCTTGAGTTTGGCTGTGAAAAGTGTCTCCACGGTCGAGACCACAGAGGCCTTCTGGTGGAAAAAGAAAGGGGAAAACGTCCACAATCTTCAGCCATAACCAAGTTCAAGCGATGGGAAAAGAGCTGTCAAGTTTGATTTATTTGCCAGTCCCTGACTTTGACATGCCACCCCCCATCCTAAATAGGCCATTTAAAGCATAGATAATGACTAAGCCCGCCGTCAAAGGACACCGCGGCAAAAAAACAAAAGAGTGTGGATTGAATGGCTTCCCGCCCCTAAAGCCATCCCTCAACACTGCATTGAGCTCCGACTTAAGTCCCCACAAAGGGGAAGTATCTCTGCCGCCACCTGAGGAATGATGAGTCACATGACATCCAGGGGACTCTGGTAAGGGAGGAGTCTTCCTCTCTGGATTCCCATGGGAGCGCTGAGGTTCTGTTTTAGCTGACTCAGCAGCTGGCCAATACACAACATGCCTCTTTTGCCTTTATATAAAAGTGTAGAATTGTATTAATTGTGCCTTTTTGGGACATCATGCTGCTCTTGTACCCTTGAGACTTGACTTTAACACACAAAAATGTTGGGTCAACCGACCATTGCATCTACAACCCCGTCTTTGTGTTCATTTATAAGGTCAAAGGTCACCATCTCGTTTTGAGTTAATTCCAGAGCTGGTTGGTGGGCTCCTTCCACGGCAAACTCATTCAAGCGTGTCTTTATAGACCTTGCTTTGTGTAAAAGGAGCAGAAAAGGGACACCACCCAGCTCTTGATTAACTAATTACTACACTGTAAACCCGAATAAGTAAGCAGAACTCAAAAAAAGTGAGGCAATGAGTTGCCACATATTTTTTGAGTTCATAAACTCAAATATTTGTGTCACACCGCGGTGAGGGAAGTCTTGTCTTGGTTTTTCTTCCTTGTGATCTACATGTTTTATTTTGAAAAGCAAATCCTCTTGTTTCAGATCACGGGCCCTTCCTCTTGTGTCACCAGTCTGACGTCATCCCTGACCCTTGATTGTTTCCACCTGTTTCCCATTATCCTCATATCCTATTTAAGCTCATGCCTCCTCTTGTCCTGTGCCAGATCATCTCGTACTTACGTGTCTTTCTAGCGTCCATGTCCATGTTGATATCCTTTTCCTTGTTTTCCTCTTTGGATCGAGAAATCATTTTGCTGTAATTTTGAGTTTACTTTTTCCTACTTTGAGCGCCCTTTGTTATCATTCGTCCAACCTAATTGGTGAGTTTTTGTGTTTTTATAAATTCCGTTTTTTGCCTAGAGTGATTTTTTTTGTTTATTCATAATTAGTGTACATATATAGTTCCTTTTGTTTGTATTTTTTCCTCCTGTTGGAGCGCTTTGTTTTTGTTACATTTAATACGACTTTATTGTCAGTTCTTTCTCTTGTAAGTTACTTCCTCCTATTTTTTGGAGTGATCTTGATTGACCTTGTTCCGGAATTATTTTCCGCATAATTATTAATTTTTGCGAAATACTTTTTGCTCTGGAGGTAAAAAGATAATTTTATAATAAAAACTTTATTTTGGAACTTCCTCTCTGCTTCTGGGTCCACTCCTTATTCCGAGTCGTGACAATTTGAGTATATTAGGTCGTAAATATTTGGAGTCTATGCTAAATATACTTTTAAATGATAATTGAATTAAACTTACCAATTAAGCTAACTCAAAAATGTTCCTTCTCGTGTCTGCTGATTGAAGAGGAAGTGCACGCAAATGCTACAAAATAAAAGCACTTCCCCTGTGTGTGCGTGTGCGTGCATGTAATAATTTATATATACATACACTCATAGAGTATATTAACAATACAAAACTATAATGTGATGGATTCATTTTTAATTTATTCTTGATTCGATTAAATGATTTGTTCTTTCAAATTAAGACAAAATTATGTTTAATCCACTGAGTTTTAAGTAACTGTAAGTTAAATATTTTAAGTAGCAGTTACATAATCTGCAAACAAGTTAATATTAATTACAAATAACAAGTTTAATTCACTTAAAAAGTAGGAAAATGTTACTTACGCTCATTTTTAAGTAAGTACAACTTTTAACAACTTTTTAAGTTTACACTACTTATTCTAATTATTTTGAGCGTTCGGTGGAACAATGGTGAAAATGTGATTCCTTGCTTTAGAAAGTGTGAACCAAATATGGTTCACACTTTCTAAAGCAAGGAATCACATTTTCTCATTCCACAATGGAACCATGAATTGATTCATATGAACCCCGATTTAAACAAATTGAAAAACTTATTCGGGTGTTACCATTTAGTGGTCAGTCATACGGAACATGTACTGAACTGTGCAATCTACTAATAAAAGTTTCAATCAATCAATTAATCAACCAATAAATCAATCCATTAATCAATCAATGTGATTTATACCGGCCCCAAAAAATTTGAATAATACAAAAAACAATTATGATAATGAAAGACAACTATGTAAATGAAAGTGTTATATTTGAAGGGTGTTGTGATATAACTTTTCTATTTCCAATACGATACGGATATTGGAGCCTTGGCTAATACTAATGTGGATCCGATACGATATCAGCACAGATCACACAGGCTTTTATTATTTTGTAGAGTGACTGCTAGAAAAAAGGCTTTATCAAGTGAAAATAGTCAGAGAACAATTTATTATCAACCGATTTATTATCAATAAACGGGAAATGGGCTTGGGACGTGGAAGATGGCCTGACTCGTTTGGTAGAGCGGCTGTGGCAGCAACTTGAGGATTCCTGGTTCAATCCCCAGATTCCGCCATCCTAGTTACGTCCATTGTGTCCTTGAGCAAGACACTTCACCCTTACTCCTGATGGGTCGTGGTTAGGGCCCTGCATGACAGCACCCGCTCTCAGTGTGTGAATAAATGGGTGAATGTTCAAATAATGTCAAAGCGCTTTGAGTACCTTGAAGGTAGAACAATCAAGTATTTACCATTTACTTGCTGTCTTTAAGTTGACATGGAGCGATACTTGTTTTTGTTGACACCTACTGACCACAATTCATTAAAGGCCTACTGAAACCCACTACTACCGACCACGCAGTCTGATAGTTTATATATCAATTATGAAATATTAACATTGCAACACATTCCAATACAGCCTTTTTAGTTTACTAAATTGCAATTTTAAATTTCCCGCAAAGTGTCGTGTTGAAAACGTCGCGGTATGATGACTCGTATGATGACGCGTGCGTTTGACGTCTCGGGTTGTAGCGGACATTATTTTCCAGCCCGATCCAAGCTATAAGTAGTCTGCTTTAATCGCATAATTAAACAGTATTCTGGACATCTGTGTTGCGGAATCTTTTGCAATTTGTTCAATTAATAATGGAGAAGTGAAAGTAGTAAGATGGAGGTGGGAACTTTTAGCCTTTAGCCACGCAAACACACGGTGTTTCCTTGTTTAAAATTCCCGAAGGCGAAGCTTTACTATGGATCAGAGCGGTCAGGCGAACATGGATCCCGACCAAATGTCAACCATCAGTTTTCGGTGAGAAAATTGTGGTAATAACTTTGCTCTTACCGGCGACATCGGCCACTTCAGCGGAGCTTCCAGCAGCGTGTCTTGCCTCAGAGACACTGGGTCAACACACGTACCCGTGGCCACACCCGTCCGACTTTAGGTACTATTTAATCTCCCTAAAACCCTAACACAATGGGCAGATAAGGGATTTTCCAGAACTATCATAGTAAATGTGTGTAATAACATCTGCAATCGCCTTTTTTATTTTATTTTATTTTTTTTTTGTAGTCCTTTACTCTCAATATCCTCATCCACAAATCTTTTATACTCGCTCAAATTAATGGGGAAATTGTCGCTTTCTCGGAATAGCTCTTGCTGCTGGAGGCTCACATTATAAACAATGTGAGGATGTGAGGAGCCCTACAACCCGTGACGTCACGCACGCATCGTCTGCGACTTCCGGTAAAGGCAAGGCTTTTTTTATTAGGGACCTAAAGTTGCTAAATTTATCGTCGATGTTCTCTACTAAATCCTTTCAGCAAAAATATGGCAATTAACGGTGCCTTTAAGTAAGGCACCGTTTACACCAATGGTTCCCAAACTTTTGCAGGCTGGCGCCCCCTTGGCTCCCCAGTGAATTCCTAGCGCGCGCCCCCTCCCCCCAGACACATATGGAAACAAACACCTTCTTTATTCTGGAACAAAAAAATTAAACCATGTAAAATACAGCATTTTATCGCATTTCATAAATAGGTGGCGGACGTGATCTAAGGCACGCCACCCTCGCCACCCACACAATGACACACGCGCGAACACGCATATATGCACACACACACACATACACATGTACACACAGGTACAAAGTCATATACATTCGTAACAATATATATCAGTGAATGCACCACCCTAACCAGCTCAACACAACACAACACGGCGCGTTCTGGCGAGTCCCCAATTTCATGTTGACTTGAACTCAAGATGATGTTGACCGCCAGAATGCGGTTTTTATTATAAGATAAAATTCTGAACGTTACAAGCTTGAAATTACAAACCTGAGCTTTTGCTTTTGTAGTCTATGCTGTCGGATCTGACTGGGCCAGAGCGGCGTGTGGTAACCGGACCCTGATGCGTCGTCCACTGACTCGTCCTGCTGCACGTGTTGTGTACAAATCGTCAAACAAACGTTTGAACTTCTGACTTCGACTTCGGACTGCCGCCCCCCTACCGCGCCCTTCTTTCTCACCGCCACCCCAGATCTTTCCACCGCCCCCAGGGGGGCGGTACCGCCCACTTTGGGAACCACTGGTTTACACTAAGCCGGATAAGGTTATCAAGGATAAATCACACCTAACCTTATCCGTGTCCACACACAACAATGCCACCGTTTAAGACCCCCGTACCCCTCCGTCCGCCAGCGCAACACAACCTATTACGCATGCGCGGAAGATGTGCAAGTCTTTAGTAACCTCCAGTGTCGCTTTGTGTGCAAGTTTTTTAAATTGAACTTATATGAACAATATCCAGTGTTGTGGTATTTCAATTAACTAGAATCCAGTGTGCTGTGGGGCTCTGTTGTAGAGAGTCACACCTAAGCCATCATAAATTCATAAAATCTTTATTAGACACATAAACAAAGTGATAAAGAACATTTTACATCAATCAAACTAGGGATTTAGATATCTGATCAGGACACTCCTCACTCTTTTTCCTTTACCTTCATTGTCCATTCCTTTTTGGTGACTTTATGTACTCTGGACCTATCTGGCCGACAATAACTGATACAGTCTGCTTTGCCAGTCTAAAAGCATTTGATTTTTTCCGTAATTAGTCTTCCCTCGACGGCCAGGTAATACGAAGCACACGCTACCTTTTTTTATCACATCCACAGGAGCTCGTATTTTCATTGTCTCTCGTTCGACAAATGGACAAAGTTTTTCGCTAAGTAGAATCACACCTGACCTGGAAATTCTAAAGTTCTCTTGCTGTCTGAGAAGTGTTGTATCCCAAATAGTGTTGTATCCCAAATAACTGCAATCGCTTTTTTTTGAGGCGTTCATATGTGATTTCCACAAGCGTCTGTACATGTAGAAGAATGAGAAACACGGGCATGTCTGGATGACTCGCCTTCATATTTCCAGTGGTTAGCTCCGGTTGTTAGGAAACCGCTTTATTATGAATCTGGCTGTGACGTGTTATTTCTGATGTCACTTCCTGTGTGAGCGTGTTTTTTCTGGCATCACTTCCTCTCCAAACTCACTTTGTAATAGATCAATGAGTTCATAAACAGCTAAATGCGGGAGATTCAAGAAATACACGGCTGACTTACCCGTGTAAAAATTTGTCTGAGGAGGGGGACCATAAACGATGGTTTAGTGTGGCTGAAACGGGGCTTAGGGCTAAATAATTATTCATTCAAGGGGTTAAACGAATTAGTGTAGACATGGCCTAATACACTTCTGCCTTGGAGACCTTGTACCTATGTAATATACAAATATAATCATTTGATACATGTTTATATTGACATATGTTGTGTTTTAGACTGCAATACTGTTCGAGTGTCTAGCATGAGAGTCAGGCCAAGTGATGGGAAACTACAACTTTCTCATCTCCTGAACAGCAACCTTGGATATTTTTTTTTCTAGACAACAGTTGGAGTATGTCAAGGATGTCTCTACTCTCCAGTTCTTTTCAACATCTACTTGGAGAACATCATGCAAGAAATGTTGAATCGCCACTACGCCTTCATTTCTATCGGAGAACGTCCTCTCTGCAATCTGCACTTCGCAGATGACCTGATAAGATGCAATGTAGAACTCCAAGATCTTACAACTAGGGCTGGGCGATATAGATAGATAGATAGATAGATAGATAGATAGATAGATAGATAGATAGATAGATAGATAGATAGATAGTACTTTATTGATTCCTTCAGGAGAGTTCCTTCAGGAAAATTAAAATTCCAGCAGCAGTGTACAGACTTGAGATCAATTTACAAAGTAAATAATGGGGGTTTAAATGGAAACAAAATACACAAATATTACAATAAGAATAAAAATAAAAAGCTACAATGGGAATAAAAATACAACAGTAAAATAAGAATATAACAAGAGGAACTAGGCAGTAGTGACCATGTTATAAAAAAGTATTGCACGGTTATTGTTTTGCATCCCCCGTCATCCTAGTACCCCCCGACCCCTCCCCAGAGAGGAGTTGTACAGTCTAATGGCGTGTGGGACAAAGGAGTTTTTGAGTCTATTAGTCCTGCACTTGGGATAAAGCAGGACTAATAGAATCGAACAAAATCAAAATATCGATATATGCGATATATGCGGGTTTGTCTCTGTGCGATATAGAAAATGACTATATTGTGATATTCGAGTATACGTTCTCACGTAGTTGCTTTTAGCTGCGAGCATTACACTACAGGCTCTTCCCACTCCTTCTTGTGTATCCCTCTCACAGACACCAAGCGCACAAACTTACACACGTCACATACTGTCATGTCATACGTCACATACGTAAACTCCCTCACGGAGCAGAGAAGTAGCAGACTGGGTAACGTTAGCTGTGATGCTAGCGAAGCTGTGCGAGTGGTAATACAAGAGTGAGAAGGTGCAAATGAAGGAAAAATTAATTCCCAAGAAAAACAGCTGGGGGTCCATTCTCTGGCGGTGGTTCGGCTTCAAGCGGGAAGATGTCGAATAGACCAGTGTTTTTCAACCTTTTTGGAGCCAAGGCACATTTTTTTCATAAAAAAAATACGGAGGCACACCACCAGCAGGAAAGGTTAAAAAATGAAACTCCACCAGGTTGTCTGGCCTTATTTTGAGTTTATTGTTGTTTCCTGTGTCTCATGCTTTAGTTCCTGACTTGCGCTGTTATGTTGGTGACATTTCCTGTTTTGTTGGTGTTGTCCTGTAGCAGCTTCACGCCTTCTTTTGAGTGCTAGTTACGGAACCTGCTTTGTTTTTGCAATCAATTTAAGTTGTGCGTAGGCCATCCTTCTTTGTGGGGACATTGTTAATTGTCATGTCAAGTACTTTGTGGACGCTGTCTTTGCTCCACACGCTGTAAGTTTTTGCTGTCGTCCAGCATTCTGTTTTTGTTGACTTTGTAGCCACTTCAGTTTTACTTTTGTTTTACATAGCCATTGTCATGCCTGTGAATCTGGTTTTATGTTTGATCATGTTTTGTTTTGTTTTCTGGACTCTTGTTCCGTTTTGCACTTCCTGGTTTGCTTTTGTTACCATGTCAACCCATTAGTTTCCACCTGGTCCCTCTAGTCACGCCCTGATCCTCAGCCTCTCACACCTGTTACTAATTACCATAGCCGGTATTTAAGGATTTTACTTTTTGACCATCAGTCTGGGAACTTTGCATGTGCTTGCCTTCATGCTTTCACGCACACACGCTACCCTTGCTGCACCTCCTTCATGCCCTCGTCCATAGTTCCATGTCATGTAAGTTGTTGTATATAGTTCATAGTTAAATGCTTTTGTGCTAAGTCCTTTTGTTTATGTCCATAGTTCATTCATGCCATCGTGCAAGTGTTTTTGTTTTCCTGTTTGAATTTTGTAGCCAAGTTCTGTACCTCCATGTGAGCGCCCTTAGTTTGTTTATTTTTTTACTAAGTGTATAAATAAATTACCATGTACCTTAATTCACGCCTGGCTAGTCCTGTAATCCCTCTGCGTCGAAGGAGCAAAATTAATCCACGCCACAGTTCTGACAGCCATCCCTATGCTTCAGTGCCTTTTCCTCGCGGGACTTGCCTTTTTGTTGATTTTTGGTTTAAGCGCTACATACCTTTTTACCTGCAAGCTGTCTCCCGCTGTGCTCTGCATATTGGGATCATGACAAATCATCCTTGACGCGCTGCGACAACGCTGCCACCTACGAATATGGAGTATTATATGGTTACCTTGCCAAGCTCTAGACAGCACAGGCACTATACAATGGCACATTATTCTGATTATAGATTTGCAAAAAATATTTTTTTGGACTAATTAGGGGAATTTGAGGCACAGTGGCTTAAAATCACTGGAATAGACAACTTAAATTTGTCAAGTGTGGGGCACAAGCGTTGATTGATACTTTTATTAGTAGATTGCACAGTACAGTACATATTCCGTACAATTGACCACTAAATGGTAACACCCGAATAAGTTTTTCAACTTGTTTAAGTCGGGGTCCACGTTAATCAATTCATGGTAAAAATGCTACCAAAAGTAGCATTACTGCTAATATGTAGCATCATTTGAAAAGTCACCTGCTAATAACTTTAATAAATTCAGTTTTGGTCAATTGACTTAGTTGTGATTTCCCTCTTTGCATGAAAGTTTAAAATGAGCATATATTAATGCAATATGAAGAAGAATGATTTAATGTAGACACATAGAATCATCATACTGCTGTGATTATATGTATCAAGTGTTCATTCAAGGCTAAGGCTAAATATCAAGATTTATATCCTGTATCGCGATATAGCCTAAAAATATCGAGATATTAAAAAAAGGCCATATCGCCCAGCCCTACTTACAACCAAGTTGGAGATGGCATCAGGAGCTCATGGAATGGAAAAAGTTAATGTTCCTTGTCAACAGCTTAAAGGGGAACATTATCACCAAACCTATGCAAATGTCAATATATACCTTGATGTTGCAGAAAAAAGACCATGTATTTTTTTAACCGATTTCTGAACTCTATATGGGTGAATTTTGGCGCATTAATCACCTTTCTGTTTATCGGTCTTGTAGCGATGACGTCAGAACGTGACATCACCGATGTAATACACCCGCCATTTTCATGGAGTTTGCATGTTCTCCCCGTGAATGCGTGGGTTCCCTCCGGGTACTCCGGCTTCCTCCCACTTCCAAAGACATGCACCTGGGGATAGGTTGATTGGCGACACTAAATTGGCCCTAGTGTGTGAATGTGAGTGTGAATGTTGTCTGTCTATCTGTGTTGGCCCTGCGATGAGGTGGCGACTTGTCCAGGGTGTACCCCGCCTTCCGCCCGATTGTAGCTGAGATAGGCGCCAGCGCCCCCCGCAACCCCGAAAGGGAATAAGCGGTAGAAAAAATGGATGGATGGATGGATGGATGGATGGATGGATGGATTTTCATTTTCACATTACAAACACCGGGTCTCAGCTCTGTTATTTTCCATTTTTTCAACTATTTTTTTGGAACCTTGGAGACATCATGCCTCGTCGGTGTGTTGTCGGAGGGTGTAACAACACTAACAGGGAGGGATTCAAGTTGCACCACTGGCAAGAAATCTGCCGCCAGACCTCCATTGAATGTGCCAGAGTGTCTGCACATTTTACCGGCGATGCTAAGACAGACATGGCACAGAGATGTATGGATAACCTGCAGATGCATTTGCAACGATTAAGTCAACGAAATCACAAAGGTGAGTTTTGTTGATGTTGTTGACTTATGTGCTAATCAGACATATTTGGTCGCAGCATGACTGCCAGCTAATCGATGCTAACATGCTATTTACGCTAGCTGTATGTACATTTGAAACTAGATAACCATATTTAATGCAAAACAAACACTTACCAATCGATGGATTTAAGTTGCTCCAGTGTCACAAGATGCGAAAGTCCTGATCGTTTGGTCCGCACATTTTACCGGCGATGCTAATAAGGCAGCCATGCTATGGGCCACTTCATTAGGTACACCCATGCTATGGCCGAATAGCGTCAATAGCTATTCGCTCAATAGCTTCAGTTTCTTCTTCAATTTCATTTTCGCTATCTGCCTCCATACTACGACCATCTGTTTCAATACATGTGTAATCTGTTGAATTGCTTTAGCCGCTGAAATCCGAGTCTGAATCTGAGCTAATGTCGCTGTATCTTGCTGTGGTAACCGCCATGTTGTTTGTATTGGCAGCACTGTATGACGTCACAGGGAAATGGACATTCGCATCGCAAATAGCGAAAATCAAGAACTTTAGAGCTTTTTTTAGGGATAATCCGGGAGGTGTAAAATTTTGAAAAAAAATTCGAAAAATAAAACAAGCCACTGGGAACTGATTTTTATTGTTTTTAACCCTTTTGAAATTGTGATAATGTTCCCCTTTAAGTAAACAACCAGCAACCGAAACCAGGCTAAAGGTCCAGAGAATTGAAGAAGTGGAAACCTTCGGGTACTTGGGATGGCAGCGAAGGTACTTGGGATGGCAGCCCTACAAGCGAAATTACGACATGACTCGACCTGGCCTCGCAAGACTGAGCGTGACCTAGAAGAGCAACTCCATCAGCCTCCATGTGAACATCAAGGTGCACAGGTCCTTGGTGGTTTCCATCTTCCGCTACAGAGGTGAGAGCTGGACACTCACTGCTGACACTGAGAGACAATCCAGGCGTTTGATCACAAGTGTTTCAAGAGGTTCCTATGTATTTGACAGAAAGAGCACAAGACCAATGACTTCGCCAGGCAGCAAGTCCTCACTTATGCAGACAAGCAAGAGCCCTTACTTGCAACAGTCAGGCGCCGCAAGCTTGCCTGGTCTAGCCACATTTTCCATCATGACTCCTTGCCCAAGACCATCCTCCAAGGTAAAAAAAAATATTCACTCTCCTAACTCTCATGTGTCAAACTCAAGGCCCTGGGGCCAGATCTGGCCCGCCACATCATTTTATATGGCAAGCCAACACCTGGAAATAATGTGCATCAATAAAGTACTTACTAAATGTATTATTTCTTTCCATTTTGACAGAAATAAATACATTTATTGCATGCAAAGTGCATATATGTTGAATCAATAATATCTAATAATGTAACAAACACAATATTATTCTACATTAAACATGTTTTTTCTTAAACTAAAAAAATAAATACTTATACTGTATATCTGCTTTATTCATGTATGAATCTGTAATAATATTGTTGGTAATGTTGAAAAATGTAATGTTAGTTACATTTGTAAGAATTTAGGTTGGAAAGTAGTTATCTCTGAGCAATTTATTTTATTTGTAAGTTTTTTTTTAGTTTAATTTGAAATAGGGACAGATACAGAAACATGGATATCTGAAACAGTCATCCAATGTATGCATCATAGTGTTTGTAGCCAAAGCAAATTTACAGCACTTGTCCCCAACAACATCAACAACACAAATCTAACATCATTAAAATAGAAAAATAAAAACAATGAGGCAAAGAGGAGTCGAGGACAAAGTGCAAACTGGATAAAAGCCAATAATAATAATAATAATAATAATAATACAGACAAAGTGCAAACTAGATAAGAACCAATTGGTAAAAATTAGAAAAAGTAAACATGGGAACACGATTGTTGCTCAACTAGCGACAGTTTTGTTTGTTTTCTAAAAGTGACAAGTGCAGGTATACTTTTCAAAGTGTCAGGTACAGAGTTCCATAGATAGTTTCATGTTTCCTAATAATGTAAAAAATGGACCAGGGCCATTTCGAAAAGGTACACAAAATCACCTCACAGTTCTATAAAAGTATATTGGAAATCAAAAAATGTCTGCAACTGTACCCCGATGAGCAACATCTAGTCCAACACGTTGCATTTGGAGGGAGGATTTGTGCAGGGGGTCCGGGGGGGTGGTCTGGCAGCTGTGACAACACACTGTGGCTCTGACACTGGAACATGAGGCGGATGAGGTTCAACTGACAAATCCACAAATGAGGAATGAGCATCAGGTGGTGAGGAAGTACAGAGAGCAAGGTGCTAATTAACGGCCATAAACTCGATCAGAAAACAAATGTCCCCAAAAAGCCGTACTGTGAAAGTTCCCGCGGTGAAAACCCTCTTTTCGCTTCTCGCCGGGAGTGTGAGGACTCACACGGTGGCGGGCCGCGGCTCTAATTTCCTTATAAAAAGCCCCGTGGATCTTCACTCCTCCTCCTCTCAGCGACAACATGCTGGGCCCTGAAGTGCAAATCGGCGCTGGTGAAAATAGCAGATGAGCTAAGGTCATTCTTGTCTCTCCAGCAGGCAAACAAAGGCTAACATTCCAAGTGAATGCCATTGCTGAAGCCGACAGCAACAGAAGGGAGAGGCAAGGAGACGCAGTGGAGATAATAGCCTCAGGCTGCGTGTGCGTGAGTGAGTGTGTGTGTGTGTGTGTGTGTGTGTGTGTGTGTGTGTGTGTGTGTGTCCGCGTGTGTGTGTGTGTGTGTGTGTTCCGGGGGATTATCTGTGGGACTATAAAATTGGGGTGAAGCAGGGTTAAAGGCCTGCTGTGGCCAGAAGGAACGGGGGCAGGGTCTGAAGCTTGAGGCGGACAAAAGGAGCATTTGGACAGATGAAGAAGTCATCATCATTAAGCCACTGGAAGTTTACTGTCCAGTTATAAAGCTCATTTCAAAATTAGGGGATGAGAAGATGGGGATAGGGGTGCATGTGAAAGGCCTCCACGCCCGAGAAGGCCAGCGAGTCAGCATAGGAACAAGCGGCCTTTTGTGTTAACGTGGCCGGAGCGGACAGGCGACCTTACCACACACTCTGGCCCCGGATGAGTTTAAGGGCGCGGCTTTTAACCTTAAATTGAATGTGAGCCACAGAGAGGAGTCGGCACCGCTTAACGGCCGAGGCCAACTGACGTAAGGCCTAATAAAGCCACTTAAAAAAAGACGCAGCCCGCCGTCGACTTCATGTAACAGAAAAGCACGGAGCCCCTAAAGCAGGGGTGTCAAACTCAAATACAGAGTGGGCCAAAATTTAAAACCGAACAAAGCCGCGGGCCAAAGTTGAACAAATTAACCTTTTAATAGGGACCCAAACACGTTTTGCATTGAATATTGAACAAGCAAGGCTTACATAACTTTATAGTGACATGCAAAATCGAGTTTCAAATAATAATAATAATTAAAAAATATCAATGGCATATCAAATAAAATTTAAATAAAAATTGAATGCCTCTTTTCGGCGGTGGGGTTGAGGTGGACGGGGTTTGGTGATAGCGGGGGGTGTATATTGTAGCGTCCCGGAAGAGTTAGTGCTGCAAGGCGTTCTGGGTATTTGTTCTGTTGTGTTTATGTTGTGTTATGGTGCGGATGTTCTCCCGAAATGTGTCATTCTTGTTTGGTGTGGGTTCACAGTGTGGCACATATTTGTAACAGTGTTAAAGTTGTTTATACGGTCACCCTCAGTGTGACCTGTATGGCTGTTGACTAAGTATGCTTGCATTCACTTGTGTGTGTGTGTAAGCCGCATATATGTGACTGGGCCGGCACGCTGTTTGTATGGAGGAAAAGCGGACGTGGAGACAGGTTGTAGAGAACACCAAAGGCAGTGCTTTTAAAGCCCACCCCAAATATTGTTGTCCCGGATGAAATTCGGGAGGGGCACTGAACTTCGGGAGTCTCCCGGGAAAATCGGGAGGGTGGGCCAGTAAGAGTTTTAGCGGTGAATGCGGCGTTACAGCGGCGGTCCAGCTCTAATGTTAATATGATATTGCCTTAATTACACGGCGAGCCAAATTTGGCCCGCGGGCCAGAGTTTGACACCCATGCCCTAAAGGGACATAGATGTTTTGTGAGATCTCGTCAATGAGAGCATTTTCACATAGGTTATGTTAGATACATGAACACCTACCAAAATAATTGTGTACAGTTCCCTGCAGGATTTTGCTGCCTTTCTTAAAAGGATTTCGCAGCCTAAAAAGCTGAAATTCGCAGAAGCTTTTACAGAAATTTGCGGCAGAAGATGCAATTTTTTGAGGCACCTTTTTTTTCAATAATATTGAATCAACTTGTGCTAATGAAGTTGTTATCAAAGTTTTAAGCATTCCTTGTAATGTTATTATCAAAAAGCCCAGGATTTCAACAAAAAAATTGAAAAATACGGAGCCCCTAAAGCAGGGGTCTCAAACATGCGGCCCGCTGGCCATTTGCGGCCTGCGCTATGATATGACAATTTAATGTTGGTGCGGCCCGCGAGTTTAACTTGCCAACGTCCCCAATTTTCCCGGGAGACCCCTGAATTTCAGGGCCCCAATTTTCCTGAGAGACCCTGAATTTCAGGGCTCCAATTCTCTCAAAGCCCCTGTCAATTTTTACCAGATCAACAATATTCAGGGAGTGCCGTAATGGCACTGCCTTTGGCACACCCTACACCCTGAACTGACAGCGTGCAAGCTCAGTTGTTTGTTGCATCTGGCCATGTGATACGCACGTGTGTTATTGCAAGACATATTTGGTCAACAGCCATACAGGTCACACCAAGGGTGGCCGTTAAAAAAACTTTTAACACTGTTACAAATATGTGCCAGACTGTGAACCCACACCAAACAAGACGTACAAACACATTTCCGGAGAACATCCGCATCGTAACACAACATAAACACACCATAACAATTACCCAGAATCCCATGCAGACCTAACTCTTCCGGGACACTACAATATACACACCCCTGCTACCACCAACCCCCCACGCACCCACCCTCCCTACTTGCGTCGGTTGAGGTGTTGTATATTGTAGCCCTGCAAGGTGTTCTGGGTATTCGTTCTCTTGTGTTTAGGTTGTGTTAGGGTGCGGAAATTCTCCCAAAGAGGGTTTGTCATTCTTGTTTGGTGTGGGTTCACAGTGTGGCGCATATTTGTAACAGTGTTAAAGTTGTTTATACGGCCACCCTCAGTATGACTTGTATGGCTGTTGACCAAGTACGTCTTGCAGCCACTGACGTTGTTCTACACGAGACTCACACTACATGTTATAGAGCCGGCACATTGGTTGTGTGATATAAAAGCGTGCGCGATGACATGTAGTGAAGCAGTAGTCTTCTTTTGGAGTTGCGCGGACCCCTGAAGGTACTTGAAGGTATGCCAAGGGACAAGTGAGATTCAAAAAAAACATTCTAAAACATAGCAGCAATTTATAAATCCTTTATACATATATTTATGGAATAATATTTCAATGAAGTGTGAATGTAAGTTCATAAACTGTGTAAAAATAATACAACAATCCAACATTCAGTGTTGACAGCTAGACTTTTTGTGGACATGTTCCATAAATATTGATGTTAAAGATTTCTTTTTTTGTGAAGAAATGTTTAGAATTAAGTTGATGAATCTAGATGGATCTCTATTACAATCCCCAAAGAGGGCACTTTAGGTTGATGATTACTTCTATGTGTAGAAACTTGTATTTATAATTGAATCACTTGTTTATTTTTCAACAAGTTTTTTAGTTATTTGTACATCTTTTTTTCCAAATAGTTCAAGAAAGACCACCACAAATGAGCAATATTTTGCACTGTTATACAATTTAATAAATCAGAAACTGATGACATAGTGCTGTATTTTACTTCTTTATCTCTTTTTTCAACCAAAAATGCTTTGCTCTTATTAGGGGGTACTTGAATTAAAAAAATGTTCACAGGGGGTACATCACTGAAAAAAGGTTGAGAACTACTGATGTAGAGGACGTTGAAAGCAGTGCAGTCACGGCAGCCCTTAATAATGTCGGCCGGGTGAAAATTGGGACAAATTCGGGAGAATGGTTGCACGGTTAGATTGTCGGGAGGTGCACTGAAATTCAGGAGTCTCCCGGAAAAATGGTGAGGGTTGGCAAGTATGTTGCTCGAGCGGGAAAGCCATTCATAGAAGGTGAATTTATTAAAAAATGCATGTTAGATTTTTTAAGAAATCTTTTCTTGAGGCCCAGCCTCACCCAGTTTCTGCATCCAGTGGCCCCCAGGTAAATTTAGTTTGAGACCCATGCCCTAAAATGACACGGATGTTTTGCGAGATCTGGCAATACTTTTGCCATATCTGGCAAATTTCCATTAACGGAACAAACTAATATCGATAGAATACTTAATTATTAAGACCTATATTAAACAATGTTTTTCATATACAACTTATATATTCAATCGTAGATAGGAATGTCCAAAGTGCCAGCAGTTAATTTTTTAATGACCTGCAGCACATTCTAAAAATACTATACCTAAAAAAAGGTGTAATGTAACAAGAAAAAGTTGACACGAACAACATAAATCTGACAGGAGGCTGTTTTTTTCTTTAAAAATATACAGTACAGGCCAAAAGTTTGGACACACCTTCTCAATCAATGGGTTTTCTTTATTTTCATGACTATTTACATTGTAGATTGTCACTGAAGGCATCAAAACTATGAATGAACACATGTGGAGTTATGTACTTAACAAAAAAAGAGGAAATAACTGAAAACATGTTTCATATTCTAGTTTCTTCAAAATAGCCACCCTTTGCTCTGATTGCTGCTTTGCACACACTTTGCATTCTCTCGATGAGCTTCAAGAGGTAGTCACCTGAAATGGTTTTCACTGCACAGGTGTGTGTGCCTTATCAGGGTTGATTAGTGGAAGTTTTTGGTTTATCAATGGGGTTGGGACTATTACTTGTGAATGAGAAAGTGTGTCCAAACTTTTGGCCTGTACTGTATACAGTGGGGCAAAAAAGTATTTAGTCAGCCACCGATTGTGCAAGTTCTCCCACTTAAAATGACAGAGTTCTGTAATTTTCATCATAGGTACACTTCAACTGTGAAAGACAGAATGTGAAAAAAAATCCAGGAATTCACATTGTAGGAATTTTAAAGAATTTATTTGTAAATTATGGTGGAAAATGAGTATTTGGTCAACCATTCAAAGCTCTCACTGATGGAAGGAGGTTTTGGCTCAAAATCTCATGATACATGGCCCCATTCATTCTTTCCTTAACACGGACCAATCACCCGTCCCCTTAGCAGAAAAACAGCCCCAAAGCATGATGTTTCCACCCCCGTGCTTCACAGTAGGTATGGTGTTCTTGGGATGCAACTCAGTATTCTTCTTCCTCCAAACACCACGAGTTGAGTACCAAAATGGATACAGGGATGATACAGCAGAGGATTGGGATAATGTCATGTGGTCGGATGAAACCAAAATAGACCTTTCTGGTATAAACTCAACTCGTCGTGTTTGGGGGAAGAAGAATACTGAGTTGCATCCCAAGAACACCATACCTACTGTGAAGCATGGGGGTGGAAACATCATGCTTTGGGGCTGTTTTTCTGCTAAGGGGACAGGACGATTGATCCGTGTTAAGGAAAGAATGAATGGGGCCATGTATCGTGAGATTTTGAGCCAAAACCTCCTTCCATAAGTGAGAGCTTTGAATCGTTGACCAAATACTTATTTTCCACCATCATTTACAAATAAATTCTTTAAAATTCCTACAATGTGAATTCCTGGATTTTTTTTCACATTCTGTCTCTCACAGTTGAAGTGTACCTATGATGAAAATTACAGACCTCTGTCATCATTTTAAGTGGGAGAACTTGCAAAATTGGTGGCTGATTAAATACTTTTTCGCCCCACTGTATATTGTACTGGTTTTAAAGATGAAAAATATCAAAATGGCCCCCACATCCTTTGATTTTTTATTGAGTAGCCTTTAGTGGAAAACATTTCGACACCACTTATCCAAGACAACAACCTGATGGTAACTATTTATAACTTGACGTTAGTAAATAAAATCTGTTGCTTAAAAATGTACTGTATCGTGTTAGTGGTTTAAGTCACATTTCATCTAACCCCTGGTTTAAGTCACATTTCATCTAACCCCGCACCAAAATCTACTTGGCGAGAGGCCAGAGAGTCCTAGGTGGCTGACAGTGAGGGTCGGGTGGTGCTACACTTTACAACGCTGTTCATGACTGTGCAATAAAATGGAAGCCCTGTCAGTGAACCCAATCTGCATTTTACAACACTGACGGGTTGAGCGCTAGTTCAGCTCGCTCCGGACAACAGAGACAGAGACACAGGACCCTAATGCCTTTATGGACTTATTCAGTGCTGCCATATTGAACTGAGTTCTATTTCATACAGTAAAGCTGTCAGAGGCCGTGGTCAATCAGCGGTCAATGGTAAAGGGCAAGATAGTGCTACTGGAGAGCGAAAAGTCATTGAGAGCATTTTCACATAGGTTATGTTAGATACATTAACAGATACCAAATTAATTCTGTACAGTTTCCTGCAGGATTTCACCGGCAGTTTTAAAAGGATTTTGCAGCCTTAAAATGCCGAACATCGCAGAAGCTTATTCAGAAATTCGCGGCAAAAGCTGTAATGTTTTGAGGCACCTTTTTTTCGATAATATCGAATCAACTTGTGCTTATGAAGTTATCAAAGTTTTAAGCGTTCCTTGTAACCCTATTATCAAAAAGCCCAGGATTTCAATAAAAAATAGAAAAGTACGGAGCCCCTAAAGCAGGGGTCGGCAACCCAAAATGTTGAAAGAGCCATATTGGACCAAAAATACAAAAACAAATCTGTCTGGAGCCGCAAAAAATAAAAAAAAACATTTTACATTTAGATAGTGTGTTATGAGATATAAATTGAATTATGAGGACTTAAAGGAAACTAAATGAGCTCAAATATAGCTACAAATGAGGCATAATGATGCAATATGTACATACAGCTAGCCTAAATAGCATGTTAGAATCGATTAGCTTACAATCATGCAGTGACCAAATATGTCTGATTAGCACACTCCACATAAGTCAATAACATCAACAAAACTCACCTTTGTGCATTCATGCACAACGTTATAAGTTTGGTAGACAAACTGAGACCGAAAAGAAGTGGCATAAATCACGTCTGAGAAAGTCGGAGAAAGTTATACATGTGAACAAATTAGGGTGAGTTTAATGACCGCCAAAATTAGTAGGACAAAACGGCTCTCGCCAAATACTCGAATCAGTGAAGTATGTTTAATATAAACAGTGTGCTTTATAGCAATTAGGGAGGTTTGTGTCATGTTTGTCCTCCTACAGAAACCAAATTAAAACAAAAAATATTTTTTCTTCCCTTCATCATTTCCTGTTTTCATGTATTTTTGAAAAAGCTCCAGAGAGCCACTTGGGCTGCGCTAAAGAGCCGCATGCGGCTCCAGAGCCGCGGGTTGCCGACCCCTGCTCTAAAAGGACATGGATGTTTGAAGTAAAAAAGTCACAGCGATGGTGACCCGGAAGAGAAACAGACACAGCCGTGGAGGAGCGGGAGCATGCGGGAGCCTACCCATCATCTGTGCTCTGTTGTGGGACCATAATACGATTTGATGTCTTTATATGTTAGGCCAATAGTAAAATAGAAATCAAGAAACCTCTCCCACGGATGATGGGTAGGCTCCTCTATCGCTTTGTCTGTTTTACTTCCGGTTCACCATAATGGTGTCTGTCTTACTTCCAGTTCACTGACATAGGAAAAAAACCTTTGGCGAGATCTCGCTAAAAAGTATTGCGAGATCTCGCAAAACATTGTTTTCCCTCCATGTCCCTTTAGGGGCTCTGAAGAAAATAAATACTGTATTGATGTTTTTTTATCACACAGCCCTAAGAGTAGGTAGCAGTAAAAGCACATACTCAAAGCTTCTTGTCAATTCACTGCACTGTCAAATTAATGAGAACTAATGATGGTAATAATTATAATTACAGAAACACCTCCAACTTGTGATGCTCAGTCCACAAGTTCTATAAATTCTCCATGTATGTTTTATGCTCAAAGTCTTTGTCGATATTAAAACATTCATTCATGTTTTAACCCATTCAAACTACATGATCTATATCTGTATTTTTTGTTGGTAAGTGAGAGACGATGAGGGATTGTCATAACACTTCAACATATCCGTCATGTAAATACAGCCTCGTTGCTGAGTCACCATTGCAAATGAGAACCTGCTCTTAATTGCCTCACCCTGTGTATATAAAGGTTAAATAAATATATAAATACATGTAAACTACAAAGTAAATGGGTAACACTTTAGTTTGGGACACACATTCACCTTTAATTAGTTAATTAATAAAGTAACAAAGACTTAATTTAGACTTATTTGGACACTAGGGGAACATATTAGGGTTAGGGTTACTAATAAGCAATAATTCTGAGGTTATTGAGGGAAGACTCTTAGTTAATGGCTTGGTTAATGGCGTTGTATAATAAGGCCATGCAGTATAAGGCATTAGTAAGTACTTAATAATGACTAATTAAGAGCCAATATGTTACTAATTTGCATGTTGATAAGCAACTAATTAATGGTGAATATGTGTTCCTCATACTAAAGTGTTACCAGTAAATGTTTATAAACTACATTACCCAGAAAGCTTAGCGCTGCAGGCAGGAACAGGAAGTAGGTCTGAACTGCAGGAGAGGACAACAATTGCCATTGGAGCAATAATCTCACGCCTGCAGCTTATGTTTTGTTTTTTGCCATATTTGGTCATGTTATGTTTAGTTTTTTGGGCATTTAGTTCTGTCTTTGCACTTCCTGGTTCGTTTTCGTCTCCATGCCAACCCATTTAGTTCCACCTGGTCTTCTAGTCACGTCCCTGTCCTCAGCCTCACACTTGTTTTCACTAATCATCATAGCTGCTATTTAAGCCATTCTTTTTCTGTCTTTGTCCTGGCAACTTCACCTACCCAGGCTGCACCTCTTTCATGCCCTCGAGCACCTTCTATGCCTTCCATTCCATTGATCCATGCCCCTTGTCCTTTTCCAAGTAAGTTTTGTTATTCATGCCTTTGAACAAGTGTTTTATTTTCGTGTTTATAGTTATAGCCTCTGTGTTAGTCTTCTGTTTCACAGCCCAGTTTTTGTACTTATGCCCTCGTGCGCGCTTTTTGTTTATTCCTTTTGAGTGTTAAATAGAACAATATGTACTCACGTTCACGCCTGGCTCGTTCCAAATTCCCTCTGCGTCGAAGAAACAACCCAAATCCAAGTCCTAGTTTGACAAATAAAGTGTTGATAGTTTGCTTTGTTTGTACACAATAAACAAATAAAGCTATGATTAGACAGTTGACGCAGTGGTTGTTAAATGGGGGTACGCGTACCCCTGGGGGTATTTGAAGGTATGCCAAGGGGTACGTGAGATTTAAGAAAAACAACTTTAAAAATAGAAACAATTCAAAAATCCTTTATACATGTATTTATTGAATAATACTTCAAGAAAATATGAATGTTAGTTCATAAACTGTGAAAAGAAATGCATCAATGCAATATTCGGTGTTGACAGCTAGATTTTTTGCGGACATGTTCCATAAATATTGATGTTTAAGATTTATTTTTATGTGAAGAAATGTTTAGAATTAAGTTCATGAATCCAGATGGATCTCTATTACAATTCCCAAAGAGGGGACTTTGAGTTGATGATTAATTTTATGTGTAGAAATATTTATTTATAATTAAAGCACTTGTTTATTTTTGAACAAGTTTTTAGTTATATGTATACCTTTTTTTCCAATAGGTCAAGAAAGACAACTACAAATGAGCAATATTTTGCACTGTTATACAATTTAATAAATCCGAAACTGATGACATAGTGCTGTATTTTACTTATGTATCTCTTTTTTCAACCAAAAATGCTTTGCTCTGATTAGGGGGTACTTGAATTAAAAAAATGTTCACAGGGGGTACATCACTGAAAAAAGGTTGAGAACCACTGTGTTGATGTGCACGTTTGAGTGCCACTCAAATTGGAATGGCAAAAAGTATGCTGATTGTCCGAAGTGTGCAGGGAAGTTTCGGACATTTGAGTAAGTTGCGAGGCTGTGGCGATTGATTGAATGTGTGCGGATCAGCACGCTCTTGACACAGCAAATTCCTTAAGTGACTGCTTGTAAATCTTGTTGTTTTTTTAGCAGTGATGCAAGTTCTTCCTGAGACTGAATGCTAGCTTTGTGATGACGCTTGACCGGGCCTTGTCCCAGGCCATAAAGTGTTGTTGTTTGGACACTGGTATTTGTTAGAGGGTGTAAAAAGGAGAGCCGTGGATCACATTGAGTGTGCCAAGACTATCAAAACATTGGCCCTTATCAGATGACAGAGGGAGCTCACGCAGGGGTCAGGTTCCAATTTTAGGAGCAGCAGCACTACTCCTCACAATACAAGATGAGCTCGGTTAGAGAAAGTGATACGAATGGAAGGTTTCAGCCACTTCCTGTGGACGGAGAAAAAACGTTCTGTTTTTTTTTTTTTGCAGAGGAGTACATTAGGGTTTAGTTCCTGTCAACAACTACTAAAATGTATGCAGTTAGGACTAAGTAACTGCTTTAGGTACACTTAATAGACAAGATTTGATACAGTGGGCCTGCGATGAAATGGCGACTTGTCCAGGGTGTACCCCGCCTTCTCTCCCGAATACAGCTGGGATAGGCTCCAGCACCCCCGCGACCCCGAAAGGGACAAGCGGTAGGAAATGGAGGGATGGATGGATACAGTGGGTCAAGTAAGGAATCCATCAAAAATTGGACCAGACTTCTTTGTTAGTATCAACCAAAAAGACCAGTTCTGGCTTTGGTTTCATGGATATTTTTAGTAACATTTTAGGTCAACTGAAGGCTAACCGAGGAAGACTTTCAGTTGACTTGCTCGGAAAAGACGTCAAGACATAGGAAGTAAAGGGTGGATTCATTTTGTATGTGAGTAACACCTGAAGTCCACTACATCTGACTCTAATCCGCACTTATAAATGATAAATGCCACCTTTCATATTAGGTCCTTTTCCCCCGCAGGGAATTTTTCAGGAACTTTCCCTTTTGCCTGGATAATAAAAGTTCACCCAAAAGTTTCCAACAAAAACTACCGGGGTAATTTAGTTCTCTAGGAACTATTTGTTGTGCCTTGAGCAAGGATTTGACCCCAGGATGCAGAGACAGGAAAAGTTGAATCACAAAAAATAGTCTTTAATAAGTATAAAAACGGATAACTCAAGGCGATGGGGCAAAAGTGCACACCATGGAAATAACTAAACTGAAGAAGGACTCGCGATGGTCAGCAAAAAGGTTCCAAAGAAAGCTTCACTCAATTACTGAGGAACTAGGTAAAAAAAACACCAGAGGTAAGGATTGATGATAAAAAAGAGAAAGCACGTACCGAGTATATTGGAAGCAAGTCGGGCATGAGCGTATGAAGAGCACAGGTGTCATTAACCGGCAAGGAGCAGCTGACTGTGATGGCCTTATATAGTGCCGGGTAGCGATTAGTCGCAGGTGTGCCTCACTGGAACTAATGGGCAGAGGAGAAACTAACACACAAGGCAACAAGGAGAAGACAGTAAAAATTACAAAAACACAACACTATTATTGGTTTCTTGCCAGCGAGGTGGTATTTTGGGGGGGTGTTCCTAAAAATAATTTTTCGAACACACGACCGCCATTACGAGGATGACTTGTTCATTTTCCATTTCTTGTATATTTCTATACAACAAACTTGACAACGGAGAGAAAGAAGAGCAAAAGGAACTTTCGTCTTGGAGGAACTTTTGTGTGGCATCTTTGTGCTGACGCATGCTTATCAGTGAAACTATCTTGCAATGTTTTTACTTAGCCATACTGTTTAAACTATACGCTGTTAATGCTGTTTATTATGTTTTTACAAACTTCAATTTGGTACTGCGAGAAGTGGACATACTCTTTGACACATATTTACATTGAAATATAAAGTATTCAGCCTAACTCAAAGTGGCGACCTCAGCTGTAGTAGTCAGTGATACTCCATTTGTGTAGTTAGTAGACTCAACCCGAGTGAACAGAATGCTAATGCTAACAAGCCATTGCTAAATCCGATTTGTTTGTTTCGTGTCCGTGGCTAAAACATTGACATCTATTATTAATATATAGTTAATAAAATCTGAAATGGACCATAAAGACTCGCCTGACCCTCATGAATTCATCATTTACTGAGGGCACAACTTTCTCACTGTTGGACATGGAGGACGAAAACCTGACTTTTTAAGTAGAGTTTAATACACTTTGTTTTTTAAATCATATTGTTTCGTATATGATAGTGTTGTAACGATACCAATATTTTGGTCCTGGTACTAAAATTCTTTCGATACTTTTCGGTACTTTCCTAAATAAATGGGACCACAAAAAAATGTCAATATTGGCTTTATTTTAACAAAAAATCTTGGAGTACATTAAACGATTGATTGATTGAAACTTTTATTAGTAGATTGCACAGTCCAGTACATATTCCGTACAATTGACCACTAAATGGTAACACCCGAATAAGTTTTTCAACTTGTTTAAGTCTGGATCCACGTAAATCAATTAATGGAACATATGTTTCTTATTGCAGTTAATTCCCTGAATAAAATAGTGAACATAATAGACAACATTTCTTTTAATAGTATAAACAAACAAAGGCTCCTAATAAGTCTGCTGACATATGCAGTAACATATTGTCATTTATCATTCTATTATTTTGTCAACATTATTAAGGACAAATGGTAGAAAATGAATCATTTACTGTTAATATCTGCATACTTTGTCTTTTAACATGTTCTGTCCACATTTCTGTTAAAATAACCACTTATTCTTTTGTTGTTTGATACTTTACATTAGTTTTAGATGATACCACAAATGTGGGTATCAATCCAATAACAAGTAGTCACAGGATCATATATTGGTCATATTCAAAGTCCTCATGTGTCCAGGGACATATGTCCTGAGTTTTTAAACATAATATACATTTGAAAAATACAAAAGAAGATGTTCTGATGCCAAAAAATATCGACGTAATCGTAGTAGTATTGACTAGAGACGCTACTGTACTTTGTATCATTACAGTGGATGTTAGGTGTCAATCCACCAATGCCGTTTGTTTACATTTTGATTGCTGGTGAGCTATGGTGTGTAGTGAACCATGTTTAGCTATTCCTCGCCCTGCAGGGATGATACTTGTAAGAAACTTACTTTATTTGTCGCCATGGAGACCAGGATTAGTTATTTAGAAGTCGATAAAACACTGCCAATGGCGGATGGACATTAGTCGCTAGCTAGCTAGCCATGGCTTAAAGCACATCTTCTTGAGGGCGTTTCAGTGTTATAACTTCACCTTTATCGTTAGTTTTTAAGCCAAAATGCGTCCGTTCTCCCTTTTCTGTCTACACACTGTCTGCTTGTAAGTACTCTGTGATTGTGTGCTACCGAACATAATCCTCTGCTCGTAAACCAGCAATGACACGACGTCACTTTGACGCGGGCGCGGGTGAGTGGTGGACCGGTACGTTTCAGAGACGATATAGTACTGAAAAATATTCATTAGTATCGCGTAACTTTACTAATACCAGTATACCGTACAACTTTAGTATATGATTGATTTGTATTTAATTTACTAACTTAATGGTAAAAGAAACATAACCTAATATTGTATGTTTATTTACATGGTAGAAATATACAAAACCACTCAGCCATATGTCATCAGCCTGATTTTTATTAACTTCCCTGAACTGTGAAATGCGTTGGAGACAAAAATCACAAACTTCTAGAGCAGCGATGTCAAACGTACGGTCCATGGGCCGGATTAGGCCTGCGGACAGGTTTTAGCCAGCCCGCGGGATGACTTCGATGAGTAAATAAATTAGCCAAAATTTTTGAATGAAAGAAACTGCTGTTCTAAATGTGTTTACTAGATATTGAAATAGCAATTATTTGTATCTTTGTAGATGATGCTACATAGATTAAAAAAAAAAAAAAAAAATGTTAGTGCACCGAGGAAAATGAGGAAACTACATAAATAACATCCTGTAATTCGATTTTGATATTTTATCTTGATAGATTGAAAGTTAACACCAATGAGTTGACTGATGAACATTATCACATAATTCATTCAGAAACTATAAATAACGACAAATGAAGGTCGAAAAGTATTAACCGCAACATGTATGTGTTAAAAAAACAACCAATAACATTATGATTTGTAAATTTTCAGAATGTGCTTGTTGTGTTTTTAAACAAAGAAAACAATATGAAGTTGTCTTTATTTATAAGTTATTGTACCGTGATTTTACCAGTCAGGCCCACATGGGAGTAGACTTTTCTCCATGTGGCCCCTGATCTAAAATGAGTTTGACACCCCCGTTCTAGATGAACCTTTAGTTTCAGGAACCAATAGTTCCTGAACATATAGTAGAAAAGGGTCTAATATAAACAAGTCAGGAGAGTCAGTTAAGTCTTTATCTTTCGCGGTTACTGGTTATCCCCTAAACTCCATGTGGCTCTGCTCATGCAGGGAAGAAAGAAGTGAGTTGTGTGGCTGCGGCGTAATTCACAATGGGACCTTCTCCTTTCTTTTCACTCCGCCACCACCTTGATTCCATTTGAGTGACGTGACCACAAAGAGACCTCTCAGCCTCCCGACTAATGGGCCCCCTTCCCTTCCCTCAAAACTTCCTCACCGGGATGATCAGCTGGATCCATCATGTTCCCTCTTTCCGACCTCAGGCGGCAATGCTGCATCAGCAGCATCCCCCCTGCCAAAAATACCCCCTTTACATCCCTTCTTTTGACCACCACTACCAAACAACTGCCTGATTAATAGGAACCAGGTTGCCCTTGGTGACACTTAATTCCTGAGAGCCACAGTATCAGCAGGAATCTTTTTTGTCTTAATGGGACAATGGACATGGATCTGCATCTATTGTTGGTAGGTTTGACCCCGCCCCCACCAGAAAACCTGGCTGACTGAGAAAAGTGACAGTAAATTTGAATGAAGAGTCGAAGCCACCGTGCTGCAGACAGATGGAGGGTATGCGGGGGATGCTTCATTAGGAAACTCGGACTTAAGTCTCTTTGTATTCAACCTTTCACAGGCTTATCAGTTCCACTTTCTCAAGCCTTACGCTGGTCACAGCATATTAATAACGCGGTAGAGGAATAATTAGCACCAACCTTGCTTGAGAATGGATCTAAATGTCCAAATAATGACATCTATAAAAAGAGTGGGTGTCAGGATTGGTCAAAAATAGGACTCACATGCAGAGTAGGGAACCATCCGGCAGGCTTTTATTTTGAGTAATATTTTTCACCTCCTGAGTCAGGGAAATACAACATCGGCTATAATCTGACAACTAGGCAAAATGGTTCCACAAAAAAGGAACAACCGAAAATGACTACGAAAGGAGGAAACAAAAAAATATCAATAGTGAACTATTCTTAGCACAAAATATAACTATGAAATATGAGATAGGCGCCATCGCCCCCCGCGACCCCGAAAGGGAATAAGCGGTAGAAAATGGATGGATGGATGGATATATCAATAAGAAAAAAACGCTCCAAAATGAGGGGGAAACATCCATCCATTTTCTACCACTTATTCCCTTTTTTGGGGTCGCGGGGGGCGCTGGCACCTATCTCAGCTACAATCGGGCGGAAGGCGGGGTACACCCTGGACAAGTCGCCACCTCATCGCAGGGCCAACACAGATAGACAGACAACATTCACACTCACATTCACACACTAGGGCCAATTTAGTGTTGTCAAACAACCTATCCTATAAGGGGGAAACAATGGGCTATAAAACTTCTTCACTGTTTCTGATCCACAAAAATACTTAACAAAACGTCACTCAAAAAATAGAGGAAAAAGAAGAACTGTAAGAATAAACTGAAACTCACCACTTTGGCTGCAAAACTATATAACCAAAAATCACTCTGCTTAGGAGGAGAAAAGGAAACTCCAAATACCACCAAGGTAATTTAGGATCGGGATACTCAGAAGCGAGACGAGACAAGCCTAGGACACAAGGCTTGAAATGTACGAGACAACGAGACATTCTGGCACAGAACAAAGGGAGGCGTGGGCTTATAAGACACATGGGGGTGATGGGAAACAAGTGGAAACGATCAGGGATGACGTCAGACTGATGACACTAAAGGGAGGGCAAGAGACCTAAAATGAGAGGAGAGGTACTTTTCAAACTAAAACATGAAATTCAAAAAACCAAAAAACCAAAGACAAGACATACTTCACCGCTGTGTGACAGTGGGCAGACACGATCAGCAACAATGGAAGACCACAGGGATGCTAAAGCTTTTCAAAAAGAGATGAGCTAATGAATAGTAAGATATTCGGATGTATTCAACATTTTTCATTTCAGTCCTGTCCAGTGAAGGTCTCTGCATGTTTTTTTTCAAAAGTGGGGCTAGAAGTTAAGTTAAAAGTTAAAGTACCAATGATTGTCACACACACACTAGGTGTGGTGAAATTTGTCCTCTGCATTTGACCCATCCTCTTGATCACCCCTGGGAAGTGAGGGGAGCAGTGGGCAGCAGCGGTGCCACGCCCAGGAATCATTTATGGTGATTCAACCCCCAATTCCAACCCTTGATGCTGAGTGCCAAGCAGGGAGGCAATGAGTCCCATTTTTATAGTCTTTGGTATGACTCGGCCGGGGTTTGAACTCACAACCTACCGATCTCAGGGCGGACACTCTAACCAATAGGCCACTGAGTAGGTGGGTGGGTTCATGGGAAATGGAATTCCTGAATGCGCCCTTGCTTTTATGACAACTACTATGACACGGTATATGACCTAGCAAGTCACAAAACAATCCAAGTGCACTAAAGTCATAAAAGTTCAAATAAAGTCAATGCAGCTGAGAAAGGCTTCAGCACCCCTCCCCCCGCCACCCCAAAAAAGGGACAAGCGGTAGAAAATGGATGGATAACTAAAGGTGCTGCTCACAGTTAAAAGGTTCAAATCAAAAAATATAACACGGACACCACCGGCTAGCTTATGTTACCATTAGCGTTTCAACGGAACATACATTTTTGAAATTGTTTATTTTTCACAATTACTGATTATATTTAACAAAAATCGGTCGGCGGTCTGAGAAATTTGTTTGGCGTTGATGCTTGTCACTTAATACTCCTGCAATACTGGGAGAAAATGCAGATATAATTATTTAGCACGTGCAATGGGATTTATCAACGCTCATTACTGTTTTGAAAGCGCTATTTTGATAGTTCCACACGCGGCTACAGGGACAGTGGATTTTATTCTAACTCGTAATTAAACGTAAATAAAAGTCCGCTTACAGCTCAACCAATGAGAGTTAGTGAAGTGGAGTGAATTATATTTATATAGCGCTTTTTCTCGAGTGACTCAAAGCGCTTTACATAGTGAAACCCAATACCTAAGTTACATTAAAACCAGTGTTCCTGTATTTCGCCCATAAAATTCAATAAATAACTTTTCAAGACGCGCCAACAATACTCCATTTACATTTTGTAACTTGAATATTAACCAAGTATTTGTGATATTGTTTTTATAAGTGCTAAAGCAGACAAACTATTTATAGCGTCGCCGTGATCACTACTGTGTTTGCCCATGTTTACATTTTGGAGTACTCTGCTGCTTTCTCACTTTCTTGCTCCCTGTAAGTTTCTTGTAGATCTGAAATCATGCATCTCACCTGGACAGAAAAGGTCTGAGTAGATACTCCAGCAAGTCAGTACACTTTGACAGCCATTTAGGACCCGAAAATGGTCAGAAAGATACGAAAAGACGATTTGACTGCAAGGGTGATAGTTAAGTTAGGCTCCTCCAAATCAAATTGTTGAGTAATCGACTATTCTAAGACACCACTACCCAAAACACCGGTTAAAAACACTCACTTATGATTCAGGGCGAAACATTGGACTATTCTGTATTGCTTGTAGATGAACTCCAATTTAAATTTAATCACTGAAAAGAACTGGAACATATAGTCTGGAGAAGGGCACCCATCAAACCTGGTGCCAAAATACCTGTCGACAGGCGAAGAAGTCTTGTTGAGAATTACAGTTGGAGAAAATCTAATTTCAGTAAATGCAACAAAATGTTGTGTCACCCAACTTTAGGTTAAAGTATCATTGTGGTTGTTTTTTTAAGTTCTCTTGAACCACAGTTTAAAAACAATGTCTGATTCCCATTGGTTCATCTTCAGTCATTTTGTTTTCTGTAGATTCACTTTTGTCTGTCCCTTGTAGGTGTTTCCTTCTTTGGCATACCAACAATTTCAATCACGTATCTTAGGGCTGGGCGACATTGCCTTTTTTTAATATCGCGATATTTTTAGGCCATATCGCAATATACAATATATATTACGATATTTTGCCTTGGCCTTGAATGAACACTTGATGCATATAATCACAGCAGTATGATGATGATGATTCTATGTGTATACATTAAAACATTCTGCTTCATACTGCATTCATATATGCTACTTTTAAACTTTCATGCAGAGAAGGAAATCACAACAAAGTCAATAGACCAAAATTGTACCCCGAAAGGGAATAAGCGGTAGAAAATGGATGGATGGATGTATTTATTAAAGCTTTTAAGCAACGGCACAAACATTCAAGTCATTTCCAAAACATAAATTGCAAGATTGTCAGAGACATTTTAAGTGTCAAATAAAAATGAGCTGTATAATAGGAAATCAAATAGTATTCGTCCTTCACTATGTGGTATGTTACTAAGGTTATGAAATTTTCTTCATTCTCTAGCGAGCTTTTCAAATCATGCTACATATTAGCAGTTATGCTACTTTTTATAGCAACGCTTTTCCCCCCCACACTTGACAAATTACGGTTGTCTGTTCGACATAATCCCACTTGAAGCGGAATCACCGCCAGACGATGGAAACCCTGCTGTTTTTATTGGGAATGAAGTCTTCCTTCATTTGTTACCAGATCTGCATCATCTTTCTCTCGTACGGCTATGTTAGCAGCTAACGTTAGCCACGCCGCTACGTCTCTGCTCTGCGAGGGCGTGTATGTCACGTATGACGTGACAGTTTGTGACGTATGTAAGCATGTGCGCCTGCTTGTCCGTGAGTGTACGCCCGCAGCTAAAAGTCCTGCGTGAGAACGTATACTCGAATATTACGATATAGTCATTTTCTATATTGCACAGAGACAAACTTGCGATATATCGTGCGTATCGATATATCGCCCAGCCCTAACGTGTCTACTGTTTGGCTCATGCACAACTCATGCCAAACCAATCAGATCCATGCTCTCTTAATCATGTCTAACAGGTAGCTGCTTTCCTTCCATTAGATTTGGAGCGATAAAAAACGCTGGCACGTGGGTTTGAGCTCCATTGATCTTATCAGTTGAGTCAACAAACAGATCCTGGCTGGAATGAATACGGAATTATTTTACATGTTTCTTTTTGGCTGTGCTCGACCAGCAAATGCTCACCCAGGGAGGAGAATTAAATGAGAAAGAGAGAGATAATGACCTCCCCACTGCAACAGCAGAACGCCGAGTCCTCGCAGCGGAGGCCTGGGTCTTGGTCACCGTAGCCTTGGACAACAGTCTGTGAGGGCCGATGGAAAAAGTCCATCAGACGAGCCTCTCCCACACAAAGCTTGGCAGCGTCGAAACGAGCTGACCTTGTGTTCCATTGAGAGAGAAAGCGGGAAAGTGAATTGTCCTGCTTAGGGACGCCAGATTTAACAGCAATCTACTGCATGTTGGCAGGAGTGACAATGCTGCAACTAAGAGTGTTCCCAGCTGACTAAATATACGGCAATGGTTTTCGAACTCATAAAGTCATAACATGAAATAATGAGACCTTAAAACACGCTGACGATACCTTGGCTGTAGTGAAAAGGAGGACAGCCTATCAATTAATGGTGGACCAGCATGCATCAGGGCAGACAATGGCGAGAAGTTGTGTTCATAGTGTGTGTCTGTGGGCAACAATTGCTGTTATAGATTATAATCCTGTTTGCTAAATATTGACATGTAATAAAACATGGACAAACTTGATAGTGCACGCAAAGCTGATTTACCGTGCTTGTGCATTGAGGATTGTGTCCCTTAAATGCAGTAGTGGGAGGTGCATTTCCCACCTCGGCCTTCAGTAATATCCAATTTAGTCTAATCCGACTTCAATAAATACCTCTCAATATACCATAATTTATGTCGCCACATAAATTAACCTCAAAAACACCCTTGCGCACTGCTGGGCATTGAATCAACTAAATTTGTCACTAGTGTACAAAAATAACTGTAAAAAACATTGAATGAGGAAAAAATATATTTAAACTCACTATACCGTTCGTAGTTTTGTCGATTTGAGTGGAAGTGGCAGGCAAACCGTGATATTTGCCACCTAATCAATGTTATGCTCTGCTACTCTGTAAGTTAAAAAAGTGAGTACCACTGATTTCTCCGCTGGCCGGGTCTGGCTCCGGTGCCTCTTTCTGCTTTCGTAAATTACAACTGATTGGATACCTGGGAGTGACAAGTGAGGGAACCCAATCACAGTCACGTTCAACATACTCTGAACAACTTGTGATCTGATCGGCTATTGCAACTGTCTGTTAATTGAATGTCCTCCGTTCGTTAAACTTCACAGCCGCCGTTAATGTTGGGTCGGAAGGCCTCCGGCAGAATTGATACGGCGCTGGCAACAAGCTAGCTGAATTCTGATTGGATAAAAACTTTTACTTAACAGAGCAACGCTGGAGCCTATTATATACTTTTGTGTGTTTATGGAAAGGCAATTTAAAATAAAATTAACTGTTATTAATGAATGATCTTTATTTTATGTTAGGCCAGCAGAGAAGGCCATGATGGCACACCACTGCTTCAATGAGAAAAGTGGCTCACGCAATCCATTTAGTGTGTTTGACTTCATGTACTGTACAGTGTTGGGCAGTAGCTCGCTACAAATAGCTTAACTACATTTCCTAGTGGCGTGGCAGTAGTTACGCTACTTTTTGAATCACTAGTAATTCCCGTAGCTTAACTATTTTCACACCCCGACTTAAACAAATTGAAAAACTTATTCGGGTGTTACCATTTAGTGATCATTTGTAAGGAATATGACCTGTACTCTGCAATCTGCTAATAAAAGTCTCAATCAATCAATCAAAAACCCATGTAAAGAGGTAGCTTACATCAAAGCTACAAGCTACAAAGAAGGAAAATGGACGGTAAATCCACAGAGGGACAGAAAATATGGAGAAAATCTATGATGATTGGTTGGTTTGAGTTAAGTTAAAGTTAAAGTACCAATGATTGTCAAACACACACTCGGTGTGGTGAAATTTGTCCTCTGCAATTTACCCATCCCCTTGATCACCCCCGGGGAGGTGAGGGTAGCAGTAGGTATAATGAATCACGCTTGGTTAAGGTTAGGTCGAAACATTACGGACTTGGCAATCAGAGGCAAAATAAGAAGAAAAAACTATAACAGACACACACACACACATACAACAAGGAAAGCTTTAAGCTGATGACTCAAAAAAACAATAGAAACATACTTAAAGATGGATCTCCTTGGCCACATTTAGACACATTCATGCGCTTTAAGAAAACAATGCCCAAAACCTTAGTTTTTAATTGTTTACTCTGTAAACCAACTACCAAACAAATGAATAATGAGGGCTGTGAGACGCTAATACACAAAGAACCCCAAGTCCTCTTATGTTTGTATCATCATGGCTAGAAGAACACACATGCTAACGTTAGCTTACAATGCTGCGGAACCTCAGCAGTGTTCGTGCTCTATAGTCCCCTTTTTTGCCGTAGTGGACTGTTTTCTTTCCCCCTCGGTCTTTTCTCAAAAGAATGGCCCCGTTCTTCTCCAATATTTTTGTCGGTCGTCGTGTTTGTTCCCAACGAGGTGAGTAGAGCGGGTACTGTTACCATGAATTGATTAACGTTGACCCCGACTTAAATAAGTTGAAAAACTAATTCGGGTGTTACCATTTAGTGGTTAATTGTACGGAATATGTACTGAACTGTGCAATCCGCTAATAAAAGTCTCGATCAATCAATAAAACTGATAAATGGAAAAGCAATATTAGCAAAATCGGGCCCCTAAGCAAAATTGTATTTTTGAGGCCCTACTCAATACAACATTTTTTCACACTTTTTTATTTTTGGCATGCCAAAGGTGTGCCCCAGGAGGCGCTGGGGTGTTATGGTAAGGTAGGATATATCTTTTTTTGATGCATCTGGAATGATCCACACTAAAGAAAATGCAAGTTGCAAGGGTTTTTTTTTCATAAAGATGTGGGGTTTCCTCTACATGTAATTGATCGTAGCGCTGCGCCACAACAAAATAAAAGCCGGAAAACCTAAAAAACAAGGATATTTTACGTGAAAACAAATGTAGGTAATATATTGTATAAATGTGTATATATAGCCTATTGTTTGCACACCATTTACTAATGATGCACCGAAAATTCAGCCACTGAAGAAAGTCTTTAATCATTGAAACAGCACTGCAGAAACGGAATGTTGTGAATACGTAAGCAAGACGCTTGCGATTGTGTGGAGCAGAGGCAGCATGTCTGTGATGTGGATGTACAAACCCTGTTTCCATATGAGTTGGGAAATTGTGTTAGATGTAAATATAAACAGAATAAATAAATAAATAAATGGGTTGTACTTGTATAGCGCTTTTCTACCTTCAAGGTACTCAAAGCGCTTTGACACTACTTCCACATTTACCCATTCACACACACATTCACACACTGATGGAGGGAGCTGCCATGCAAGGCGCCAACCAGCACCCATCAGGAGCAAGGGTGAAGTGTCTTGCTCAGGACACAACGGACGTGACGAGGTTGGTTCTAGGTGGGATTTGAACCAGTGACCCTCGGGTTGCGCACGGCCACTCTCCCTCTGCGCCACGCACAATGATGTGCAAATCATTTTCAACCTATATTCAATTGAATGCACTACACAGACAAGATATTTGATGTTCAAACTCATGAACCTTTTTTTTTTTGCAAATAATAATTACCTTAGAATTTTATGACTGCAAAACGTGCCAAAGTAGTTGGGAAAGGGCATGTTCACCACTGTGTTACATCACCTTTTCTTTTAACAACACTCAATAAACGTTTGGGAACTGAGGAAACTAATTGTTGAAGCTTTGAAAGGGGAATTCTTTCCCATTCTTTTTTTATGTAGCGCTTCAGTCGTTCAACAGTCCGGGGTCTCCGCTGTCGTATTTCACGCTTCATAATGCGCCACACGTTTTCGATGGGAGACAGGTCTGGACTGCAGGCGGGCCAGAAGAGTACCCGCACTCTTTTATTACGAAGCCACGCTGTTGTAACACATGCTGAATGTGGCTTGGCATTGTCTTGCTGAAATAAGCAGTGGTGTCCATGATAATGTTGCTTGGATGACAACATATGTTGTTCCAAAACCTGTATGGACCATTCAGCATTAATGGTGCCTTCACAAATGTGTAAGTTACCCATGCCTTGGGCACTAATACACCCCCATACCATCACAGATGCTGGCTTTTGAATTTTGCGCCTATAACAATCCAGATGTTTTTTTTTTCTCTTTGTTCCGGAGGACGCCATGTCCACAGTTTCCAAATAAAATTTGAAATATGGATTTGTCAGCCCACGAAACACTTTTCCACTTTGCATCAGTCCATCTTAGATGAGCTCGGGCCCAGCGAAGCCAGGGGCTTTTCTGGGTGTTGTTGTAAATAGGTTTGGCTTTGCATAGTAGAGTTTTAACTTGCACTTACAGATGTAGGGACCAAATCTGGTTACTGACAGTGGTTTTATGAAGTGTTCCTGAGCCAGTGTGGTGATGTCCTTTACACACTGATGTCGGTTTTTGATGCAGTACTGCCTGAGGGATCAAAGGTCTGTATTATCATCGCTTACGTGCAGTGATTTCACCAGATTCTCTGAACCTTTTGATGATGTTACGGAAAGTAGATGGTAAAATCCCTAAATTCCTTGCAATAGGTCATAAAGAAATGTTCTAAAACTGTTCGACAATTTGCTTACAAAGTGGTGACCCTCGCCCCATCCTTGTTTGTGAATTACTTAGCATTTCATGGAAGCTGCTTTTATACCCAATCATGGCACCCACCTGTTCCCAATTAGCCTGCACACCTGTGGGATGTTCCAAATAAGTGTTTGATGAGTATTCCTCACCTTTCCCAACTTCTTTGTCACGTGTTGCTGGCATCAAATTCTAAAGTTAATAATTATTTGCAAAAAAAAAAAAAGTTTATCAGTTTGAACATCACATATGTTTTCTTTGTGGCATATTCAACTGAATATGGGTTGAAAATGATTTGCAAATCATTGTATTACGTTTATATTTACATCTAACACAATTTCCCAACTCATATGGAAACGGGGTTTGTACTTAAACCTGTACAAGATATACTCCCAGACAGCGATCTACAAAACGTGCAATGTGCGAATATTAAGAGGACGGTGGTGCTCTTTCAAGGAGAGTACAGCTGGAGCGGCAGCACAAAGCAAGTGTGGCATCAGGCCCTCTGCAGCTCTCGCTATCCATCGCTGTCATCTCTAAACACGAGTACAGACTCCAGTAACACCAAAAAAAAATGTTGGATTTGTTGCTAGCCATTTTTAACAAATAACAATACACTAGAAGGATTGGAGAAGAGTCTAGAAATGATACAAGAAAAAATATATGTTAATACTCATTACTAATAACACATATTTGTTTTTCAATGTACAGATTTACTTTTTTTTTCAGCCCTTTTAAATAAAATATACGCATCAGCGTCAATTTGCAAATTATTTGATGGCGTTATATTGACCACGCAACACCGCGCCATTAGCCATGCTCTCAGCACCACGGGTACATTGACAATCTGAGGGAAACCCTGGGATGTACCTTATACTGTATACACCATATTGCCAAAAGTATTTGGCCACCTGCCTTGACTCACATATGAACTTGAAGTGCCATCCCATTCCTTACCCTTAGGGTTGCAGCTTTTACAGCTTTAACTCTTCTGGGAAGGCTGTCTACAAGGTTGCAGAGTGTGTTTATAGGAATTTTCCACCATTCTTCAGAATTACCATCGAGTTAGAGCATTTTGAAAAGTGAAACCTTACTGTACTTGTTTTCTATTAGGCATACTTTGTTGGCATGGGAAAATGGAACAGTGTGTAGAGCCAGTCTACTTACTGTAAGTGATTGTTTGCCTGCCAAGTGTTGGAGCCGGCCGACTCTTCAAGCAGACGTGACATCAGGCGTAACAAAGGTATCGAAATACGGCAACATTTGATTTCATATGAATAAATACCTGGTAGTACAGACAGAATTCAGTCAGTGCCCATCAAAGTACCACATTTTGTACCCCATGTCTAAATTGTAGTGATGTGTTAGCACTAGCATCAGTACTAATGTCAATATTCAGAGATGTGTACAATGTTCATAACAAAATAATCAAACGAAGCACCGATATGATTCAGTTTAAGAGACTGTTCAAACTACAAGTGTTCACAAAGTACACAGAACAATCAATCAATCAATCAATGTTTATGTATATAGCCCTAAATCACCAGTGTCTCAAAGGGCTGCACAAACCACAACGACATGCTCGGTAGAGCCCACATAAGGGCAAGGAAAACTCACCCCAGTGGGACGTCGGTGACAGTGACAATGATGACTAGGAAAAACCTTGGCGAGGACCGAAAGTCCAATCCATAGTGGATCTAACATAACCGTGAGAGTCCAGTCCAAAGTGGATCTAATATAGTAGCGAGAGTCCCGTCCAAAGTGGAGCCAACAGGAAACCATCCCAAGCGGAGGCGGATCAGCAAGAATTAAAAAGAACATCTTGAACCCTTTCTCCCCCCCCCCTTTTTTTTTTGAGACAAAGATTATTTATGTATTTAATATGTGTATGTTTACTGTGGTACATTATTTATTCATTATTTATTTGTTCATTGTTCTGTTACAGAGAACAAGGAAATTGGATACAATTGGTATGGTATGAAAAGGGGTAGGATTAAATAAGCTCTGCTTCTTCCTACTCCTTTTCAGACATGCTGTAATGAAACGACTAGAACTGTGGGATGCATAACATTGTATTGTATGCATGTTCGAAAGAAACTGAACTGAAAAAACCCCCCCAAAAAAACATAAAAATATTGCTGTTCAAGGCAGCACACTAAAATGATAAATATCTTTTTGTAATTGGTTACTAAATTGTGCACGAATTAGATTTGTTTTTACGAGTCAGGGAGTGTTTATCTGAGTGCAATAAAATCCGACACTGGTAGGCAAAACAATGAGCGAACACCTGAAAGACGTTCTTATCCAGCTGGTGGCACAGCACAGAGTGTACTCTTACTAAAAAATAAAAAAAAATGCACGCGTTCCCTACTTGAGGGGTGGAGGGGGGGTTTCGACTGGCATCTGTGCATAAATGGGAGGAAGGAGGTGAGTGAATATACGACAGAACATCCTGTGAGAACACGTTGTTCTGTAACAGTACTGTGTGAGAGGAACTCACCGCTGGACGTTTTCCATGTTTTCAATGGCAAGAGTGAGGATAATATGACTGAGTGCCCTTCATGAGCTAACATGGCTGCGATGATGACGTGAAGCACAATCCTTAACAGAGAAGAGTTTGAACCTTTATCCTTCTCTCATTTAGGCAGCAGGCAAACCCTCCTTCACCTGGATATGCCATTACACACTCCCCTTTGACCTTCGTTTTGGACACGCTTGGCTGACGGACGACGCAACGGGTCGTTACGGTAAAAGTTCCATTCGTTTTCGTCAGAGAGTTATTTCCACTTTGATCCCCAAAGGTGGCATGGGGGAGGGGTCACCAATGTGGTGCCCGCAAGCACCAGGCAGCCCGTAAGGACCAGATGAGTAGCCCGCTGGCCTGTTCTAAAAATAGCTCAAATAGCAGCACTTACTAGTGAGCTGCCTCTATTTTTTTAATTTTATTTATTTACTAGCAAGCTGGTCTCGCTTCGCTCGACATTTTTAATTCTAAGAGAGACACAACTCAAATAGAATTTGAAAATCCAAGAAAATATTTTAAAGACTTGTTTAAATAAATGTATTTATTGTTTTTACTTTGCTTCTTATAGCTTTCAGAAAGACAATTTTAGAGAAAAAATACAACCTTAAAAATGATTTTAAGATTTTTAAACACATATACCTTTTTACCTTTTAAATTTATTCCTCTTCTTTCCAGACAATTTAAATCAATGTTCAAGTATTTTTATTTTTTTTTTATCGTAAAGAACAAATACATTTTAATTTATTTCTTCATTTTAGCTTCTGTTTTTTCGACGAAGAATATTTGTGAAATATTTCCTCAAACTTATGATTAAAATTCAAAAAAAATATTCTGGCAAATCTAGAAAATCTGTAGAATCAAATTTAAATCTTATTTCAAAGTCTTTTGAATTTCTTTTAAAATTTTTGTTGTGGAAAATCTAGAAGAAATAAGGATTTGTCTTTGTTAGAAATATAGCTTGGTCCAATTTGTTATATATTCTAACAAAGTGCAGATTGGATTTTAACTTATTTAAAATATGTCATCAACATTCTAAAATGAATCTTAATCAGGAACAATTACTAATGATGTTCCATAATTAATTTTTTTTTTTTTCAAAAAGATTCGAATTAGCTAGTTTTTATTTTTTATTTTTTTGGTTGAATTTTGAATTTTAAAGAGTCGAAATTGAAAATAAACTATGTTTCAAAATTTTATTGTATTTTTTGGTGTGTTTTTTTCTCTTTTAAACCGTTCAATTAAGTGTTTTTTTCATCATTTATTCCCTACAAAAAACCTTCCGTAAGAGAAAAAAAAAGGTACGACGGAATGACAGACAGAAATACCCAGGTAAATTGAGCAAATTGGCTATTTCTGGCAATTTATTTAAGTGTGTATCAAACTGGTAGCCCTTCGCATTAATCAGTACCCAAGAAGTAGCTCTTGGTTTCAAAAAGGTTGGTGACCCCTTGCATGGGGTGTGCAGAACAGGAAGTAGCAAGAGTGCAGAACCTCATCTTCCCCAATAGAGCTCTTCCTGGGTCAAGCTGCCACCATGATGTAAGCCTAACTGTACAGGCGATGTTCAATCAAAAAAAGCCAAAGAAACAGAAAAACACATGTAATGGATGCTAAATAAGTACACATGAAGTAAGGAGTGCAGGCATCATGTTATATGCATTCGTGGAGACACAAACACTCATTTTCTTTGGACACGTTCTTTTTGTCTCATTAGCCGCGCCACTGCATATGACACAAACTACCTTCCTGGTCTAAAATGTTCCTATCATCCATCATTCAAAGGCTTTTAAGTCTTTAAATATTTTTTTCTGATCTAGTACGTCCAAATAACATTTAAGGCCATGTCTACTCTTAAGTCGTTTAACCCCTTAAATGATAAATGAAATAAATAAATGGGTTGTCGATAACAAACACCATGTTCAAACATAAGGGTGTCCATATGTGCACTTGGCACCAGGACACCCTAGGCCGCAGTTCCATGATCGACTTTGTAGTTGTGTCATCGGATTTGCGGCCTTATGTTTTGGACACTCGGGTGAAGAGAGGGGCGGAGCTTTCTACCGATCACCACCTGGTGGTGAGTTGGCTGCGATGGTGGGGGAGGATGCCGGACAGACCTGGCAGGCCCAAGCGCATTGTGAGGGTCTGCTGGGAACGTCTGGCAGAGTCTCCTGTCAGAGAGAGTTTCAATTCACACCTCCGGGAGAACTTTGAACATGTCACGAGGGAGGTGCGGGACATTGAGTCCGAGTGGACCATGTTCCGAACCTCTATTGTCGAGGCGGCTGATTGGAGCTGTGGCCGCAAGGTTGTTGGTGCCTGTCGTGGCGGTAATCCCAGAACCCGTTGGTGGACACCAGCAGTGAGGGATGCCGTCAAGCTGAAGAAGGAGTCCTATCGGCTTCTTTTGGCTCATAGGACTCCGGAGGCAGTGGACGGGTACCGACGGGCCAAGCGGTGTGCAGCTTTAGCGGTCGCGGAGGCAAAAACTCGGACATGGGAAGAGTTCGGGGAAGCCATGGAAAACGACTTCCGGACGGCTTCGAAGCGATTCTGGACCACCATACGGCGCCTCAGGAAGGGGAAGCAGTGCACTATCAACACCGTGTATGGTGCGGATGGTGTTCTGCTGACTTCGACTGCGGATGTTGTGGATCGGTGGAGGGAATACTTCGAAGACCTCCTCAATCCCACCAACACGTCTTTCTTAGAGGAAGCGGTGCCTGGGGAATCTGTAGTGGACTCTCCTATTTCTGGGGTTGAGGTCGCTGAGGTAGTTAAAAAGCTCCTCGGCGGCAAGGCCCCGGGGGTGGATGAGATCCGCCCGGAGTTCCTTAAGGCTCTGGATGCTGTGGGGCTGTCTTGGTTGACAAGACTCTGCAGCATCGCGTGGACATCGGGGGCGGTACCTCTGGATTGGCAGACCGGGGTGGTGGTCCCTCTCTTTAAGAAGGGGGACCGGAGGGTGTGTTCCAACTATCGTGGGATCACACTCCTCAGCCTTCCCGGTAAGGTTTATTCAGGTGTACTGGAGAGGAGGCTTCGCCGGATAGTCGAACCTCGGATTCAGGAGGAACAGTGTGGTTTTCGTCCTGGTCGTGGAACTGTGGACC
This sequence comes from Nerophis ophidion, assembly GCF_033978795.1. NCBI lineage: Eukaryota > Metazoa > Chordata > Actinopteri > Syngnathiformes > Syngnathidae > Nerophis > Nerophis ophidion. The sequence continues at coordinate 36,627,850 of NC_084624.1, read as the reverse complement.
AGCTCTATACTCTCGGCAGGGTTCTTGAGGGTGCATGGGAGTTTGCCCAACCAGTCTACATGTGCTTTGTGGACTTGGAGAAGGCATTCGACCGTGTCCCTCGGGAAGTCCTGTGGGGAGTGCTCAGAGAGTATGGGGTATCGGAATGTCTTATTGTGGCAGTCCGCTCCCTGTATGATCAGTGTCAGAGCTTGGTCCGCATTGCCGGCAGTAAGTCGGACACGTTTCCAGTGAAGGTTGGACTCCGCCAAGGCTGTCCTTTGTCACCGATTCTGTTCATAACTTTTATGGACAGAATTTCTAGGCGCAGTCAAGGCGTTGAGGGGTTCCGGTTTGGTGGCCACGGGATTAGGTCTCTGCTTTTTGCAGATGATGTAGTCCTGATGGCTTCATCTGGCCGGGATCTTCAGCTCTCACTGGATCGGTTCGCAGCCGAGTGTGAAGCGACCGGAATGAGAATCAGCACCTCCAAGTCCGAGTCCATGGTTCTCGCCCGGAAAAGGGTGGAGTGCCATCTCCGGGTTGGGGAGGAGACCCTGCCCCAAGTGGAGGAGTTCAAGTACCTAGGAGTCTTGTTCACGAGTGGGGGAAGAGTGGATCGTGAGATCGACAGGCGGATCGGTGCGGCGTCTTCAGTAATGCGGACGTTGTATCGATCCGTTGTGGTGAAGAAGGAGCTGAGCCGGAAGGCAAAGCTCTCAATTTACCGGTCGATCTACGTTCCCATCCTCACCTATGGTCATGAGCTTTGGGTCATGACCGAAAGGATAAGATCACGGGTACAAGCGGCCGAAATGAGTTTCCTCCGCCGGGTGGCGGGGCTCTCCCTTAGAGATAGGGTGAGAAGCTCTGCCATCCGGGAGGAGCTCAACGTAAAGCCGCTGCTCCTCCACATCGAGAGGAGCCAGATGAGGTGGTTCGGGCATCTGGTCAGGATGCCACCCGAACGCCTCCCTAGGGATGTGTTTAGGGCACGTCCAGCTGGTAGGAGGCCACGGGGAAGACCCAGGACACGTTGGAAAGACTATGTCTCCCGGCTGGCCTGGGAACGCCTCGGGATCCCCCGGGAAGAGCTAGACGAAGTGGCTGGAGATAGGGAAGTCTGGGCTTCCCTGCTTAGGCTGCTGCCCCCGCGACCCGACCTCGGATAAGCGGAAGATGATGGATGGATGGATGGATGTATAGCGCTTTTCTACCTTCAAGGTACTCAAAGCGCTTTGACACTACTTCCACATTTACCCATTCATACACACATTCACACACTGATGGAGGGAGCTGCCATGCAAGGCGCCAACCAGCACCCATCAGGAGCAAGGGTGAAGTGTCTTGCTCAGGACACAACGGACGTGACGAGGTTGGTACGTGACGAGGTTGGTACTAGGTGGGATTTGAACCAGGGACCCTCGGGTTGCGCACGGCCACTCTCCCACTGCGCCACGCCGTCCCTGAAGAAATGAAGAATGAAGAATTATTTAGCCTAAGCCCCATTTCAGCCACACTAAACCATCGTTTAAAGGCCCACTGAAATGAGATTTTCTTATTTAAACAGGGATAGAAAGTCCGTTCTATGTGTCATACATGATCATTTCGCGATATTGCCATATTTTTGCTGAAAGGATTTAGTAGAGAACATCGACGATAAAGTTCGCAACTTTTGGTGCTGATAAAAAAGCCTTGCCTGTACCGGAAGTAGCAGACGATGACGTCACAAGGGTGAGGCCTCCTCACGTCCTCACATTGTTTATAATGGTAGCCTTCAGCAGCAAGAGCTATTTGGGCCGAGAAAACGACAATTTCCTTATTAATTTGAGCGAGGATGAAAGATTTGTGGATGATGATATTGATAGCGAAGTACTAGAAAGAAAAAAAAAAGGCGATTGCATTGGGACGGATTCAGATGTTTTTAGACACATTTACTAGGATAATTCTGGGAAATCCCTTATCTTTCTATTGTGTTGCTAGTGTTTTAGTGAGATTGAATAGTACCTGATAGTCGGAGGGGTGTGTCCACGGGTGTCTTGAGGCCAGTGTCTGAGGGAAGTCGACGGCAGCTGCATGGACGGCGCAAACTCCACAGATCTCCGGTAAGAGGCGACTTTTTAACACAATTTTCTCATCGAAACCTGCCGGTTGACAAGTGGTCGGGAACCATGTTCGCTTGACCGCTCTGATCCATAGTAAAGCTTCACCTCCGGGAATTTCAAACAAGGAATCACCGTGTGTTTGTGTGGCTAAAGGCTAAAGCTTCCCAACTCCATCTTTCTACTTTGACTTCTCCATTATTAATTGAACAAATTGCAAAAGATTCAGCAACACAGATGTCCAGAATACTGTTTAATTGCGTGATAAAAAGAGACGACTTTTAGCCGCAAGTTGTGCTGCGCTAATATTTCCTGACAGTCCGTGACGTCACGCGCACGCGTCATCATTCCGCGGCGTTTTCAACTAGAAACTCCACGGGAAATTTAAAATTGCAATTTATTAAACTAAACCGGCCGTATTGGCATGTGTTGCAATGTTTATATTTCATCATTGATATATAAACTATCAGACTGCGTGGTCGGTAGTAGTGGGTCTCAGTAGGCCTTTAAGGTCCCCCTCCTCAGACAAATTTTTACACGGGTAAGTAAACCGAATATTTCTTGAATCTCCAGCACTTAGCTTTGTATGGACTAATTGATCTATTACAAAGTGAGTTTGGGGAGGAAGTGACGCCAGAAAGACCACGCCCACACAGGAAGTGACATCAGAAAGAACGTGCCACAGCCAGCTTCATAATAAAGCGGTGTCATAACTCGGAGGTAAACACTGGAAATATGAAGGCGAGTCATCCAGACATGCCCGTGTTTCTCCTTCTTCTACATCAGTGGTTCTTAACCTGGGTTCGATCGAGCCCTTGGTGTTCGGTGAGTCGGCCTCAGGGTTTCGGCGGAGGTCAAAACACACCCGACTCATCGTGTAAATACAAACTTCTCCCTATCGGCGTATTACGGATACGGCAACAGGTGACTGATTTGCAGGAGTGTAATTTGTTGTAAGTTTATGCACTGTGTTGGTTTTGTTGTTTGAACAAGGTGATGTTCATGCAAAGTTCATTTTGTGCACTAGTAAAAAAAATCATGGTAACACTCTAGTATGGGGAACATATTCACCATTAATCAGTTGATTATTGACATGCAAATTAGTAACATAGTGGCTCTTAATTAGTCATTATTAAGTACTTATTAATGCCTTATCCGGCATGGCCTTATTATAACCCTAAGCCTCTAATCCTGACCCTAACCAAATAACTCTAAATTACGTCTTTATTACTTAGAATATGTTCACCTAATGTTCAAATAACTCTAAATTAAGTCTTTATTACTTAGAATATATTACCCATACTAAAGTGTTACCAGAAACATATACCGTAACTTTGTCTTGAATTAAAAAAACTTTTTTTTTTTTCACTAAAAAAGGGTTCTGTGAATGCGCATATGAAACTGGTGGGGTTCGGTACCTCCAACAAGGTTAAGAACCACTGTTCTACATGTACAGACGCTTGTGGAAACCACACATAAATACCTTAAAAGAAAGCGATTGCAGCTATTTTGGATACAACACTTCTCAGACGGCAAGAGAACTTTCCAATGTCGAGGTCAGCTGTGATTAAAAACTTTGTCCATTTGTCGAAGGGAAGACAATGAGAATGCGAGCTCCCATGGATGTGATAAAAAAGATAGCGTGTACTTTGTATTACCTGGCCGTCGAGGAAAACGGCGAATGCTTTCGGACTGGCAACGCACACTGTATTAGTTATTGTCCGCCATGTATGTCGCGGACTCAACTTCTAGGTCAAAAGTATATAAAGTCACCCAGAAGGAATGGACAATGAAGGTGAAGGCAAAAGAGTGAGGAGTGTCCTGCCCAGATATCCAGATCCCTAGTTTGATTGATGTAAAATGTTCTTTATCACATTTTTTACTAGTCTAATAAAGATTTTATTCATATATATCTCAGGTGTGATTCACTACAATATGGCCTCACAGCACACTGGATTCCAGTTAATTGAAATACCACAACACTGGATATTGTTCAGATAAGTTACATTTACGAACTTGCACACAAAGCAACACTGGATGTGACACATTTTCCTTGCATGCGTACTAGGTCGCGTTGCGCCGATGGACGGAGGGGAGCGGGGGTCTTAAACGGTGGCATTGTTGTGTGTGGACACGGATAAGGTTAATCAATCAATCAATCAATGTTTACTTATATAGCCCTAAATCACTAGTGTCTCAAAGGGCTGCACAAACCACCACGACATTCTCGGTAGGCCCACATAAGGGCAAGGAAAACTCACACCCAGTGGGACATCGGTGACAATAATGACCCAGTGGGACGTCGGTGACAATAATGACTATGAGAACCTTGGAGAGGAGGAAAGCAATGGATGTCGAGCGGGTCTAACATGATACTGTGAAAGTTCGATCCACAATGGATCCAACACAGTCGCGAGAGTCCAGTCCAAAGCGGATCCAACACAGCAGCGAGAGTCCCGTTCACAGCGGAGCCAGCAGGAAACCATCCCAAGCGGAGGCGGATCAGCAGCGCAGAGATGTCCCCAGCCGATACACAGGCAAGCAGTACATGGCCACCGGATCGGACCAGACCCCCTCCACAAGGGAGAGTGGGACATAGAAGAAAAAGAAAAGAAACGGCAGATCAACTGGTCTAAAAAGGGAGTCTATTTAAAGGCTAGAGTATACAAATCAGTTTTAAGGTGAGACTTAAATGCTTCTACTGAGGTGGCATCTCGAACTGTTACCGGGAGGGCATTCCAGAGTACTGGAGCCCGAACGGAAAACGCTCTATAGCCCGCAGACTTTTTTGGGGCTTTGGGAATCACTAACAAGCCGGAGTCCTTTGAACGCAGATTTCTTGTGTTAGGTGTGATTTACCCTGGTGCTTTAGTTTCTATATCACCTCTGAGAGGATAAGCACCATCGCTGATCGATTAAGATCCAAAAACCATGAGCGAAACAGTGTGTGCCAACTATATACCGTATTTTCCGCACTATAGGGCGCACCAGATTATAAGGCGCACTGCCGATGAATGGTCTATGTTCGATCTTGTTCATATATAAGGCGCACCGGATTATAGGGCGCATTAAAGAAGTCATATTACTATTTGTTGTTTTTTTTTCAAATATAAAACATTTCTTTGTGATCTACATAACATGTAATGGTGGTTCTTTGGTCAAAATGTTGCACAGATCAGTGTTTTTCAACCTTTTTTGAGACAAGGCACATTTTTTTTCCATTTAAAAATCCGGAGGCACACCACCAGCAGAAAACGTTAAAAATGAAACCCCACCAGGTCCTCCTCGTGCCTTATTTTGAGTTTGTTAGTGTATTCCTGTGTGTAGTGCTTTAATTCTTGTGCTGTTATTTTGGTGTTTTCCTGTAGCAGTTTTATGTCTTCCTTTGAGCGCTATTCCCCGCACCAGCTTTGCGTTAGCAAGCAAGGCTATTGAAGTTGTTGCTATTCTTCTTTGTGGGGACATTGTTGATTGCCATGTCATGCACGGATGTACTTTGTGGTCGCCGTCCGTCTCTGCTTTACACGCTGCAAGTTTTTGCTGTTGTCCAGCATTCTGTTTCTGTTTACTTTGTAACCAGTTCAGTTTTACTGTCATTTTACATAACCATCCCTATGCTTTATTGCCTTTTCGTTTTGTTCATTTTTGGCTTAAGCGTTACATACCTTTTTTTACCTGCATACTGTGGTCTGCATATTGGGATCACAGTTCTACAGCCAAGTTCTACACAGCACCGACACTAAGGAACGGCACAGTATTTGCAGATTATAATTATTCATTTGCAAAAAGAATATTTTTTTGGACCAATTAGGTGAAGTTGCATCATTTCCCACGGAACACCAGACAATATCTAACGGCACACTAGTGTGCCGCGGCATAGTGCTTGAAAAACATTGTCATAGATTATGTTTTACAGATCATCTTCAAGCCGCTTTCTGACAGTCGCTTCAGGATGCGCCGTTTTGTGGGCGGTATTATTCATGTGGTTCACCTTCGGCAGAGTCTTCTTCCGGTCATCTTTGTTGTAGCGGTGTAGCGTGCAAGGACGGAAGTGGAAGAAATGTCAAAAGATGGAGCTAACTGTTTAAAATACATTCAGACTTTACTTAAATCAATAACGGAGCAGCATGTCCTCATCCGAAAACAACAACAAGACAACAACTCTCTAATAACTAATGTTACTTGGGTGAATAATGTAAACTAACTAGCCGGATAAAATGACATATAAACATAGGCTCAGTTTTATTTTTTGTCTCCTCAGACAAAACCTTTCGTTTCTTTGTTTGTTTTTATATCTTTTGCCATGATAGCAGTAATTGCACGTAGGCCTTCTTCTTCTTCTTTTAGTTTTCTGGCGGCACGTAAGCGTTCACATCGGCTTCCAACGAATGGGATAAGGGGGAGTGATGTATGCCGTGAAGTAATTCAGCAAATTTGTAGTTTTTTGTGTGGCAGGGTTCCTGCCACCCTCCTCAAAGTCGTTAAGTTCCAGTAAAAGTGATACAGACCCACTCAGGACATGACAGAGGTGTCATTCAACCTGTTGTGAGTCCATGCATCATCCAAAAAGTTACACAAATATTTTATGAAGGTTGAAAAGGTATTTACTGTTGCTTTAAAGTACCAGTATAATGAAAAAATAAGTTGTCTTTGTATGCTGAATTGTCTTTCATTCGAAATACATTAAACCATATCCAATTAAATTTCCAATCTGCAAAGTATGTGAAAATTACCACACAAAAAAACACAATTTTAAAACGCCCAAAAAGATGCTTGCTTTTGTGAAAAAATGTTTTAAACCGTTCCCAAAGATTGTGACTATTTCCACCTCTAATGTAACCTTTATGTGAGCGTCAGAATGGGCGGCAACTGTCGCGTTACGTTAGTAGACCTGCTGGGTCAACCAGGATTCGCATTTCCGTGCGAAATGTGGTAAAAAAAAAACTAGCTCCTGTTACATTGTTGCCGTGACCCGGATGAGAGTGAGGTTTAGGGGGTCGAGTGTAACGGGGGCCAGCCAGTGTGGCTGTGCCAGGTGTACGTGAGTAAACCTTACTCCGTGACAACTTTGAAGAGCTTCAAGAATAGTGCCGGCAGCTGTGCTTTCAGCCCAATAGTCAGCACACTCGCCTCCCTGTGAATGGGATAAAGGCATGGGTTCGAACCAGCTGCGCTACAACTGTACCGTGTTTTAATGTTTTTATTATGGTTATTTTGTATGTCTTCTTGTTTGGCACTTAGCAATACTGCTGCATGAATGTGTTTCACAAAAGCTTACTTTGTTTAGCAGCAACTTCTGGGGCTTGTTGCTCATCCTCCTTGGATTCGGGCCCAAAAATATAAGGTTCGGAAACATAATTTGTCCCCTAAATATTGTTGTCTTTTACAAAGTCTGCCATGATTTGTAATTGTTGTTGTTGAAAGAAACTGTGGTTCCCACATGGACGTCTCAAATCACGTGACTGGCTTCCTCCTTATCTTACAAAATGGCTCGGGAATCTCTGTGAGATTTATATTATTTTGATTATTTACTCACAAACTTTTTGTCTTTTGGTGCTATAAATCAGATATAATAATTGCTTCAATTTAGTGTCAACCTGTCGTTCCATTATATTGGTACCTTATTAGGAAGAAAAAAACAGTGACTTAAATTCATATTGTAGTTATCCATTTTTTGGGGGGGATAAATACAATATGAATTTAGGATAAATACAAGATGATTTTAAGTCACTTTTTTTGTGTGTCAACCTGTCGTTCCATTATAATGGTACCATATTAGGAAGAAAAAAACAGTGACTTAAATTCATACTGTATTTAATAATTTAAAATTCTTTATTTTGGTATAATTTTTATTTTACTTTTCCTTAGTACTTTTTACAACTTTTTATTATTTCAATAATCTTTCTTTCAACCAATGATAGTGACACAAACTAATAATATTAATAATAACGGTGATAATAATATAATAAAACTAAATGAGTCAATTTCTGAAGGAATTGCGTGTGAATGCTCCAATGCTGAAGTTGAACTTAAATCCTGGAATATTTATAGAATTGTTGAAAGAGTGCACACAATTCCCAAACAAGCTGAATATTTTGAAGTTGGAACAGTTTGAATCAGATTAAAAATTTGGGACTTGTGGAAGTTTGAAAAATGTTCCATTCTTTTCAATGGGAATTTCCCCAACAATTTGGGAATTTCGGGAAAAGCTGGAATGTTTTGGAAAAATGGCAAAAAAAACTTCAATGGTCAGAATGAGTTGAAATGGTTGGTGTTGAAATTTTTCAAATCGGTGGAGATATGTTGAAGTAGTTACATTTTTAATCAAGAAATGGTATTATGGAATTCATGGAATTTCGGTAAAACCGAGAATTTTTCCAACCGGGAATTTTTTCTGATTAAGAGGAATGTTTTGACGGTGGAACGGTTGATATGCGTTGAAAAATGTGGAAGGAGTAGTCGCCGGAAAAAAGGGTTTTGGAAAACCAGGAATTTTGGAAAATCCTTGAATTTTATTTGGACTTGAAAAAAAGATAGTTTAAATTTCCAAGATGGTGGAATGTGTTGAAGGTGGAATGGTTTGAATCGGTTTAAAAAAGTGGCAATGGTGGAAGTTTAAAAAAAATGGCCAGTTCATTTTGAATGGGAAAAATGTCCCGGAAAACCTGGATTTCTTGGAATTTTTGGAATTTGTCAAGGGAAAGCACGCAATTTCCGAATAGGCTGAACAGTTTGAAGTTGGAACGGTTTGAATCGGGTGAAAAATGTGGAAGGCAGAGCGCGCCAAAATCTCGAGAAGAAGAATTATAATAAATATATGCATTTTGGTGTAGAAACCATGTTTGTGAATGTTTAGTAGCATTCACACAAAGAAATAATAGTATAATACAATACAAATCGTGGTAGAGGAGTTTGCGTGTCCCAATGATCCTAGGAGCTATGTTGTCCGGGGGCATAAAGCCCCCTGGTAGGGTCTCCCAAGGCAAACAGGTTCTAGGTGAGGGATCAGACAAAGAGCAGCTCGAAGACCTTTATGAAGATGAAAAACCATGGACCCAGGTTTCCCTCGCCCGGACGCGGGTCACCGGGGCCCCCCTCTGGAGCCAGGCCCGGAGGTGGGGCACGATGGCGAGCGCCTGGTGGCCGGGCCTGTTCCCATGGGGCCCGGTCGGGCACAGCCCGAAGAGGCAACGTGGGTCACCCCTCCAATGGGCTCACCACCCATAGCAGGGGCCATAGAGGTCGGGTGCATTGTGAGCTGGGCGACAGCCGAAGGCAGGGGCACTTGGCGGTCCGATCCTCGGCTACAGAAGCTAGCTCTTTGGACGTGGAACGTCACGTCACTGGGGGGAAAGAGCCTGAGCTAGTGCGCGAAGTCGAGAAATTCCGGCTGGATATAGTCGGACTCACTTCGACGCACAGCAAGGGCTCTGGAACCACTTCTCTCGAGAGGGATTGGACCCTCTTCCACTCTGGCGTTGCCGGCAGAAAGAGGCGACGGGCTGGGGTGGCAATTCTTGTTTCCCCCCGGCTCAAAGCCTGTACGTTGGAGTTCAACCCGGTGGACGAAAGGGTAGCCTCCCTCCGCCTTCGGGTGGGGGGACGGGTCCTGACTGTTGTTTGTGCTTATGCACCAAACAGCAGTTCAGAGTACCCAACCTTTTTGGGAACACTCGAGGGAGTACTGGAAAGTGCTCCCCCGGGTGATTCCCTTGTCCTACTGGGAGACTTCAACGCTCACGTTGGCAACGACAGTGAAACCTGGAGAGGCGTGATTGGGAAGAATGGCCGCCCGGATCTGAACCCGAGTGGTGTTTTGTTATTGGACTTTTGTGCTCGTCACAGTTGTCGATAACAAACACCATGTTCAAACATAAGGGTGTCCATATGTGCACTTGGCACCAGGACACCCTAGGCCGCAGTTCCATGATCGACTTTGTAGTTGTGTCATCGGATTTGCGGCCTCATGTTTTGGACACTCGGGTGAAGAGAGGGGCGGAGCTTTCTACCGATCACCACCTGGTGGTGAGTTGGCTGCGATGGTGGGGGAGGATGCCGGACAGACCTGGGAGGCCCAAACGCATTGTGAGGGTCTGCTGGGAACGTCTGGCAGAGTCTCCTGTCAGACAAAGTTTCAATTCCCACCTCCGGAAGAACTTTGAACATGTCACGAGGGAGGTGCTGGACATTGAGTCCAAGTGGACCATGTTCCGCACCTCTTTTGTCGAGGCGACAGATCGGAGCTGTGGCCGCAAGGTAGCTGGTGCCTGTCGGGGCGGCAATCCTAAAACCCCTTGGTGGACACCAGCGGTGAGGGATGCCGTCAAGCTGAAGAAGGAGTCCTAGCGGGTCCTTTTGGCTCATAGGACTCCGGAGGCAGTGGACAGGTACCGACAGGCCAAGCGGTGTGCAGCTTCAGCGGTCGCGGAGGCAAAAACTCGGACATGGGAAGAGTTCGGGGAAGCCATGGAAAACGACTTCCGGACGGCTTCGAAGCGATTCTGGACCACTGTCCGCCGCCTCAGGAAGGGGAAGCAGTGCACTATCAACACCGTGTATGGTGCGGATGGTGTTCTGCTGACCTCGACTGCGGATGTTGTGGATAGGTGGAGGGAATACTTGGAAGACCTCCTCAATCCCACCAACACGTCTTCCTATGAGGAAGCAGTGCCTGGGGAATCTGTGGTGGACTCTCCTATTTCTGGGGCTGAGGTCGCTGAGGTAGTTAAAAAGCTCCTCGGTGGCAAGGCCCCAGGGGTGGACGAGATCCGCCCGGAGTTCCTTAAGGCTCTGGATGCTGTGGGGCTGTCTTGGTTGACAAGCCTTTGCAGCATCGCGTGGACATCGGGGGCGGTACCTCTGGATTGGCAGACCGGGGTGGTGGTTCCTCTCTTTAAGAAGGGGGACCGGAGGGTGTGTTCCAACTATCGTGGGATCACACTCCTCAGCCTTCCCGGTAAGGTTTATTCAGGTGTACTGGAGAGAAGGCTACGTCGGATAGTCGAACCTCGGATTCAGGAGGAACAGTGTGGTTTTCGTCCTGATCGTGGAACTGTGGACCAGCTATATACTCTCGGCAGGGTTCTTGAGGGTGCATGGGAGTTTGCCCAACCAGTCTACATGTGCTTTGTGGACTTGGAGAAGGCATTCGACCGTGTCCCTCGGGAAGTCCTGTGGGGAGTGCTCAGAGAGTATGGGGTATCAGACTGTCTTATTGTGGCGGTCCGTTCCCTGTACGATCAGTGCCAGAGCTTGGTTCGCATTGCCGGCAGTAAGTCGAACACATTTCCAGTGAGGGTTGGACTCCGCCAAGGCTGTCCTTTGTCACCCATTCTGTTCATAACTTTTATGGACAGAATTTCTAGGCGCAGTCAAGGCGTTGAGGGGTTCCGGTTTGGTGACCGCAGGATTAGGTCTCTGCTTTTTGCAGATGATGTGGTCCTGATGGCTTCATCTGACCGGGATCTTCAGCTCTCGCTGGATCGGTTCGCAGCCGAGTGTGAAGCGACCGGAATGAGAATCAGCACCTCCAAGTCCGAGTCCATGGTTCTCGCCCGGAAAAGGGTGGAGTGCCATCTCCGGGTTGGGGAAGAGACCCTGCCCCAAGTGGAGGAGTTCAAGTACCTAGGAGTCTTGTTCACGAGTGAGGGAAGAGTGGATCGTGAGATCGACAGGCGGATCGGTGCGGCGTCTTCAGTAATGCGGACGTTTTACCGATCCGTTGTGGTGAAGAAGGAGCTGAGCCGGAAGGCAAAGCTCTCAATTTACCGGTCGATCTACGTTCCCATCCTCACCTATGGTCATGAGCTTTGGGTCATGACCGAAAGGATAAGATCACGGGTACAAGCGGCCGAAATGAGTTTCCTCCGCCGTGTGGCGGGGCTCTCCCTTAGAGATAGGGTGAGAAGCTCTGCCATCCGGGAGGGACTCAAAGTAAAGCCACTGCTCCTTCACATCGAGAGGAGCCAGATGAGGTGGTTCGGGCATCTGGTCAGGATGCCACCCGAACGCCTCCCTAGGGAGGTGTTTAGGGCACGTTCAACCGGTAGGAGGCCACGGGGAAGACCCAGGACACGTTGGGAAGACTATGTCTCCCGGCTGGCCTGGGAACGCCTCGGGATCCCCCGGGAAGAGCTAGACGAAGTGGCTGGGGAGAGGGAAGTCTGGGTTTCCCTGCTTAGGCTGTTGCCCCCGCGACCCGACCTCGGATAAGCGGAAGATGATGGATGGATGGATGGATGGATGGGTTTTACTTTTGTCGACAACTTTGCCGCAAAACCTTTCAGGTAAACATCCACGGTCAAGGTGAAGGAGCTTGTTCGCAATAATACTAATAATGAAAATAATATCAGAGATAAATCTGTGATTATAATTAATGCCATCATTTCTTTAATCATATAAGTTAACTTGATATTTTATGACTGCCCTAATTCCAATACCAATAGTTATAAAGCATATTTTTTATGAAAACTACTGTTGACTAATTTTTATTTCAGCTACATAAATTGAAGAGGAACAATCATTAAACTGACTTGAGCATCATTAAAGCCTTGTTGACTGCATTTGGAAGATGACAAATTGCCTCTCAAAATTGATGGATGGACTAATAATGGCGTGGCTAAACAATGACCATCTGACGGAATAAAACAAAACCACTTCCTGCAGGTGAAACTAAGACATAACAGCTGATGGTGGAGGGCTTTCAGAAGCAGGCCCCACCCCCGTCAGAGGGATCAATGCACATAAATGGAAAAGGTCACGGACCTTTGACATCTTCTTTCAAGCGGGGGAGGGTTTGAAACCTTTGTAGGAACGGCTTTAATGATCCAATTGTCCACTGTGTCATGTTTCCTCATACAGTAATCGTACAGTTTGCATTCAAATTGAGCCAAACTACGCGCTTGCCATATATTTAGTGCATGTGGCGGACCCAGCTGTTTCGCTTCGTTCTTCAGCATCTGTTTTGACCTCCTGTCCGTTGTCAACCTCCCCTTCTCCTCTGCAGACATTATCTGCCTCGCCTCGACACTACTTTCTGTGCTCAAGATGACGACCTTGGACAAGCCAAAGCATTCTGTCAAATGTTGGCGGAGAAAGCTCACAGATATCATTAGCTTATATTGAATTCTTGGTGATGGGTTACTCCTTGAAAATTAACACAAGCATCACGCTCTGTTTTCTGCAGACGTGGGGAACAAACTGTTCTGTGCTCTGCTAAAAAAAGGTTTTCAAGCATATTGGGAAACATTTGACAGATCAGCCTGAGATGTAATCATTACCTTTAACCATTTATAGGCCATCCATTGAAATATCCTTGTCAATTATTGGAAGGCTCTTTACACTCCACACCAGAAATGGATCCTTAGCTCTAAAAAAAAAAAAAAAACGGTCCTAATTTCCTGATTTTTATAAATGGAAAAAGAAACAAGCATAAAAAACATTCCCAACACCAAACCGACTTGTTCCATGGACAACATTTACGCAAAATACTATACAAACAAAAGTATTTGTAATGAAATATTATTTAGCAAATAAGCAATAGAACCATTTCAAAATGGGTTACAACGTTCTTAATTTGGCTGCTGATCATACACTAATTTACTATTTATATTAGGTTTACTTTCTGTAAAACAAAAATATTTTGATAATAAAAAATATTGATCTTACCACTGTAGTATCGACCATTTACTGATACTACACTAGGTATCGTTACTTTGGATGTTTGTGTCAAACCGCCCAACTTTTTTTTGCAAAAAAAAGCTGTAGCTTTCTGTTAGCTTATTCGAATACTTATGCTTTACTTGGTATCGTTACTGTCGATATTATTTGTGGAAAAAAATCGATTTGAATTCGAATCGCGATTCTCACGTTTTGCGATTCAGAATCGATTCTCATTTTTTTTGTATTTATTTTTTTATCAATCCAACAAAACAATACGCAGCAATACCATAACATCGATCCATCCATCCATTTTCTACCGCTTATTCCCTTTGGGCTCGCGGGGGGCACTGGCGCCTATCTCAGCTACAATCAGGCAAAAGGCAGTGTACTCCCTGGACAAGTCGCCACCTCATCGCAGGGCCGACACAGATAGACAGACAACATTCACACTCACATTCCCACACTAGGGCCAATTTAGTGTTGCCAATCAACCTATCCCCAGGTGCATGTCTTTGGAAGTGGGAGGAAGCCGGAGTACCCGGAGGGAACCCACGCATTCACGGGAAGAACATTCAAACTCCACACAGAAAGATCCAGAGCCCGGGATTGAACCCTGACTACTCCGGACCTTCGTATTGTGAGGCAGACGCACTAACCCCTCTTCCACCGTGAAGTCCATGCAATACCATAACAATGCAATCCAATTCCAAAACCAAACCTGACCCAGAAACACTCAGAACTGCAATAAACAGAGCAATTGAGAGGAGACACAAACACGACACAGAACAAACCAAAAGTAGTGAAACAAAAATGATTATCAACAACAGTATCAATATTAGTTATAATTTCAACATAGCAGTGATTAAAAATCCCTCATTGACATTATCATTAGACATTTATAAAAAATATAAAAAAAGAACAATAGCGTCACAGTGGCTTACACTTGCATCGCATCTCATAAGCTTGATAACACTGTGTCCAATGTTTTCACAAAGATAAAATAAGTCATATTTTTGTTTCATTTAATAGTTAAAACAAATTTACATTATTGCAATCAGTTGATAAAACATTGTTCTTTACGATTATAAAAGCTTTTTACAAAAATCTACTACTCTGCTAGCATGTCAGCAGACTGGGGTAGATACTGCTGAAATCCTATGTATTGAATGAATAGAGAATCCTTTTGAATCAGGAAAAACTTGTTTTTGAATCGAGAATCGTGTTGAATTGAAAGAAAAAAAATCGATTTTGAATCGAATCGTAACCCAAGAATCGATATTGAATCGAATCGTGGGGCACCCACAAATTCACAGCCCTAATATACAGTATATATTGATCCACCCACCTTTGTTTACATTTAAGAGCTCTAACTCAGTGGTTCTCAAATATGAGTACGGGTACTCCTGGGGGTACTTGAAGGTATGCCAAGGGATACGTGAGATTTTTCAAAAATATTGTAAAAATAGCAACAATTCAGAAATCCTTTATAAATATATTTATTAAATAATACTTCAACAAAATATGAATGTAAGTTCATAAACTGTGAAAAAAATACAACAATGCAATATTCACTGTTGACAGTTGGATTTTTTATTATTAATAATTATTAATAATTTCTAAATGTTAAAGATTTATTTTTTTGTGAAGAAATGTTTAGAATTAAGTTGATGAATCCAGATGGATCTCTATTACAATCCCCAAAGAGGGCACTTTAAGTTGATGATTACTTCTATGTGTAGAAATCTTTATTTATAATTGAATCACTTGTTTATTTATCAACAAGTATTTTAGTTATTTTTATATCTTTTTTTCCAAATAGTTCAACAAAGACCACTACAAATGCGCAATATTTTGCACTGTTATACAATTTAATAAATCAGAAACTGATGACAGATTGCTGTATTTTACTACTTTATCGCTTTTTTTAAACCCAAAATGCTTTGCTCTGATTAGGGGGTACTTGAATTAAAAAAATGTTCACTGAAAAAAGG
The DNA here is from genome assembly GCF_033978795.1 of Nerophis ophidion. Taxonomy (NCBI): domain Eukaryota; kingdom Metazoa; phylum Chordata; class Actinopteri; order Syngnathiformes; family Syngnathidae; genus Nerophis; species Nerophis ophidion. Next base: position 36,612,117 of record NC_084624.1, on the reverse strand, counting down.
TTGAGAACTACTGCTCTAACTAAGTGGTTACTTATTCATATACTATTACTATACTTGGTATCGTTACTCTCGATGTTTGTATCCATCCGCGTATCTCCGTTTCAAGAGTTCTAGCTTAGGCCCCGTTTACACTAAACCGGATAAGGTTCTTCAGGGTAAATCCCACCTAACCTTATCCGAGTCCACACACAGCAATGCCACCATTTTAGACCCTCGCCCCCCCTACGTCCGCCGGTGCACAAAACCTAGCACGCGTGCGCAGAAAATGTGTCACCTCCACTGTTGCTTTGTGTGCAAGTTCGTAAATGTAACTTATCTGAACAATATCCAGTGTTGTGGTATTTCAATTAACTGGAATCTAGTGTGCTGTGGGGCTCTGTTGTAGAGAATCACACCCGAGACATAAATTAATAAAACCTTTATTACACACGTAAACAATGTGATAAAGAATATTTGACATCGCTCAAACTAGGGATCTAGATATCTGGTCAGGACATTCCTCACTGTTTTTCCTTCATCTTCATTGTCCATTCCTTTTTGGTGACTTTATGTACTCTGGACTAGGGCAGGTTTGTTTCTGTGCAATATAGAAAATGACTATATGGTAATATTCGGTTATAAGTTGTCACACAGTTGCTTTTAGCTGCGGGCATTACATTACTGGCGTTTCTCACTCCTTCTCGTCTCCTTTTCACAGAGATGTAAAACAAGCCCGCCTTCTTACATACGTCACATACTGTCACGCGTCTAGCGTCACACGCTCTCGCCGAGCAGAGAGGTAGCAGCATGGCTAACGGTAGCTGAGGCAGGTCGAGCGGAGCTTGTGACAATACAAGAGAGAAGGTGCTAAACCGATCACAAATGGAGGAAGAACAAGAAATGCCCAAAATAAAGAGCAAGGGATCCAGCATCTGGCGGTAGTTTGGCTTCAAGTGGGAAGATATTCAGCAGACAACAGCAATATGCAAAGTATGCAGCAGAAGTGTTACTACAAAAAGGTAGCAACACTATTAATTTGTTCTTTCATTTAAAAAGTCAACTGTGAGAGAATGAAGAGTATTTAATAAATACATCCATCCATCCATCCATTTTCTACCACTCATTCCCTTTCGGGGTCGCGGGGGGCGCTGGCGCCTATCTCAGCTACAATCGGGCGGAAGGCGGGGTACACCCTGGACAAGTCGCCACCTCATCGCAGGGCCAACACAGATAGACGGACAACATTCACACTCACATTCACACACTAGGGCCAATTTAGTGTTGCCAATCAACCTATCCCCAGGTGCATGTCTTTGGAAGTGGGAGGAAGCCGGAGTACCCGGAGGGAACCCACGCATTCACGGGGAGAACATGCAAACTCCACACAGAAAGATCCCGAGCCTGGATTCGAACCCAGGACTGCAGAACCTTCGTATTGTGAGGCAGACGCACTAACCCCTCTGCCACCGTGAAGCCCTTAATAAATACAGTTTTGGTCAAATGACTTAGTTGTGATTTCCCTCTCTGCATGAAAGTTTAAAAGTAGCATATATTAATGCAGTATGAAGAAGAATGTTTTAATCTAGACACATAGAATCATCATACTGCTGTGATTATATGCATCAAATGTTCATTCTAGGCCAAGGCAAAATATCGTAATATATATATCGTATATCGCAATATGGCATAAAAATATTGCGATATTAATAAACGCCAATATCGCCCAGCCCTACTCTGGACCTAAACGTTGAGTCCGTGACATACATGGTGGACAATAACTGATACAGTCTGCGTTGCCAGTCCAAATGCATTTGCCGTTTTCTTCGACGGCCAGGTAATACAAAGCACACACAAGGGATCTTGCAATCTCGTTGTCTCTCCTTCGACAAATGGACAAAGTTTTTCCTCAGTAGAATCACAGCTGACTTTGACATTGGAAAGTTCTCTTGCCGTCTGAGAAGTGTTGTATCCAAAATAGCTGCAATCTCTTTCTCTGAAGGTATTCATTCATGTGATTTCCACAAGCGTCTGTACATGTAGAAGAAGGAGAAATACGGGCATGTCTGGATGACTCGGCTTCATATTTCCAGTGTTACAAAACCTCTTTATTATGAAGCTGGCTGTAACGTGTTCTTTTTGACGTCACTTCCTGTGTGGGCGTGGTCTTTCTGGCGTCACTTCCTCGCCAAACTCACTTTGTAAACGATCAATGAGTCCATACAAAGCTAAGTGCTGGAGATTCAAGAAATACACGGCTGACTTACCCGTGTAAAAATGTATCTGAGGAGGGGGACCTTAAAGGATGGTTTAGGCTGGGCGAAACAGGGCATAGGCGAAATAATAATTTGATTAAGGGGTTAAACGTCCTAGTGTAGACATAGCCTTAGTGGTTAGCATATTTGACTGCTATGTGTGTTGTAGCATGTTTAAATATTCCTCGCTATTCCACATTGAGTTGAGGACATGTGCATTTGCTTGCCGTTGTAAAATTTGCGGGACACAGCTAGAATGTGTCATCACCACCCATTTTCAATACATAAAAATATTCTTAAAAGCTCTATCGTCAGCTACATTTGTGTAATTCAAATCTTATATTGTCTACATCACACAACACTAACAAACACCAATATTCCTAACAAACAAACCAGTGCATAAATGTATTCTTACGAAAAAAAGGCAAATGTCTTCTAAATATACTGTAAGAAAACAATTACCCCAACTTTTCTGAATAGGAGCATCCCTCAGCTAATTGTTATGCTTTTTTTTTTTTTTTTTTGCAGACGATAATTACTGGTTTGCAAAAAATATTTCTAACCCGAATAGGTGAAATTAAATAATCTCCCACGGCACACCAGACTTTATCTCCCGACAGTGCCGCGGCACAGTGGTTGAAAAACACTGGGACAAGCAGTAGAAAATGGATGGATTTTATTGTTCTACAGTGTGCCTGTTTACTGGTGATTGTTTGTGGATTTTTAAAAAGTTTTAGATGATTTGTGTTTGCTTGCTTCATTCTGTCTTAATGATGAATTAAAAATGTCTGCACAACTATTTCACCTCTGGGTACCATTAAAGAAACATTGACCCTGACCATGGATAATACTTTTAAACAAATTAAAAAAAAAAGACAATAAAAATTACATTTTTAAAACATATTTTTTTACTTAAAAAAATGTTTTTAAAGTCTGTATACTTTTGAAGACTTTTCTACACAGCAAATCACTTGTCTGGTGACTGTGGCCTCTTATTTGACGCTTACGCATATAAATTCATGAAACCGCTGAACCCCGTACGATTCGACGAAAACTTCCTTTGACTTACTTGCTAGCAATAGCTTATAGCTAGAAAACGACACAACTTTTTTTTTTCAACCATGGGAGGGAAGAAATTGAGCGTGAAGGACAGGGCTGAGAAGAAGAAGTGGATGATATTCATTGAATTAAAGAAATCAATCATCAAAAACATTATATATGTATATATATAGAGAGAGAGAGACAGAGAAAAAGAGAGAGAGAGGGAGTGGGAGTGTAAATAAATAAATGGGTTGTATTTGTATAGCGCTTTTCTACCTTCAAGGTACTCAAAGCGCTTTGACACTACTTCCACATTTACCCATTCACACACACATTCACACACTGATGGAGGGAGCTGCCATGCAAGGCGCCAACCAGCACCCAACAGGAGCAAGGGTGAAGTGTCTTGCTCAGGACACAACGGACGTGACGAGGTTGGTACTAGGTGGGATTTGAACCAGGGACCCTCGGGTTGCGCACGGCCACTATACAACTGCGCCACGCCGTCCCATAGCTCGGTTGGTAGAGTGGCCGTGTCAGCAACTTGAGGGTTGCAGGTTCGATTCCCGCTTGTGCCATCCTAGTTACTGCCGTTGTGTCCTTGGGCAAGACACTTTACCCACCTGCTCCCAGTGCCACCCACACTGGTTTAAATGTAACTTAGATATTGGGTGTCACTATGTAAAGCGCTTTGAGTCACTTGAGAAAAGCGCTATATAAATATAATTCACTAATTTGACAACCCTATTATATATATACATACTATTGTCTTCTAAGTGTGCATTATTTTACTAAAATAGGGACTTTTGTTGAGGCTAGAACTAATCATTCATGTTTACATTGTTTTTTATAGGGAACACTGCTTCATCATTCGAACTTTGCAATTGACACACTTTTTCAAGAACTAATAAAGTTCGTAAATTGAGTTATGTGGCTAAATTTACTTCATAATAAAGACAAAAAAAACGTCTTCTAAGGCTGATGGAAAGGATGCAGACAACCTGCTTGGCCAGCTTGCGTAACTTCTCGGTCATTTTGCCGATCATGTCATCAAACTTCCTGAATGCCTCCTCCGGTGTGTCGTGCACAGTGTACAGGCCAAAGGTTTGGACACACCTTCTCCTCCGATGCGTTTTCTTTTTTTTTGTGACTTTCGGTTTCAAAATTACATGAATGTTTGTGCCACTGCTTGATAAGCGTTTAATAAATACAGTTTTGGTAAATTGACTTAGTTGTGATTTCCCTCTCTGCATGAAAGTTTAAAATGAGCATATATTAGTGCAGTATGAACAAGAATGTTTTAATGTAGTCACATAGAATTAGGGCTAAGCGATATGGCCTTTTTTTACTTGGGGCGGTTTAGCTCGGTTGGTAGACTGGCCATGCCAGCAACTTGAGGGTTGCAGGTTCGATTCCCGCTTCTGCCAACCTAGTCACTGCCGTTGTGTCCTTGGGCAAGACACTTTACCCACCTGCTTCCAGTGCCACCCACACTGGTTTGAATGTAACTTAGATATTGGGTTTCACTATGTAAAGCGCTTTGAGTCACTTGAAAAAAAGCGCGATATAAATATAATTCACTTCACTTCACTTCACTACTATCGCGATATTTTTAGGCCATATCGCGATACACGATACATATCTCGCTATTTTGCCTTAGCCTTGAATGAACACTTGATGCATATAATCACAGCAGTATGATGATTCTATGTGTCTACATTAAAACATTCTTGTTCATACTGCATTAATATACTGTTTGCTCATTTTAAACTTTCATGCAGAGAAGGAAATCACAACTAAAGAAATCACTATTTCATACGGTGTAGATCCGGAAATGTTTGCCTCTGCATTTCAATGGTGTGGGCGTGTGGCACCGAATGGAGACGTTGACATGCGGAGTAAGCCCTCTTCATTCTCTAGCAGGTGACTTTTCAAATGATGCTACATATAAGCAGTAATGCTGCTTTTTATAGCAACGCTTTAGCTCCACAGTTGACAAATTCCGGTTGTCCGTTCAACATTTTCCCGCTTGAAGCCAAACCACCGCCAGACGACGGACCCCCTGCTGTTTTTCTTGGGAATGAATTCTTTCTTCATTTGTTACCAGATTCGCACCTTCTCTCTATCGTATTACCACTCCGATAGCATCACAGCTAACGTTATCCATGCTGCTACCTCTCTGCTCCGCGAGGGCGTATACGTATGTGATGTATGCCGGGACAGTATGTGACGTGTGTAAGAAGGTGCGCTTGCTGTCTGTGAGAAGGACAAACAAGAAAGAGCGAGGAGAGCCTGCAGTGTAATGCCAGCAGCTAAAAGCAACTGCGTGAGAAGGTATACTCGAATATCACGATATAGTCATTTTCTATATTGCACAGAAACAAACAAGTCATATATCGCCCAGCCCTACATAGAATCATCATCCTGGTGTGATTACTGTATATGCATCAAGTGTTAATTCAAGGCTAGGGCAAAATATCGAGATATATATCATGTATTGTGACATGAACTAAAAATATTGAGATATTATTAAAAGGCCATATCGCCTTGCCATATTCTAAAGATACCGTATTTCCTTGAATTGCCGCAGGGCATATAGTATGCGCCTGCCTTGAATTACTGCCGGGTCAAACTCGCTTTGCAAAATATTTGGCGCATTCTTAGTATTACCGCCTGGTCAAACTCGTGACGTCACGAGTGATACTTCCCCTGTCTTCATTTTCAAAATGGAGGAGGCTGATTTCAATACCGGTAATTTGAAATCGCATAAAGGGAAGAAGATTAAGAGCTATTCAGTGGGATTTAAGGTCCAAGCTTACATCACACTCAAATTTTTACTGCATACCTTTGGTAAGTGCCGGAGTGAGAAGAGGTTTTAAAATAATTAGCGCATGCTTACTTTTACCGCGTGCCTTTGGTATGCGCAGGAGTGAGAATAGGTTTTGAATTAATTAGCGCCCCGGCGGCAATTCAAGGAAATACGGTGTGTGCTCTTGAAAACCAGCGTCTTCTGCAGTGGATTATTTTTGGGTCTATTTCTTTTGTCAGAGGTACATATTTTGGGAAACTAATCAATTCAAGTGTGCACTGCTGGAGGGTATTGAAAACAAAAATATTTATATTTTGAAGATACTTATGGAATACCCACTCAGGCTACAAAGACTATAATGTCTCAATGTGTAGTAAAGATATTTTGTGGAAAAAAACAAAACAGAAATATCAAGGAAACATCCCAAACCTCCCCCAACTTAGAGGAGCACCTGTTTAGTTCATCCACACTATGTTAAAACAAGTGTGAAACAATATCACTAATCCCTCTGACTAAAATGGTGGCCCTTCTAACCATTTGTACTGAAAGGCTCAAGAGGAGCATCTGCCCGCCTCCCTCATGGTTGTTTTGCCATTTAATGATCAGCGAGGGTGTTGCGAGTAATAGATTTGCCCTATACGGATCAATATTTCAAATGTCTTGAGAGTACGCCGAGGCTAACGGAGAAACCAAAGCCTCTTCCCAGTGTCGCGGCCCTCTTGGCAATCTATCCGAATGACTCGGCTTTTGTTATGACAGTAAATACACATCAGGGTGAGGCATCGCCCTGCCGCTGTGTCACAACAGACACAATACAAGAGACTAGAGAGAGCATTTCTGCCTGATGTCAACAAAACATGTGTTCTAAAACACTGGCTTTTATGAAGCATTGGGTGAAAATAGGCAAACCCGCTCCTTTGGAGATAATTACTGAGTGCAAAACCTGAAGTCACATAGTCATATTGAGCTTTTTCCTGGGAGATTTGTGTCCAACTGTAATTTACTGCGGTGATTGAGTGCTGAGGTTGGTGTTAAAAAGAACATCAGACTCTGTGTGCTTCTGTCAGGCTGCTACATTACTTACAAACTTACTTTATCATACAAGATGTTACTTGAACGATATCATCACCAAACAATGAGTTGGCATTCATTTAGCACTGAAAAAAGGGGCACTGTTTACTTTTTTCAGTCCATTTATGGAACCAATATGAAACCAGGTTTCAGTGCCTATCCATGCTCATTGTTAATATATTTTTAAAGGCCTACTGAAATGAGATTTTCTTATTTAAACGGAGATAGCAGGTCCATTCTAAGTGTCATACTTGATCATTTCGCGATATTGCCATATTTTTGCTGAAAGGATTTAGTAGAGAACATCGACGATAAAGTTTGCAACTTGTGGACGCTAATAAAAAAAGCCTTGCCTGTACCGGAAGTAGCAGACGATGTGCGCGTGACGTCACGGGTTGTGGAGCTTCTCACATCTGAACATTGTTTACAATCATGGCCACTAGCAGCGAGAGCGATTCGGACCTAAAAAGCGATGATTTCCCCATTGATTTGAGCGAGGATGAAAGATTTGTGGATGAGGAAAGTGAGAGTGAACGACTAGAAAAAAAAAAAAGACGAGGGCAGTGGGAGTGATTCAGATGTTATTTGACACATCTACTAGGATAATTCTGGAAAATCCCTTATCTGCTTATTGTGTTATCAGTGTTTTAGTGAGATTATATGGTCTTACCTGTACAACCTGAAAGTCGGAGGGGTGTGGCCACGGGTGTGGTGAACGCCAGTGTCTCCAAGGTAAGCCACGTTTTTGAACGAGGCGAAGGCAGCCGGTCGGGCCGCGCTGAGATTTTTTTTTTTTCCTTCTTTCTCCACGGTGGAAGTATCCGACGGTCGAGGGCGGCCGGTGGGAGGAGGAAAGAGAGTCCGCAGCTACAGGAGGGACGACGCAAGCTCTCCGCTCATGTCTACGGTAAGAGCCGACTTATTACCACCATTTTCTCACCAAAACCTGCCGGTTGACATGTGGTAAGGAACCATGTTCGCTTGACCGCTCTGTTCCATAGTAAAGCTTCACCGTCATCTTTCGGGAATGTAAACAAGGAAACACCTGCTGTGTTTGTGTTGCTAAAGGCGGTCGCAATACACCGCTTCCCACCGACATCTTTCTTCTTTGACGTCTCCATTATTAATTGAACAAATTGCAAAAAATTCAGCAACACAGATGTCCAGAATACTGTGTAATTATGCGATTAAAGCAGACGACTTATAGCTGGGATCGGTGCTTGACCAAAATGTCCGCTACAATCCGTGACGTCACGCGCGCGCGTCATCATACCGTGACGTTTTCAGCAGGATAATTCGCGCGAAATTTAAAATTGCAATTTACTAAACTAAACCGGCCGTATTGGCATGTGTTGCAATGATAAGATTTCATCTTTGATATATAAACTATCAGACTGCGTGGTCGGTACTAGTGGGTTTCAGTAGGCCTTTAAAACAATCTGTTTACGATTTTCTTCCAAACACAAGCATCGGGTATAGACAATATCAACACAGATTTTAATACTACCGTTCTAACGTGTTGATTTCACATTCTAGCTGTGTCCCGCACATTTGACAGTGACAAGTGAACAAAGGCGTCCTCAACGCACTGTAGCATTCTCGCCAGCGGCTAATGTGCCTCCACAGCCCGTTTAAAATCCAGAGGTGATCGTGAAATTTCTGCTGTGGCTGTAAAACTTTGGAACAATATCCCTCTTGCTATTCGGACGGCTCCTTTATTGACTTTTAAATCACGTCTTAAGACATATTTTTACTCTTTGACTTTTAAACTAGCAGGAGAGCTGATTTTAGTCTATTTAATTTTCTCTAATGTATTTACTCTGTATAGTTAAACATTTTATATTACTGACTCTTCTAGTGTGTTTGTCTTAATTTCTGTGTAGCACTGGGGCAGTATAGCTCGGTTGGTAGAGCGGCCGTGCCAGCAACTTGAGGGTTGCAGGTTCGATTCCCGCTTCCGCCATCCTAGTCACTACTGTTGTGTCCTTGGGCAAGACACTTTACCCACCTGCTCCTAGTGCCACCCACACTGGTTTAAATGTAACTTAGATATTGGGTTTCACTATGTAAAGCGCTTTGAGTCACTAGAGAAAAGCGCTATATAAATATAATTCACTTCACTTCACTTCACTTCACAGTGAAAAGCCACTTTAAAGTCAGCAATCCTGGCCTCCATGGCTTTACCGTACATAAAGAGATGATGTAACATGTTGGAAAAACGTCACAAGTTGTGCAAATTCCAAATGGCTCGTTGTTTTGAAATTTTTGGGACTTATGCAGCTACACAAAAATAGGTGCTAGTAAGTTAAAAAAAAGTTTTACATGATAGGATCCCATTAAATCAGAACCAATCAATTTTGAAAGACATTGAAGAACCTTTAACGTACAGTCGTGGTCAAAAGTTTACATATGCTTGTGAAGGACACAATGTCATGGCTGTCTTGAGTTTCCAATCATTTCTACAACTCTTATTTTTTTGTGATACAGTGATTGGAACAAATACCGTATTTTTCGGATTATAAATTGCTCCGGAGTATAACTCGCACCGGCCGAAATTGCATGATAAAGAAGGAAAAAAACATATACATTATAAGTCGCACTGGAGTATAAGTCGCATTTTTGGGGGAAATTTATTTGATAAAACCCAACACCAAGAATAGACATTGAAAGGCAGTTTAAAATAAATAAAGAATAGTGAACAACAGGCTGAATAAGTGTACGTTATATGACGCATAAATAACCAACTGAGAAGGTGCCTGGTATGTTAACGTAACATATTATGGTAAGAGTCATTCAAATAACTATAACATATAGAACATGCTATACGTTTACCAAACAATCTGTCACTCCTAATCGCTAAATCCCATGGAAACATTTTCGTCTAGTCTCTTACGTTAATGAGCTAAATAATATTATTTGATATTTTACGATAATGTGTTAATAATTTCACACATAAGTCACTCCTGAGTATAAGTCGCACCCCGGCCAAACTATGAAAAAAACTGCGACTTATAGTCCAAAAATTACGGTACTTGTTAGTCACAAAAAAATAACATTCATTAGGTTTGCTGGGTATTGTGGCCAAGCAGCTCATTTTTTGTTTCATCTGACATCACAAGGACAAAGATAAGACCTTCTGGATAAAAGTTCTGTGGTCAGACGAAACAAAAATTGTCCACAATACCCAGCAATATGTTTGGAGGAGAAAAGGTAAATGGTAAATGGGTTGTACTTGTATAGCGCTTTTCTACCCCTTTTTAAGGAGCCCAAAGCGCTTTGACAGTAGTTCCACATTCGCCCTTTCACACACACATTCACACTGATGGCGAGGTGAGGCCTTCAATCGCGGGAACACCACACCTACCATCAAGCATGGTGGTGGTAGTATTATGCTCTGTTCCTGTTTTGCTGCCAATGGAACTGGTGCTTTACAGAGAGTAAATGGGACAATGAAAAACGGACGATTACCTCCAAATTCTTCAGGGCAACCTAAAATCATCAGCCTGGAGGTTGGGTCTTGGGCGCACTTGGGTGTTCCAACAGGACAATGACCCCAAACACATGCCGAAAGTGGTAAAGGAATGGCTAAATCAGGCCAGAATTAATGTTTCAGAACAGCCTTCCCAAAGTCCTGACTTCAACGTGTGGACAATGCTGAAGAAACAAATCCTTATTAGAAAACCAACAAATTTAGCTGAACTGCACCAATTTTGTCAAGAGAAATGTTTAAAAACTCAACCAGAAGCTTGTGGATGGCTACCAAAAGCGCCTTATTGTAGTGAAACTTGCCAAGGGACATGTAACCAAATATTAACATTACTGTACGTATACTTTTGACCCAGCAGATTTGGTCACATTTTCAGTAGACCCACAATAAATTCATAAAAGAACCCAACTTCATGAATGTTTTTTGTGACCAACAAGTATGTGCTCAAATCACTCTAACACAAAAAATAAGAGTTGTAGAAATTATTGGAAATTCAAGACAGCCATGACATCATGTTCTTTACAAGTGTATGTAAACTTTTGACCACGACTGTATATCAGCAACTTATCATTTCAAGCATACCGATTCCCAAAAAAATGACAGCAAAAGTTGTACCTATTTAGAAGACGGGAAACAAACATCTGTTTACAAAATGTAGACCTGATTGGTTACTTCCACAATGTTCTAAAATTATTGAAAAATGGTTTAACAGATAGGACAAATACAATGACAAAAGTGGAACACTCACGGACAGCCAATATTGATACAGAGCCAACATTTCAACATCGATGGCCCAAATGGAAATAACAGTTGCCAATGAATAGATTGCAGACAGTGTGCAGCTGCAGTGTTTATGGATTTAACAAAAGCATTTGATACAATTAATCATAATATAATAATTAAAGCAATAGAATGTTATGGCATCACAGGATTGGTCTTGAACAGAATTAGAAGCTACTTAACCAACAGGAAGCAATACGTGAAACTAGGCAAACATACGTCAACAGAGCTAAATATGTCTCGTGGAGTACCTCAGGGATCAATACTGGAAACAAAACTGTTCAATCTATATACAGCATAAAAGCCATTTGTAAAGTACAAATTAAAGTTGGTATTCTTTGCAGACGACAAGACAGTTTTGTTCAGGAGAGAACACACAGAAGCTGATACAAATAATAACAGACGAAATTAACACATTACAAATACGGTTTGATAAAAACAGACTACCGGTATCCTTAATTCTCAGTAAAACTAAAATAATGCTATTCAGTAACAGTAGAAGAGAAAGTCAAACACAAATACAAATAGACGGAGTAGACACTGAAAGGGTCAAAGAAACACATTTTTTGGGTGTAATAATTGATGATAAAATGAACTGGAAATCCCATATGAAAATATACAACATAAAGTGGCAAGAAATATGTCAATAAAGAAAGAACAAATAATATGTTTTGGACCAAAAGTCACTCCATATTACGAGTGTAACCATTGATCGGTGTATCAATACATCGATTTATATCCCTAAATTATAAGTATATCAATCTGTGCTTGGCAAGTTTGCCTTCCTGAAGATAGGTATAGACCCGGGGTCGGCAACCCAAAATGTTGAAAGAGCCATATTGGACCAAAAATACAAAAAAAAAATCTGTCTGGAGCCGCAAAAAATGAAAAGCTGTATATGTGTTACAATGAAGGCAACACATGACCTAAGTGTCTATATTAGTTATGTTAGCCTACTATCAAAATGACTGTGTCGCAGGCTGACACATATCTTCATTGACAGAAATGTTGGAATATAATATTTATTCCACCCATTTTTACATAATTGGAAAACATTAGTAAAACAGAGGCGTCTTAGAGGGTGAGATAATGTTTAGATATTACTGCCTTAGAATGGCCAAAGGTCCAAGTTAAAGAAAATTTAGGGCTGTCTTTTTTGAATGGATTTATAACAATCTACGCAAGCTGGGTAATGTTTGCTGTGGTCTGGAACAACATGGCACACAAACAAGTATCAGAAATGCAGCCCATATTACATACAGAAACTTATTCCCCCGCGACCCCGAAACGGAATAAGCGGTAGAAAATGGATGGATGGATGGATGGATTACATACAGATAATATGTCATGGGAAATGTAGATAAACATTAAATACACAGAGGACATAGGAAATTAAATGAGCTCAAATATACATACAAGTGAGGCATAATGATGCAATATGTACATAAAGCTATCCTAAATAGCATTGATTCGCTTGAAGTCATGCACTCCACACAAGTCAATAACATCAACAAACCTCACATTTGTGCATTCATGCACAGCATGAATAGTTTGGTGGACAAAATGAGACAAAGAAAGAGTGGCATAAAACAAGAAAATTGTACATGTAAACAAACTCCGGTGAGTTCAAGGACTGACAAAATTAGTAGGACAAAACGGCACTCGCCAAATACTCGCATCAGAAAAGTATGTTTAATATAAATAGTGGGATTGTCCTCCTAGAGAAACCCTATTAAAACAAAAATATATTTTTCCCCATCTTTTTCTATTTTCATACATTTTTGAAAAGCTCCAGGGAGCCACTAAGGAGGCACTAAAGAGATGCTCTAGAACAGCAGGTTGAAGACCCCTGGTATAAATCCAAATGTTTTAAAATGGAATCAATGGTTTTAATCGATAATAGAAAAAAGAAAACATTAAATTTAAGAATGACAGACTCTATATGAAGTTTGACACTTTTAAAAGTAAAGAACGTTAAACCTTAATGTCTATTTTGCTCGTCTGTGATGTCATCGAACCAAAATGGCGAAAAACTACAGTGGTTGAGAAATAATTCTGCACTGCACGATTAATCGAGTTGACATCGAGGTTTTAAAGAGTGCGGTTAGTAACAGCAAGAGGCTGAGGATTTTTTCTTCTTCTTCTCGGCCATTTACCGCCATTTGAGTGACAGACGTGTTGGCCAATAAGAATTGGTGTTCGTCTCTCGCTTTAAACAGGAAGAAAGACTTAAGTTGTGCACCACTCTATTTAAAGGAGAACATTATCACCAGACCTATGTAAGCGTCAATATATACCTTGATAGTGCAGAAAAAAGACCATATATTTTTTTAACCGATTTCCGAACTCTAAACGGGTGAATTTTGGCGAATTAAACGCTTTTCTGTTTATCGCACTGCAGGCGATGACGTCAGAATGTGACGTTGCCGAGGTAACACACCCGCCATTTTCATTTTCAACACATTACAAACACCGGGTCTCAGCTCTGTTATTTTCCGTTTTTTTGACTATTTTTTGGAACCTTGAAGACATCATGCCTCGTTGCTGTGTTGTCGGAGGGTGTAACAACACTAACAGGGAGGGATTCAAGTTGCACCACTGGCCCGAAGATGCCAAAGTGTATGCCGCCAGACCCCCATTGAATGTGCTGGAGTGTCTCCACATTTGACCGGCGATGCTAAGGCAGACATGGCTCAGAGATGTACGGATAACCTGCAGATGCATTTGCAACGATAGTCAATGAAATCACAAAGGTGAGTTTTGTTAATGTTGACTGCCAGCTAATCGATGCTAACATGCTGTTTACCGGCGGTGCTAAAGCAGACATGGTACAGAGATGTATGGATAACCTGTAGATGCATTTGCAACTATATTACGTTTCCTTCCACCCACATTTAATGCGAAAAAAACACTTACCAATCGACGGATTTAAGTTGCTCCAGTGTCAAAAGATGCGAATGTCCTGATCGTTTGGTCCGCACATTTTACCGGCGATGCTAACGCAGCTATTCGGCCATGCTATGGCTATGAATAGCGTCAATAGCTATTCGCTCAATAGCTTCAGTTTCTTCTTCAATACTTTCATACTCCAACCATCTGTTTCAATACATGCGTAATCTGTTGAATTGCTTAAATCGCTGAAATCCGAGTTTGAATCCGAGCTAATGTCACTATATTTTGCTGTGGTATTCCCATTATTTGTTTACATTGGCAGCACTGTGTGACGTCACAGGGAAACAGATAGTGGTTTCAAAGATAGCGAAAATAAGGCACTTTAAAGCTTTATTTGGGGATATTCCGAGACCGGTAAAATTTTGAAAAAAACTTCAAAAAATACAACAAGCCACTGGGAACTGATTTTTATTGTTTTTAACCCTTTTGAAATTGTAGATAGATAGATAGATAGATAGATAGATAGATAGATAGATAGATAGATAGATAGATAGATAGATAGATAGATAGATAGATAGATAGATAGATAGATAGTACTTTATTGATTCCTTCAGGAAAATTAAAATTACAGCAGCAGTGCACAGAGTTGAGATCAATTTAAAAAAAATAAAAAAAATTTTAAGTGATAATGTTTGTGATAATGTTCCCCTTTAACAGTGGAATTAACTGAACAGAGTGACCCCTCTTTCACTTATTCACAATCTTTGTCTTTGCAGAGACGTGAATTATATTTATTTAGCACTTTTCTCTAAAGACTCAACGTGCTTTACATAGTGAAACCTATTATCTAAGTTACATTTAAACCAGTGTGGGTCACACTGGGAGCAGGTGGGTGAAGTGTCTTGCCCAAGGACACAGCGGCAGTAACTAGGATGGCAGAAGTGGGAACGATTATAAAACAATATGTCCCGTTGTGGGAATATTCAAGCTTCAGATCGGATGGGCGATATGAGCCCCTCTCATGGACGAATGAGTGAAAATGATCACATGATAGCAACAAACAAACATCTGACCTCATTTTCCAACTATGTAACATATCTGATGTATAATATTGTAATTGTATGCATCTTCAAAATAAACTAACACCATTACCATAATACACAATACTTTAAATATTCAGTTGATATTATTACACCACCGTCCTTTTGTTTTTGTCTGATTATAACTGTGGTCAAAAATGTAATCATTCAATGATCTTGAAAACGTAAAAAATCAGTATTGGTATGGCCAATATTACCCCCGTAACAAATTTGTTGTATTCCCCGAAATGCAAAGTATTCAAACAACAGAAGAATAAGTTATTGTTAAATTTGACCATAGATAGAACCAACAGAACATAACCCGATATTATTATTAACAATAACTTAGCAAGTAGATTAATAATAGTTTTGTCAAAACAATACAATTGGAAATGACGCAATATGTTACCACAAATGTCAGCAGCCAAATTAGGAGCCTCTGTAACCTGTTTTTTTTTTTAATGCTTCTATTATAATTTATCTACAAAAAAATATATTGTGATATACAGTACAGGCCAAAAGTTTGGACACACCTTCTAATTCAATGGGTTTTCTTTATTTTCATGACTATTTACATTGTAGATTGTCACTGAAGGCATCAAAACTATGAATGAATACATGTGGAGTTATCCATCCATCCATTTTCTACTGCTTAATCCTTTCGGGGTCGCTGGAGCCTATTTCAGCTACAATTGGGCAGAAGGCAGTGTACACCCTGGACAAGTCGCCACCTGATCGGAGGGCCAACACAGATAGACAACATTCACACTCACATTCACACACTAGGGCAAATTTAGTGTTGATTATGTACTTAACAAAAAACGGTGAAATAACTGAAAACATGTTTTATACTCTAGTTCCTTCAAAATACCCACCCTTTCTCTGATTACTGTTTTGCACACTCTTGGCATTCTCTGGATGAGCTTCAAGAGGTAGCTACCTGAAAGGGTTTTCACTTCACAAGTGTCATAGTTTTGATGCCTTCAGTGACAATCTACAATGTAGGTAGTCATGAATATAAAGAAAACGCATTGAAATGAGAAGGTGTGTCCAAACTTTTGGCCTGTACTGTATATCGTTATTACAGGAGGCTGCTATATATATCACGATATAGATTTTAGGCCATATCGCTATCCCTACACAAGCATGTCTTATGTTTTAGAAATGAACTTTCAAGAAAAAACACCTGATCAAGTAAAGGTAAAAAATTCAGGTTAAAAGAGATGTCTCCTTCAAGGTGAGAGAGAGAGAAAAAAGCTCCCATGGTGAGCGATTTTACGGGGACCCTTACTTATCTCTGCCCAGATTAATCCCAATTGTTTACGAGGAACAAAGACAACCAGTGAGGAAACCAGTATCCCCCTCCCACCCCCAAAAGGGCCAGATGGTCAGCGTTCAGAGCCCCTGACCCCTCCAGTCCTTGCCCTCTTTGACAGGGCTGCACACGCTCTTGAAGAGAGAGGCCACCCAACGACCGCTCAATGGGGCGTGTGTTTGTAGGATAATGCTGAACGCCATTCACCAACTTAACCTTTACAGTCGTTTGTTGGTCAGACTTAACTAAAGTGGTCGCTTTGGTTCACTACACATTTGTCGTCATACCGTTGGGCCTTTTCATACGCTTTACCAGTTTGATGTTGGGTGAAACCTAACACCTGGGTTCTTCATTGATTGGTCTGATCCAGGTTTAACGATCCATTAATGAATTGTGGTGAAATGAACTGAACTGTATCCCACAATTTTACAGTAATTCAGTACTTCGGTTTTCGTAAGTATTCCGTTTCAAAGTGCCTGATGAAGACTGAATAGGAGGGATGTTCCAATCAGGGTTTTATTCTGCTGATTCCGGTACCAATCATCCATGAGTGAGATTGGCCAATTAACTGTACATTTTTCAATGTATTTATGGTGATTGCTATTGACAGTTTGACAAAATCAACTCAATATCTAAACAATTTTTTTATTATCTTTTAATACATGCAATTGTTTGATCAAAACAGAGTAAATAGTACATAATCGTAGAGGTGTTAATAATAATCGATTTTCAGATACATCGCAATTCGGACTAATTGATCAAATCAATTAGTAAAGGACAATAATTGATAATCAATTTATTTTTTGTAAATAAATTAACGCAGACAGTTCTAAAGTGACTGCAGCGAGCCACCTCACCAAAAGATCCAACCAGCTCAATAGGGCACTCATTTTAATCCTTTGGTTTTGCCCTCAAAGTCCTCCTGTGTCTATGGAAGTATACCCTGAGTTTGTAAACAATAACAAAAACAAAAAGTAAATTATTTTGAGAAAATAAAGATATCACCCTGATCTAATAACTCTAGTATCGATTATAAACTGATACTACCCTTAGATGTGAACTGCACTTTTTGGGGGGGATTTTTCCCCTTCATTCACAATCATTATTCATTCTGTAACGTAATGGAACTGGACATTTGATAGGCGTTTGGAAAGATGGACTTGGTTGTGTGATTGGTCACAGAAAAATGGACTCAGCCTGGTGATAGTTTTACATGGCTCGGGACAAAAAAGTTTGTATTGGCACTGTGCCAAAAGATGGAGCTAGTGCCACCAGTGGGACATCACAAATGGGGCAAATTGATGTCTCTGCGATGGCTCCACGGTTAGATTTTAAATTTTTCGGGATTTATGCAGATCCTACATACACAACAGCTGGTACCGGTAGGTAAGAAAAGTAAAGAAAACCAAATCGTTCCAAAAATGTCGAGTACGAAAAACGAAGTACCTAACTATTACTTTCCAGGACGTTTACACAGACATCACACACAACTTTGCCTCGACACAGGACCCATCCTAGTGGGATATTGCAACACGTGTGTGCACTTTCACATAGCATTGCGGCATCCCCAGTTCATCCACGATAGTCCAATACAACAGAGTGGTTGAAGTGAATGACAGATTTTAAGCATTTCCTTTCACACTGGCACTGTTCCACCTCTGTTACGTCCCTGATACTTACTATCTTAGGGGGTTAATCCCAGGTTTCCCTATACCTGTCAATACTGTTACTATTCAACAGTGAAAAGGGCAGAACAATTCTGGATTTGACATGTCATTAAAGGCCTACTGAAATGAGATTTTCTTATTTAAATGGGGATAGCAGGTCCATTTGATGTCATACTTGATCATTTTGCGATATTGCCATATTTTTGCTGAAAGGATTTAGTAGAGAACATCCACGATAAAGTTTGCAACTTTTGGTGCTGATAAAAAAGCCTTGCCTTTACCGGAAGTCGCGGACGATGACGTCACAAGGGTGAGGGCTCATCGCGTCCTCACATTGTTTTTAATGGGAGCCTCCAGCAGCAAGAGCTATTCCAAACCGAGAAAACGACAATTTCCCCATTAATTTGAGCCAGGATGAAAGATTAGTGGATGATGATATTGATAGCGAAGGACTAGAAAAATAAAAATAAATGGAAAAATAAAATAAAAAGCGACGTCTCCGGGCGGCGGCAGTGTGAGCGTTTCAGATGTAATTAGACACATTTACTAGGATAATTCTGGAAGATCCCTTATCTTCTTATTGTTTTAATAGTGTTTTAGTGAGATTGTAAAGACATACCTCGAGGTCGGATGGCTGCGCTGAACACGCAGTGTCTCAGAGAGAAGCCGAGGAGCCAAGCTCACAGCTGCCCTTTAAACAGCTACTGCAGGAGGACGAATAATCCAATGATGTCTCCGGTAAGATATACATCACAATTTTACCATCCAAAAACATGCTGGTTGACGTAGAGAAACATGTTCGCTTGACCGCTCTGTGTTAAAAACAAAGAAACACCGGCTGTGTCTCGGTGCTAAAGGCAGCTGCAATCCACCGCTTTCCACCAACAGCATTGTTCTTTATAGTCTCCATTATTAATACAACAAATTGCAAAAGATTCAGCAACACAGATGTCCAGAATACTGTTTAATTGCGCGATGAAAAGAGACGACTTTTAGCCGCAAATGGTGGTGCGCTAATACTTCCTGACTGTTCGTGACGTCATGCGCACGCGTCATCATTACGCGACGTTTTCAACAAGAAACTGCGCGGGTAATTTAAAGTTGCAATTTAGTAAACTAAAAAGGCCGTATTGGCATGTGTTGCAATGTTAATATTTCATAATTGATATATAAACTATCAGACTGCGTGGTCGGTAGTAGTGGGTTTCAGTAGGCCTTTGGGGATGGGAATCGAAAAACGTTTTTTGTTCAAACTCTGTTCCCAGTGTATCAATTCCTTGGATTCACTTGCCAATTTTTCAAACGATTCCCTTAAGAACGTAGTGATGTCAGACAGCAACATGGCACCCCAGGCAGTTTAAACACTCCAAAGTTTGGCTATACTTTCCAGAAAATGATTGCAACAGCGCTACTTGTAATTATTGCAAGATTGCTATTTCATCATGAGGAGAACATAGGAGCAATATGCTGAAACATTTGAACACACAGCATGCAATAACTATAATCGAATGTCATCCCAACAGTGGTGACGCGAGCATGTGAACTGCCGTAAATACAACAGGTACTAACTAACGTGTCATGTTAGTGAAATTTGCCTACTTTTAAATCGAAAATAATGCCTTCTCATTTAGATGACGAAAAACAGATTCTGACTGGCTCCGAGGCGGCTTAGTACTAGCTAGTACTAATACTATCACCAGGTACCAGAAGGCAAGAAAAGTTTATTTTGCATAATATTGCAAAACAAAACGCCAGACAATATATCTTGCCTTATACACACACCATAATAATACTCGTATGTTGAAGTACATTACAATCCGTCAAGCGGTGTGGCTTCGTAGCTAATCAAAGTCAAACTAAAACATTTTGATAGATTTTTGAGTGCAGTCTGTAATATGCTATATTTTCACCAACCGCCGTGTTGCTGTAGGGAGGGAAAGCGGAACGACACACATTGCGGAAATAATATTACTCTCCGCGCGTCGGCTAAATACAAATATATTCCACAACCCCAAACATGTCTTTTTCAAAGCCTGCACTGAAGAGAAAGGGTAGTGATGAGCCAAGACAATTCCAGGAAAAAAGGGAGATGCAATATTTCTTTGTTGAACACAGAGACACCCCGATGTGTCTTATTTGCACAGAGAAAGTTGCGGTGCACAAGGCATAAAATTTGAAACGTCATTATACAACTACACATGCTGAGGATTATGCAACATTTTTGTTTTAAATAAATATTTTCTTGCAGCCCAGCCTCACCCAGACTCTGCATCTAGTGGCCCCCAGGTGAATTGAGTTTGAGACCCCTGTTTTAGATGAAAAAGACATATCATGGAATGATATTTGGAAAAATGCCAATAAGCCCTTTAGAAACATTAAAGGTAAGCTGACTAAATTTAAGATATTGAATAGATTGTATTTTACATCTTCTCAGCAGTTTAAAATCGGTGTAGTAGATAGCAAGTTATGCATGAAGTGTCGGGCAGCCGAGGCCACTCTTGTCCATTTATTGTAGTAATGTCAGAGAATAAAAGAGTTATGGTTGAAAACAACAAAAGAAGCAATATTCCTTAATACAAACATACCAATGACACTGCAAACTTGTATTCTTGGGGATCTCCATCATTTTAGTAACGTGTCTTAAAAGAGTAAAAATGCATTTCTTTCAATGTTTATAACAACAAAAAGGTTAATATTAAAGAAATGGATAGATGTTGATAGTCAACACATTCTGACTGGTATACACTAGCTATGGAGATGATATCAGTGGAAAAAAATGCATTTAGTTTTGATAATAACGAATCATATATTGGAATATGGGATCCATTATTTAAATTTGTTTTAACTATTAAATTGACCAAAATTATGACTAATTTTGATTTGTGTGAAAACATTGGACACAGTGTGTTGTCAAGTTTATGAGATGCGATGCAAGTGTAAGCCACTGTGACACTATTGTTCTTTTTTAAATTTTTTTTATAAATGTCTAATGAAAATGTCAATGAGGGATTTTTAATCACTGCTCTGTTGAAATTGTTATTGGTATTGATACTGTTGTTGATAATATTCTATTTTGTTTCACTACTTTTGGATTGTTCTGTGCCGTGTTTGTGTGTCCTCTCAATATTTCTGTTTATCGTTGCTGTTCTGAGTGTTGCTGGGTCTGGTTAAATTCTGGAATTGGATTGCATTGTTATGGTATTGCCATGTATTGTTTTGTTGGATTGAATAAAATACAAAAAATTAAAAAAAATAGAAAAACAGATACGAGCAAAAAAACTCAGTGATGTAATCTATCACTACACGTTATCAAAAAAAAAAAAGATTTGTCGAGTGATCCCAAGGATTATACGTCAGTACAGTTCCCAGACATATCAAAACGTCTGGTGCTCCTGACGTCATACTACACAGCAAAACAGATGAAAACTTGGAAAAGAATGGAGTGTCTACAACTTCTTTTTGTGTGGCTAGGTCAAGGAAATTGGTATCAAGACTCTCCCAGACAAATCAAGCATTGTTTTTACTTGGGTAAGGTTGCATTTCATGATTCAACTTCGCGCCTACAGCCATGTTTTTTGCATTGCTGTAGCACACGTCGATAACAAGTATGCAATTTACCCCATTTTTATCAAAATGTTTGCGTGTGTCCGCCTTTGTAGTCGATATAGCTTCTTCTTTTTCTCTATCTTCTTGTTATGGGACATTCATCACATTCATCCTCCGCTGTTACCATTTCTAATACAAAGCCGTGTCAAGTTCTTATTTATTTATGTCAGTAAACTCGCCATGAAAGCGCTAAAAAATATTTGTGTAATGAGTTTACATTATTCACCCAAGGAACTTTAGCTTATAGAGCAGGGGTGGGCATTACGTCGATCGCGATCGACTGGTCGATCTCGGAGGGTGTGTCAGTCGATCTCAAGCCAGGCATTAAAAAATATACATAAAAATGAGCAATCATCAATCATACCAGGACTTCACTTTCGTCAGTTGTTTGACATTCTCGGCACCCAAGGATCTTGTGAGATGACGCTGGCTGCTGCAAGCTCATATTTAAGAAAAAAATCATTAACAGGGCGGACGCAGAGAAACACATTTTATTTCTAGAGACTCCGTACCTACTGTCAAAACTCTAAAGACCGACTGCACAGTTCCTGTCTTCACCATAAAAGACCTGTTTCATCCTGCCTGTGCTAACAAAATAAGAGTCTCAGAAAGCTAGCGTGCACAAGCTAGCAAGCTACGGAGTTTGATGCCAATGTATTTCTCCCCCGCCCTCAACGACCGCTTTCTCACTTGCTTGCCCACCCGCACACTCACTGACGTCACTCACCTGCTGCCAGACATTAAAGGGCCACACACATATGCTACTCTCATAACAAAGTGTTTAAAAAGGAGTATGCAAGTTGGAGAAATGAGATGCCAAATCCAACCACTTTCATGTGGTATTGGACAGAAAGGAGGACTTTTTTTTTCCTCCATTTGAAAATGCGGACGTTATCAGCACCACTGTCTGATTCCAATCAATGCAAGTCATCAGAATCAAATACACCAACTTATATTCTTGTCTTCATGAAAGAAAGGAATCTATGTGTGTTAAACATGCTTGTATTATCATTAAACACCATTAACTTGTTAACAAAAATGTCTCTTTCATAAATAAATAAATATAAATTATAAATCGGAATGAGGTAGATCTCCTCGACTTGGTCAATTGAAAAGTAGCTCACCTGCAGAAAAAGTGTGAGCGCCCCTGTTATAGAGAGTTCCGGTCGGACGTTTTTTCACAGGACACACTTCCAGCGTTGTTCAGGGATGGGAATGAAGATTTACAAAATCAGCTGAAAATATTTTAATCCTAAAACACCGCTTTGCGGAAGGCCGCATTGCGGCCGCACCCGAGTGGTCATGGTGCACTCACCTGCTAGGGGGGTCTGTGGGCAAGCCCCCCCAGAAACATTTTGAAATCTATGTTAGTTTAGGATGCATTTCCTGCTATTTTGAGTCAAAATCTAACAATATTCTCCTGACCAAAATTTCACATTTATTAGCAAATATTTTCATAAAAATGTATCGTGATGAAATTTATTTATACAAGTTTACACATATATCCAATTATTGCACACTTTTGGATTATAGACAAAAATAGGCCTACAAATAGATTAACCAGAATTTTTCTCCGTAAACTCACTTTACTTAGTTGCCTTGCCAGTTTCGCGTGGTTAAAGAGTGCCACCTTTCTCCGAGATTCATAGTTCACAATGTCCTTGCATTATAAGCACTGAGCACGTCCCGGTTCATCGCACTTTGCAATGAAATCGCTGATCAGTTCGTCTACTTCTACAATAATGTTGTTAATCTTCACCTTCAGTTTGATAGATATATCGAGCCATGCCCAGTTCCACTTGTTTCTCACGCCCTTATCGATATCTTTCGCTAATGAAGCATTCCTATCTTGAATAAACTTAACCATGTCTGAAACTGTTTTGTCAATAAAGAAATGTGTCAATTGAGAGCTACTGTTTTCTTTCCAAATTAGTCGCCGATAAACACAACCAATATAAACAGAATACGAGTTCAGAAACGCTCACGATAATTGAGAATCAGGGACTAGATATTGTCGGCAAACGACGCGTGCAGACGCCTATAATGGGCAATGTCATTGGTTGATGTTGTCAGCTGATAGTAGAGCTAGCCAATCTGGTGCCTTCACACATTGGCATTATATTTTTCGCGGGAAATCTCTGCCTTGTACTGATAACTAGGTCAACGCAGAGATAAAAACCACGAGTATCCAACCCCTCCTATAATTTTCTCTCCGGATTTAAACGATTCACAGAAAGGACCCTGGTGGCGCCAAATCGGCGGAATTCCGCGGATCCGTGGAAAATTCACATCCCTGGTTGTTATTGCACTAGTGAGCCAAGGACAAGGAGATGCTGCTCTGTTACTAATTTAAGTAAAGTCTGAATGTCATTAAAGCAGTTAGCTCCATCTTTTGACACTTCTTCCACTCCCGTCCTTGAACGCTACACCGGTATAACAAAGATGATGGCGAAAATACGCTGACGAAGGTGAGCCATGTAAATAAGACCGCCCGAAAAATCCTGAAGCGACTGTCATAAAGCGGCTTGAAGATGATCTGGAAAAGATAATCTATGCAACATTTTGACCGAAGAACCACCATTACATGAAGTGAATTGAAGTGAATTATATTTATTTAGCGCTTTTTCTCTAGTGACCCAAAGCGCTTTACATTGTGAAACCCAATATCTAATTTTTACATTTAAACCAGTGTGGGTGGCACTGGAAGCAGGTGGGTAAAGTGTCTTGCCCATGGACACAACAGCAGTGACTAGGATGGCGGAAGCGGGGATCGAACCTGCAACCCTCAAGTTGCTGGCACGGCCGCTCTACCAACCGAGCTATACCGCCCGGAAGAGTACAGCCCTGACGTTTCTCCCCAAATTGAGCCAAATTTAACTCTGTCTCTGTTTAATTCCTTGCTTCTTGTCTCGTTTAATAGAATCTGACAGAGGTCCTCACATGTTATGTAAACCACAAGACAGGCCTCGAGTTTTAACTTTTTAAGGTCAAGGCAAGTGTTGCCTTAAGGGAGGGCTCATATTTTAGGGCACCAAGGCAAGTTAGAAGGGCATCAAGGCAAACATTATTTATTTCGAGGCAGACTCTTCATTTAATCTCCACACATAGTTGCACACATACACATTTGGATTGGTTTCACTCTATACTTTTGTAAATATATGTATACATAATAAATAGAGCTAAAACGACTCCCTGCCTGTCTGTGCAATCTTCTTCCCTGGTACACACGTAACAACTGTGAGTTATATTTTATATCCTTTAGACCAGAGGTGTCCAAACATTTTCCAGCGAAGGCCACATGGAGAAAAATCGAAGGATGCGAAGGCCACTTTTATAAATTTTTTATATAGAATATACTCAAACCAAAACAATGTCAGTGAACATATGCTAACATTTGAGAAACACTTTTACATTTTAGCTTTGTGTTATAGATAACAAAGCAATAACACCATTCATGATTATTTTAATAATGATTTAATTTGTATTTATGTTAACTGTGCTCTAAAGTAAGCTTGTATTTACTAATATTGCTATTATACCAACAACTGGCGACGCTTTTGAGTTTTTAAACTTTTTCATCATGACAGGACACACGGAAATCATCAAAGACCTCATGCATTAAGATGCTCAGGTTGCTGTCCATTTTGGTTTTCAGGTCCCATTTTTGGGAGATTTGGTCCCGTTGAATTTTTTTTAGTTTTTTGTTCTAATTTGGGACCAGTTTAATTAGTCTATAGCAGTGTTTTTCAACCTTTTTTGAGCCAAGGCACATTTTTGAAAAAATCCGCAGGCCCACCACCAACAGACATCATTTGATAAACGAAACTCAGTTGACAGTAAAAAGTTGTTGTCGCAAGCATGCATCACTATAGCTCTTGTCTCAAAGTAGGTGTACTGTCAGCACCTGTCACATCACACCGTGACTTATTTGGAGTTTATTGCTGTTTTCCTGTGTGTAGTGTTTTAGTTCTTGTCTTGTGCGCCTATTTTTATGACTTATTCTCTTTTTTTGGTATTTTCCCTGTAGCAGTTTCATGTTTTCCTTTGAGCGATATTTCCCGCATCTACTTTGTTTTAGCAATCAAGAAGATTTTAGTTGTTTTTAATCCTTCTTTGTGGGGACATTCCATCCATCCATCCATTTTCTACCGCTTATTCCCTTTGGCGTCGCGGGGGGCGCTGGTGCCTATCTTACCTACTATCGGGCGGAAGGCGGGGTACACCCTGGACAAGTCGCCACCTCATCGCAGTGTGGGGACATTGTTTATTGTTATGTCCTGTTCAGATGTACATTGTGGACACTGTCTTTGCTCCAGAGTAAGTCTTTGCTGTCGTCCAGCATTCTGTTTTTTGTTTATTTTGCTGCCAGTTCAGTTTTAGTTTCGTTCTGCATAGCCATCCCTAAGCTTCAAAGCCTTTTCTTAGGGGCACTCACCTTTTGTTTATTTTTGGTTCAAGCATTAGATACCTTTTTACCTTCATGCTGCCTCCCGCTGTTTCCGACATCTACAAAGCAATTAGCTCACGGCTGCCACCTACTGATATGGAAGAGTATTATTAAATGGTTACTCTCCCGATCTCTAGACAGCACCAACACTCAACATCAACACATCATTTGCAGACTATAATTACTGGTTTGTGAAACATATTTCTAACCCAAATAGGTGAAATTAAATAATCTCCCACGACACACTAGTGTGCCGCGGCGCAGAGACTAATTTCGCCGAACCTAGAGTGTGTGTGACAATCATTGGCACTTTAACTTTAACAGTGGTTGAAAAACCCTGATTTTGATTGATTGATTGATTGATTGATTGATTGAAACTTTTATTAGTAGATTGCACAGTACAGTACATATTCCGTAAAATTTACCACTAAATGATAACTCGTGGTGCCCAAGACCAGACTTAAGACCAGGGGAGACAGGGTCGGCCCTAAGCTCTGGAACACTCTGCCGCTCCATGTTCAAACTGCTTCCACAGTGGAGTGTTTTAAGTCTCGTCTTAAGACCCACTTTTATTCTTTGACTTTTAACACTACGTGAGTTGTGTGGTCCTCTGTTCTCTGTTGTCCTCTGTTTTTTATACACTTTGATTTCTATTTTACTGTTTTAATTGATTTTACCCTTTAAAATAGTTTTTAATCATATTTGTTTTTATATTGTTTTTATTGGTTTTATATTTATTTATTTTTTGTTTTTATTCAGTCATTGGTGGAGCATAATATATATATATATATACTTTTTTTTTTTTTTTTTTTTTTTACAATTGTTTTTAACATGGCTGTGCAGCACTTTGGAAACGTTAATGTTGTTTAAATGTGCTATATAAATAGAGTGGATTGGATTGGATTGGATAACACCCAGGCAGCGGTGGCGGCGATGACCAAGAAGAACGCGGAGTTGGAATTTAACACAACACTTTATGTACATATTTACATACATATTTATATAATATTTACATATTTATATAATATGTAACTACAAGCTCCATTCACAGACAGAGTCCCATTGCTTTTATGAGCGGTCAAGCAAGACAAAAGCCGAAAAAAGAACCTTTTTTTTTTCTTTTCTTTTTTTTTGTGGTAGCCGTAAGTCTTTCGTGGCGGGCCGCCACAAATAAATGAATGTGTGGGAAACCCTGATATGATATGTGTGTGTATGTATATGTATATATGAGGTAGATCACCTCGACTTGGTCATTTATTAAGTACCGTAATTGATTTATGTTGAAAAACTTATTGGGGTGTTACCATTTAGTGGTCAATTGTAGGGAATATGTACTGTACTGTGCAATCTACTAATACAAGTTTCAATCAATCAATCAATCAATCAATCAATCAATGAATGCCTACTGAGCCTATGGCACTGTTAAGTTATTGTGGCTCAAATCGCCTTATTTTTTCTTATTTTAATGTATTATTATTTAATATATATTATTGTTTTAGTTGCTTAAGAGATATTCCTGGCTCTGAATTTGCTCATTGTTATTTTCATGTTTTTGTGCATTATTTGTTGCCGTAATCATTAAACCAACCGGTTACTCATCAGTTACTCAGTACTTGAGTAGTTTTTTCACAACATACTTTTTACTTTTACTCAAGTAAGTATTTGGGTGACTACTCCTTACTTTTACTTGAGTAATAAATCTCTAAAGTAACAGTACTCTTACTTGAGTACAATTTCTGGCTACTCTACTGACCTCTGGTCGCAGGCCACTAAAAATCGCACTAAAAACGGGACCGCACTTTGGACACCCTTGGCTTTAGGCGTTGATCCAAATGGTGCAGAAATTCAGTCACAGTACAGTGCATCAAATGTTGCTCTTATTCTAAATTAATGCTCTACCAAAACGCACGTCATTTGCTTTAGTTGCCAGAGTTGACTTTTTGTATGCACATTTAAACCACAGAAGTTTTCCAAGAAAGTACAGGAAGAAGGATGGGAGTGGAGTGGGTTTTTAAGGGGGGGAGCAGAAGGAATGCAACCTTTAGGAACCCAACTAGCCATAAGGAATGGCAGATTAAGCAGTCAGGACGGACTGGTTTGCCTGTAATTACAATGACAAACCATCTCCACGCTCGCCTTTATCTGATACGACTTTATCTGCCTTGCCTGTTTCAACACCAAAGCCTCCGGGCAGCATTAAATCACACTTGACATGACTTTGTTTCGCAAAGATTCATGGGCTCATGAGAGAATTTTACTAGCAGGGAGATAAAAGCTCGGGTCAGCCCTGCCAGGAGGTCAACCATGCATTGGCTTCACTTTGGCAGCCATGACAGTGATATGACAAGTGAATCAACATGTTACTCCACGCAGGGGGGCGGGGTCTACTCTCCAAGTCCTTTTACGTTTCCTAAAAGTCGCATTACAAAAAAACAACAACACGCTGTTCACGTGAGAATCCACGTACGCGACCCTTCGTCATGCAACCGCAGCTAGTTTGAGACTAACTGGTTGGAAAAGCGTAAGTCTTGCCTTACCTGGCTTGCTCTTGGTCCCACGCAAAGATGCGTTCAGGTGTCTGCGTCCGAGACTTCCGAGTCCGCGTCCGTGGCTGAGTTTCTTTCTGCAGCTGATCACCCCCAGGGCGCTGTGACGTCATCGAGGCACCGAACGTCCGGAACGCTGAGATCGTTCTGCATCGAATCAAGAACATAACGCTTTGTTTTGTTCTCTTTTTTTTTTTTTTTTTTTTTTTTTTTTGATAACGACGTCGCGTCACTAGCTCACAGACATTGGACAAACAAGCATGTTTGATTATGGATGAATAGAATAAAAACAGAACAGAACGCGTAATTGTCATCGAACATAGGCTCGTGACGAAAATAATAATTATTAATTACAACATAACTGGAATTTAACTTGATGCCACGTAGATATGATACAACGTTATTTCGTGAGCAAATATTCAGCTGCAAACTGTTGTTTAGTGAGCAATGTTTCCTCCTGCTGGTGAAAACAACCAGTTAATGACTTCCCAGCGTGGATGACGCACTTTACATTTTGTTAAATTTACAAATTCTTACTTTATTCATACACGTAAAACATGTTTTTGGCCAATTTTCCATTAAGGGATTTTTTTTTTAAGTCAAAATAGTGTGCAATTGTCAAGCGTGTATTTGCAAATGAGTCTTTAAAACTGTACGACGGCGCCGTCTAGTGGCAAACATACCGAACTGGCAGGATTTCAGACGAGGGATTAACATTTCAAAAATGGTAACATAATGAGCATGGCATCAGAATCAGAATCTGTTTTGCTGGACAATTATGTTTACACACTCTGTAGAGTTGGAATGAATATGGTTGTCTGTATATATATGCAATATGTAGATATGGGAGTATTTTTATATTGTTTCTAGTCCTCCCATTATTTACACATTTTGTATTTACTTATTTTTGATATATATGACATTCGCTGTAATATTAGTTTATTTAATAAAACAGTTATAACTGACAATGTATTGTATGATGTTTTCAATAATACACACACACACACACACACATATACACACACATATATATATAATTATACACAGTGGGGTAAAAAAGTATTTAGTCAGCCACCGATTGTGCAAGTTCTCCCACTTAAAATGATGACAGAGGTCTGTAATTTTCAACATAGGTACACTTCAACTGTGAGAGACAGAATGTGAAAAAAAAATCCAGGAATTCACATGGTAGGAATTTTAAAGAATGTATTTGTAAATTATGGTGGAAAATAAGTATTTGGTCAACAATTCAAAGCTCTCACTGATGGAAGGAGGTTTTGGCTCAAAATCTCACGATACATGGCCCCATTCATTCTTTCCTTAACACGGATCAATCGTCCTGTCCCCTTAGCAGAAAAACAGACCCTAAGCATGATGTTTCCACCCCCATGCTTCACAATAGGTATGGTGTTCTTGGGATGTAACTCAGTATTCTTCTTCCTCCAAACACAACGAGTTGAGTTTATACCAAAATGGATACATGGATGATACAGCAGAGGATTGGGAGAATGTCATGTGGTCAGATGAAACCAAAATAGAACTTTTTGGTGTGTGTGTGTAAAGGCTGTGATGAGGTGGCGATTTGTCCAGGGTGTACCCCGCTTTCCGCTCGAATGCATCTGGGATAGGCTCCAGCATCCCCCGTGACCCCGAACGGGACAAGCGGTAGGAAATGGATGGATGGATGGATACATAAAAGCTAAAAATTGCGGGTTTTACATAAGTACAAATATATTATGAATTTGGGAGGTATTGCACTGAGGGGTTTTAGTAAATAATAGTACAAGAAAATAAGAGATGATGTTATGGGAAAGCAATTTAAACATTTACAAAAACATAAAATGCAATAAATGTGACTGAAAATAGGAAAATAAATAATTAAGTGTAATTGAGCAAACAAAAAATATATGTAGTATACATTGGAAATGTGTTGCAATGAGGGCTTTTCAGGCAACACAAAGTAATATAGTATTTGTGTAGTTATTTAGTAGTACAAATGCAAATTCAAATAGCAAGTTAATCCCATATGAATACAGTTATTTCTTTGTTATATGTGATTTATTATTGTTGTTATTATCACCGATAGTATCCATCAATCCATTTTTCTACCGCTTGTCCCTTTCGGGGGCCGCGGGGGATGTTGGAGCCTATTTCAGCTGCATTCGACCGGAAGGCGGGTTACACCCTGGACAAGTCACTGATAGTACCAATCAATCAATCAACCAATCAATGTTTATTTATATGGTCCTAAAGCACAAGTGTCTCAAAGGGCTGCACAAACCACAACAACATCCTAGGTTCAGATCCTACATCAGGGCAAGGAAAAACTCATCCCAGTGGGATGACAATGAGAAACCTTGTAGAGCAGTGGTCCCCAACCACCGGGCTCGATTGGTACCGGGCCGCAGAATAATTTTTTATTATTATTTTTATTTTATTTTAATAAATCCACATAAAAAAGACAAGATACACTTACAACTAGTGCACCAACCCCAAAAACTCCCTTTTTCATGACAAAAAAACAAACAACAAAAAAACAACCCAAATTATCAAGCGTTCACCGGTCCGCAGCTACAAAAAGGTTGGGGAACACTGTTGTAGAGGACCGGAGATGTGGGTGACACCCCACCCCACTCCCCTCTAGAGGAGACTGGTGCAATGGACGTCGAGTGTGTCTAGCATAATATTGTGAAAGTCCAGTCCATAGTGGATCTAACATAATAGTGACAATAAAGTCCATAGTGGATCAAACGTAATAGTGACAATAAAGTCCATAGTGGGGCCAGCAGGAGACCATTCCGAGCGTAGACGGGTCAGCAGCGCAGAGATGTCTCCAACCAATGCACAGGTGAGTAGTCCACCACGGGTCCCGAATCTGAACAGCCAGCACGTCATCCATGGCCACCAGACCTGTGCCCCCCGCTCCCCTCCACAAGGGAGAGTGGGGCAAAGCAGAAAAGAAAAGTAACGGCAGATCAACTGGTCTAAAAAGGGGGGTTATTTAAAGGCTAGAGTATATAAATGAGTTTTAAGCAAATATATATTTCAAATTCCATCCATCCATCCATTTTCTACCGCTTATTCCCTTTGGGGTGGCTGGGGCCTATCTCAGCTACAATCGAGCGGAAGGCGGTGTACACCCTGGACAAGTCGCCACCTCATCGCAGGGCCAACACAGATAGACAGACAACATCACACTCACATTCACACACTAGGGCCAATTTAGTGTTGCCAATCAACCTATCCCCAGGTGCATGTCTTTGGAAGTGGGAGGAAGCCAGAGTACACGGAGGGAACCCACGCATTCACAGGGAGGACATGCAAACTACACACAGAAAGATCCCGAGCCCAGGATTGAACCCAGGACTACTTAGGACCTTTGTACTGTGAGGCAGGCGCACTAACCCCTCTTCCACCGTGAAGCCTGTGTTTGATTATGGTTATGATTAATTAGCAAGCGTCAGGACACGTTGGGAAGACTATCTCTCCTGGCTGGCCTGGGAACGCCTTGGGATCCCCCGGGAGGAGCTGGACGAAGTGGGTGGGGAAAGGAAAGTCTGGCTTTCCCTGCTTAGGCTGCTGCCCCCCGGGACCCAACCTCAGATAAGCGGAAGAAGATGGACGGATGGATGGATAATAAGCAAGCAGCAGCATCATTTTACCATGAATGGATTAAGTTGAAACACGTATTCGGGTGTTATCATTGAGACGTCAATTGTACGGAATATGTACTGTACTGCAGTGTTTTTCAACCACTGTGCCGCGGCACACTAGTGTGCCGTGACATACACTCCAGTGTGCAGGTGGGAGAATATATAATTTCACATATTTGTGATGAAAACATTTTTTGCAAACCAGTAATTATAGTATCCAAATTATGTGTTGTTGTTTTTGAGTGTCGGTGCTGTCTAGAGCCGTGTAATACTCTTCAATATCAGTGGGTGGCAGGCGGCAGCTAATTGCTTCTTAAATGCAGGTAAAAATGTGTCTTATGCTTGAACCAAAAATGAACAAAAGGTGAGTGCCCTTAAGAAAAGGCTTTGCAGCTTAGGGAAGGCTATGCAGAACTAAACTAAAACTGAACTGGCTGCAAAGTAAACAAAAACAGAATGCTGGACGACAGCAAAACTTACTGTGGAGCAAAGACGGCGTCCACAATGTAAATCCGAACATGACATGACAATCAACAATGTCCCCACAAAGACAGATATAAACAACTGAAATATTCTTGATTGCTAAAACTAAGTAGATTTGGGAAATATCGCTCAAAGGAAGACATGCAGCTGCTACAGGAAAATACCAAAAAAATTTAAAAAAGCCACCAAAATGGGAGCGCTAAAACACTGCGCACAGGAAAACAGCAAAAAACTCCAAATAAGTCATGGCATGATGTGACAGTATACTTTGAGACAAGAGCTATATTGTTGTACGCTTGGTTATGCTTTAAAGGCCTACTGAAACCCACTACTACCCACCAGGCAGTCTGATAGTTTATATATCAATGATGAAATATTAACATTGCAACACATGCCAATACGGCCTTTTTAGTTTACTAAATTGCAATTTTAAATTTCCCGGGAGTTTCTTCCTGGAAACGTCATGTAATGATGACGTGTACGCAAGACGTCACAGGTTTTTAGGAAGTATGAGTGCTGCGCACACACACAGCTAAATGTCGTCTGCTTTAACCGCATAATTACACAGGATTTTAGAAATCTGTGTTGCTGAATCTTTTGCAATTTGTTCAATTAATATTGGAGAAGTCACAGTAGAAAGATGGAGTTGGGAAGCTTTAGCCTTTAGCCACACAAACACACGGTGATTCCTTGTTTAAAATTCCTGGAGGTGAAACTTTACTATGGATCAGAGCGTGAACATGAATCCCGACCACATGTCAACCAGCAGGTTTCGGTGAGAAAATTGTGGTTAAAAAGACGCTTCTTACCGGAGAAAAGCTGCGCTTGTGTCGTCCATAGCTGCCGTCGACTCCCCTGAGACACCCTTCCGACTATCAGGTACTATTTAACTCACTAAAACACTAGCAACACAATAGAAAGATAAGGGGTTTCCAAGAATTAACCTATTAAATGTGTCTAAAAACATCGGAATCCGTCCCAATGCAATCGCCTTTTTTTTTTTAACTTTTTTTTTTTTCTAGTCCATCGCTATCAATATCCTCAAACACAAATCTTTCATCCTCGCTCAAATTAATGGGGAAATTGTCGTTTTCTCGGTCCGAATAGCACTTTTTGTTGGAGGCTCCCATTATAAACAATGTCAATATGTGAGGAACCATCACACTTGCGACGTCATCGTCTGCGACTTCCGGTAGAGGCAGGGTTTTTCTCTTAGCACCGAAAGTTGCGAACTTTATCGTGGATGTTCTCTACTAAATCCTTTCAGCAAAAATATGGCAATATCGCGAAATGATCAAGTATGACATATAGAATGGACCTGCTATCCCCGTTTAAATAAGAAAACCTCATTTCAGTAGGCCTTTAAGGTCCATCCATCCATCCACTTTCTACCGCTTATTCCCTTTGAGGTCGCGGGGGACGCTGGTGCCTATCTCAGCTACAATCATATCCAACAATTGCGACAATGACTTTTAACTGTCAACTGAGTTGATGATTTCTGCTGGTGGTGTGCCTCCAGATTTTTTCAACGCAAAAAATTTGCCTTGGCTCAAAAAAAGGTTGAAAAACACTGCTGTACTGTGTAAACTGTACTGTTCCATATAATGTATTCTCTTCCTTTGAGATCCACCAATAAAAGTTACATCCATCCATCCATCCATTTTCTACCGCTTATTCCCTTTTGGGGTCGCGGGGGGCGCTGGAGCCTGTCTCAGCTACAATCGGGCGGAAGGCGGCGTACACCCTGGACAAGTCGCCACCTCATCGCAGGGCCAACACAGATAGACAGACAACATTCACACTCACATTCACACACTAGGGCCAATTTAGTGTTGCCAATCAACCTATCCCGAGGTGCATGTTTTTGGAGGTGGGGGGAAGCCTGAGTACCCGGAGGGAACCCACGCAGTCACGGGGAGAACATGCAAACTACACACAGAAACATACCGAGCCCGGGATTGAACCCAGGACTACTCAGGACCTTTGTATTGTGAGGCAGACACACTAACCCCTCTTCCACCGTGAAGCCCATGTTTGATTATGATTATGATTAATAAGCAGGTGTCAGGACACGTTGAGAAGACTATCTCTCCTGGCTGGCCTGGGAATGCCTTGGGATCCCCCGGGAGGAGCTGGACGAAGTGGCTGGGGAGAGGAAAGTCTGGCCTTCCCTGCTTAGGCTGCTGCCCCCGCAACCTGACCTCGGATAAGCAGAAGAAGATGGATGGATGGATAATAAGACTTAGACTTAGATTTAGACTTCCTTTTTATTGTCATTCAAATTTGAACTTTACAGTACAAATAAGAACGTAATTTCGTTGCATTAGCTATTGGTAGTGCAGGATAAAAAAAAAAGCAATAAGGTGCAGATATAAATAAATAGATTACTGTACAGATAAATACATTGCATTTTCTCACATGCATCCATGTTTATGGATATATGTTATATTGTCTTTTTTATTCTATCTGTGTTGGCCCTGTGATGAGGTGGCGACTTGTCCAGGGTGTACACCGCCTTCCGCCCGATTGTAGCTGAGATTGGCACCAGCGCCCCCTGCCACCCCAAGGGGAATAAGCGGTAGGAAATGGATGGATGGAGTTAATCCATTTTGGGGGGAGTTGAGGGGATAATTTAAGTATGATGCGTTCAAGAGTCTTACGGCCTGAGGGAAGAAGCTGTTACAGAACCTGGAGGTTCTGCTACGGAGGCTGCGGAACCTCTTCCTAGACTCCAGCAGTGAAAACAGTCCTTGGTGAGGTTGGGAGGAGTCTTTGCAGATTGTATTAGCCCTGGTCAGGCAGCGGCTTTTTTGCAAGCAGCAGCAACATTTTACCATGAATGTATATTATATTGTCTTTTTTATTCCAGCGAGTTAATCCATTTTGCGGGGAGTTCAGGGGATAATTTAATTATGATGCGTTCAAGAGTCTTACGGCCTGAGGGAAGAAGCTGTTACCGAACCTGGAGGTTCTGCTACGGAGGCTGCGGAACCTCTTGCTAGAGTCCAGCAGTGAAAACAGTCCTTGGTGGGTGTGGAAGGAGTCTTTGCAGATTTTCTGAGCCCTGGTCAGGCAGCGGCTTTTTGCAAGCAGCAGAAACATTTCACCATGAATGTATGTAATATTGTCTTTTTTATTCCAGGAAGTTAGTCCATTTTGGGGGGAGTTGAAGGGATAATTTAATTATGATGCGTTCAAGCGTCTTACAGCCTGAGGGAAGAAGCTGTTACAGAACCTGGAGGTTCTGCTACGGAGGCTGCGGAACCTCTTGCTAAAGTCCAGCAGTGAAAACAGTCCTTGGTGGGTGTGGAAGGAGTCTTTGCAGATTTCCTGAGCCCTGGTCAGGCAGCGGCTTTTTGCAAGCAGCAGCAACATTTTACCATGAATGTATGTTATATTGTCTTTTTTATTCCAGCGAGTTAATCCATTTTGGGGGGAATTGAAGGGATAATTTAATTATGATGCGTTCAAGAGTCTTATGACCTGAGGGAAGAAGCTGTTACCGAACCTGGAGGTTCTGCTACGGAGGCTGCGGAACCTCTTGCTAGAGTCCAGCAGTGAAAACAGTCCTTGGTGGGTGTGGAAGGAGTCTTTGCAGATTTTCTGGGCCCTGGTCAGGCAGCGGCTTTTTGCAAGAAGCAACAACATTTTACCATGAATGTATGTTATATTGTCTTTTTATTCCAGTGAGTTAATCCATTTTGGGGGGAGTTGAAGGGATAATTTAATTATGATGCGTTCAAAAGTCTTACAGCCTGAGGGAAGAAGCTGTTACAGAACCTGGAGGTTCTGCTACAGAGGCTGTGGAACCTCTTGCTAAAGTCCAGCAGTGAAAACAGTCCTTGGTGGGGGTGGGAGGAGTCTTTGCAGATTTTCTGAGCCCTGGTCAGGCAGCGGCTTTTTGCAAGCAGCAGCAACATTTTACCATGAATGTATGTTATATTGTCTTTTTTATTCCAGCGAGTTAATCCATTTTGGGGGGAATTGAAGAGATAATTTAATTATGATGCGTTCAAGCAACATTTTACCATGAATGGATTAAGTTGAGGGGCTTCACGGTGGCAGAGGGGTTAGTGCGTCTGCCTCACAATACGAAGTTCCTGCAGTCCTGGGTTCAAATCCAGGCTCGGGATCTTTCTGTGTGGAGTTTGCATGTTCTCCCCGTGAATGCGTGGGTTCCCTCCGGGTACTCCGGCTTCCTCCCACTTCCAAAGACATGCACCTGGGGATAGGTTAATTGGCAACACTAAATTGGCCCTAGTGTGTGAATGTTGTCTGTCTATCTGTGTTGGCCCTGCGATGAGATGGCGACTTGTCCAGGGTGTACCCTGCCTTCCGCCCGATTGTAGCTGAGATAGGCGCCAGCGCCCCCCGCGAACCCGAAAGGGAATAAGCGGTAGAAAATGGATGGATGGATGGATTAAGTTGAAAAACGTATTCGGGTGTTATCATTTCGACGTCAATTTTTCGGAATATGTACTGTACTGTGTAAACTGTACTGTAAAATATAATGTATTCTCTTCCTTTGAGATCCACTAATAAAAGTTACAATCAATCAAAAACATGTTGCCCTCACTGGCCCGGGAACGC
Source organism: Nerophis ophidion (assembly GCF_033978795.1). Taxonomy (NCBI): domain Eukaryota; kingdom Metazoa; phylum Chordata; class Actinopteri; order Syngnathiformes; family Syngnathidae; genus Nerophis; species Nerophis ophidion. The sequence goes on along the minus strand of NC_084624.1, from coordinate 36,574,420 downwards.
GAGTGCCTGCCACCGCGCATGCGCACGGCTTGGCATTTTGAAGTTTCTCCTCCGGGGTGTTTGAACAGGAAGGCGGACATGTTGGCCAGCCCGTGGGAGAAAATCGGGCATCGTCTGCTGTCTCCCCCCTTACCCCCCCCCTCCTCCTCCTCGATAACACCTCAAAATACAATCCACGTCCAGCTCTTACGAGACGGATCTTAAGGATAACGCCGTTTTGACGTGGAGGCAGCTGACAGTCGACGACACCGCAGGAAGGAGCTGCAGCGGAACCGTTAACCGCCGCACAGACTTTGGTGTTCCACTTCAATTTGGAAGAAGCAGAAGTTTTTTTTTTTGTTTTTGTTTTTTTCTTTCGGCCTCCACTTCTTCTTTTGAGCTGTCAGATTAGTTTGTCGCTCTCCATGCAAGTACCCGGCACTGGAACGGGAACAGGCCCGGACTAACTGACGCGAAGCCTGCCTACAAAGTCAGATGTTTTAAAATCGCCTTTTTTTGTTGTTGTTTTTTTGTTCGGATGCGGCATTTTATCAAGGTTTGTTATTCTTCTCCTCCCGCGGAGGCTGACAAGTCTGCCGCTGCATGGATGTCTCTTGCAGCTCCAGCCACGTTGGGAAGTAGCTTTCACTAAAAAAAGAAAAAAAAATGTGGCTTTTGTACATCCAGCGGAACCTCCGACGTTTTACCGTGTGCGAACCGACTAGGAGAACGATGTGTTTTCTTTAAAGTGACTCGGAAAAGTTGACACGAAGAAGAAAAAAAAAAGACATTCGGCTAGCTAGCCTTGCTAACGCTAGCTAGCCTCGCTGGTGGCGAGCTTCTTGTTTTTTTTTTTAGCCTGTTCCCAAAAAGACATAATCTGGACTCCACTCAAAGGCGAAGATGTCTTCCAGGGAGAGCATGGAGGCCCGATTTGAGAAGATCGATGCAATGTTGCAGGATCCCAAGTCGGAAATAAACACGGATTGTCTTCTGGTAAGTTTGGAGTTTGTTAGCCTGCTAAGTGGCTAACTTGTTAGCCTAACTCCGAGCCTCAAATCTTCCCAACAATAATGTCTTAGAGGAACATTTTTTATTTCGCCATGTTCCAAACTAATATCTACATTGAATGCGCAACACTTCTGATTCAATCAACATTGACGTGTTGTCATTCCCTGCTATGTAAATACATGTTTAATGTTGTTGCTCCCCCATAGGCAATCACCGCTACTAACTGATAACTCTGTGACGTCATCGCAACCCTTAGTAGCTCCTCAAATTGTAATTTGCTATTTTGCACGCTTTATTTGAGGTGTTTCTCCTGGCGAGCTTGTTGTATGTAAACTTGCAGGCAAGCATCGCTGCACCTGTTGAAGTTGGCCTGTTTTTTTCTTTTGACTGCTTCCTTGTCTCTTAAACGAGATCAAAACAAAGCGATCACGTCAGAAGTCATCGTTGCAGGCGTAAAACCATCCAAAAGTGCATGCTTGCAGATGACAGTCAAGTATCCCCACACGTGCACAAACACGCAAACAGCGTTATAAATGACAGTTTCATCGTCCCCTTCGGAGTTATGCCCATATTTGGAAACGTGAGTATTGCTGTAAAGCAGGGGTCTCAAACTCAATTTACTTGGGGGGCACTGGATGCAGAGTCTGGGTGAGGCTGGGCCGCAAGAAAAGATAAAAAAACAACAACATAATTTTAAATGTTTTTTTTTTCTACACAAAATCAAAATATACATGAACACAATGAGAATTAAGGAATGTGAGGCAATGCAAATTAAACAATAATAAAAATAAAACAGTGGTTTGAATTGGTCCAGGTTATCGGGGACTGTTATTACTGACAGACAGGTGTCACGGTTTGACTGCAGCCAGGCACGTAAGAAAACCCACATCTCCATGGCAATGTTTCTGTCGCTTTCTCTCATTTCCCGCTTTTCCACTAACGCAGGGGTAGGCAACCCAGAACGTTGAAAGAGCCATTTTGGACCCAAATAACAAAAATCGTCTCCGTCTGGAGTCAACGGGAGGGGGTAGAGTTTACAGTTAAGGTAGCACAATTTGTATTGTCACTCGGTCCTTCAACAGAGTGCTTTGTAAGCTACCGGACCACTCATCTCCCTGGCCCGGACTGTTAACAGCAGCGCCGGTGTAAGGAGCGAGAGAGAGACACACACAGAGAGAGTGAACAGGCGGGCGAGCAAGTGAGGGAGGAAAGGAAGAAACGCGCGTGCAGGTCTCGTGGAAAAGCAGCAAAACGTTTCTCTGCTTGCATCACACAAGTGACGTTAATGTTCGGTCCTCGAGAGCCATATACAACACCCTGATTGGTAGATTCCTTTAGCTCTGCACACAAAGCTGTCAAGTGCCATTCATATAAAACTTGCGGGCCGCACCAACATTAAACTTTCATATATCAAGGTGGGGGCCGCAAAATAACGTCTCACGGGCCGCAATTGGCCCACGGGCCCCAGGTCTGAGACCCCTGCTGTAAAGGTACTTGTGTTGTCCCGATGTTGTAGGCACAATACAAATGTGAGCAATTTGCAAAATGCGCAACCGCATTTTGCAAATTTGTATAATGCGCAGTCTTTTTGCAAATTGCTTCAAGCTACATATTTGAATAATGTGTGGTGCACATTTTGCAAATCATTGGGCACAATTTGCATAATGCACAATCTTTTTGGCAATTTTGGAAATTGATTCCAGCTATATATTGATTGTGTTGGAAGTTCTGGCTCCTAACCCTAACCCAGTGGTTCTTAACCTTGTTGGAGGTACCGAACCACACCAGTATCATATGTGCATTCACCGAACCCTTTAGTGAAAAATAAAATGTTTTTCAAATTCAAGACAAAGTTATATGCTTATGTGAACACTTGGGTAACATATTCTAAGTAATAAAGACTTAATTTAGAGTTATATGGTTAGGGTCAGGGTTAAAGGGTTAGGGTTAAAATGAGGCCATGCCGAATAAGGCATTAATAAGTACTTAATAATGACTAATTAAGAGCCACTATGTTACTAATTTGCATATTAATAAGCAACTGATTAATGGTGAATATGTTCCCCATACTAAAGTGTTACCATGTTTTTTTTTACTGGTGCACAAAATAAACTGTGCATAAACATCACCTTGTTCAAACAACAAAACCAACACAGTGCATAAACTCACAACAAATTTACACATCTGCAAATCAGTCAGCTGTTGCCATATCCGTAATACTCCGAAAGGGAGAAGTTTGTATTCACACGATGAGTCGAGTTTGTTTTGACCTCCGCCGAACCCCTGAGGCCGACTCACCGAACCCCTAGGGTTTGATCGAACCCAGGTTAAGAACCACTGCCCTAACCCTAACCCTTGATGCCATCTACGCAATGTTGGGAGACTGTTTTGCTGTTCTTCTGTTCGATGTAGCTTTCTGTGCAGAATTCCGCAAATTCTTCTTCAGCCGTCCTCAAACCATCCATTTGCACGGTCGTGCCATTTTCAAACAAAATCTCGTCTTGCGATACGCAAATTGCTTGCGCACAATTGAAATGACGCATAATTTGCAAAGTGCGCGAGATTGGTGAAATGCTTACAACACCTATACCATTATTTCGGTACCGGTACTATAATTATTTCAATATCTTTCGGTACTTTTTTAAATAAAAGGGACCACAAAAAATTGCATTGTTGGCTTTATTTAACAAAAAATCTTAGGGTACTTTAAACTAGGGCTGGGCGATGTGGCCTTTTATTAATATCTCAATATTTTTTGGGCCATGTCGCGAAACACAATATCTATCTCGATGTTTTGCTTTAGCCTTAAATGAACACTTGATGCATATAATCACAGCAGTATGATGATTCTATGTGTCTACATTAAAACATTCTTGTTCATACTACATGAATATATTCTTATTTTAAACTTTCCTGCAGAGAGGGAAATCACAACTAAGTAAATTTAGCAAAACTGTATTTATTAAACAGCTTCATGGTGGAAGAGGGGTTAATGCGTCTGCCTCACAATACGAAGGTCCTGAGTAGTCAGGGTTCAATCCCGGGCTCGGGATATTTCTGTGTGGAGTTTGCATGTCCTCCCCATGATTGCGTGGGTTCCCTCCGGGTACTCCGCCTTCCTCCCACCTCCAAAGACATGCACCTGGGCATAGGTTGATTGGCAACACTAAATTGGCCTTAGTGTGTGAATGTGAGTGTGAATGTTGTCTTATCTGTGTTGGCCCTGCGATGACGTGGCGACTTGTCCAGGGTGTACACCGCCTTCCGCCCAATTGTAGCTGAGATAGGCACCCGCGACCCCAAAAGGAATAAGCGGTAGAAAATGGGTGGATGGATGGTATTTATTAAACAGTTATTAAGCAGTGGCACAAACATTCTTGTCGTTTCAAAACAAAGTGCAAGATTGTCAGAGACATTTTAAAACAAACTATGAGTGCACTTTTGTGCATGATGTCACTACGATGACATATCAAAACAGCACTAAATTAAAGTGCACTTTTTGTACAGAACGCCACTACAATAGTTTAAAACAAAGTACATTTTTGTGCATGATGTCACACAGGATATCTCAATAAATGTCAAATTAAAATGAGCTGCATAATAAGAAAACAAATAGCAGTGCTGCTACTTTTTGTAGCAACACTTTTGCCGCATAAATGTTGAGCATATTCCTGCTTGAAGCCAAACCACCGCCAGACAATGTACGATGCTGTTTTTCTTGGGAATTAATTCTTCCTTCATTTGTTACCAAATTTGCACCTTCTCTCTCTCGTATTAACACTCGCAACGCACAGTTAGTATCACAGCTAATGTTACCCATGTAGCCACCTCTCTGCTCCGGGAGGGTGTGTGACGTTGCACACGTGACGTATGTAAGAAGGTGCGCTTGTTTACGTCTCTGTGAGAAGGAGAGACAAGAAAGAGTGGGAAACGCATGTAGTGTAATGCCCGCAGCTAAAAGCAATGTGTGAGAACATATACTCGAATATCACGATATAGTCATTTTCTATAGCGCACAGAGACAAACCAACGATATATCGAGTATATCAATATATCGCCTTGCCCTACATTAAACATACGTTTATGTACTCCATCTATCCATTTTGTACCGCTTGTCTCTTTCGGGGCGGCGGGGGTCGGAAGGCCACTTCATCGCAGGGCCAACACAGATAGTACTGTAAAGTTCATTTATGAATGACAATAAAAGGAAGTCTAAGTCTTAAGGTTGTCCTTAAATACAATAGTGAACATACATACTTCTTAGTAAGTAAGCAAACAAGGGCTCCTAATTTGTCTGCTGACATATAGTAACATGCACCTGGGGATAGGTTGATTGGCAACACTAAGTTGGCCCTATTGTGTGAATGTGAGTGTGAATGTTGTCTGTCTATCCGTGTTGGCCCTGTGATGAGTTGGCGACTTGTCCAGGGTGTACGCCGCCTTCCGCCCGAATGCAGCTGAGATAGGCTCCAGCACCCTCCGCGACCCCAAAAGGGACAGGCATCAGAAAATGGATGGATGGACAGATATTGTGTTATTTTCCATTTTTTTTATTTTGTCAAAATGATGGACAAGTGGTAGAAAGTGAATTATTAATCTACTTGTTCATTTACTGTTAATATCCGCATACTTTCTCTTTTAACATGTTCCATCTACCGTACACTTCTGTTAAAATGTAATAATCACTTATTTTTAGTTTGTTTGGATACTTTACATTAGTTTTGGACGATACCACAAATTTGGGTATCAATCTGATACCAAGTCGTTACAGGATCACACATTGGTCATATTCATAGTCCTCGTGTGTACAGGAATAACCATAATATACATTTAAAAAAAAATGAAAGAGGATGTTTTTATGCCAAAAGATATCGACGTAATCATATTAGTATCGACTAGATACATCACTGTACCTGGTGTCATTACAGTGGATGTTAGGTGTAGATCCACCTATTGCGTTTGTTTACATTTCGACGCCGGTGAGCAACGGTGTGTATGTAGCTTGTTTAGCTATTCCTCGTCCTGCAGGGATGATACTTGTAAGAAACTTACTTTATTTGTCGCCATGGAGGCGAGGATTAGGGATTTAGAAGTTGCTAAAACACTGCAGACTGGGGCTGGACTTTTTAAAGGCGGTATAGTACCGAATATGATTCATTAGTATTGCGGTACTACACGGTATACCGTACAACCCTAAAAGGTACATAATACAATGATTTGTTTTTTCCTAATTATTTTGGTTAGCTTGTTATGGGTACATGACAGGGGCCATAGCTCTTCTATGCTCCTCCTGCAAGCTGTAGACATATTCTGAATGAAATACTTTAAAAAGCTAGCATTATTACATTATTAACATGTGTTGTATTCATTTTATGTGTTAGTCAAGCAGATTTAGGTTAAAAAACTTCAGCACACATTCATTCCTATGAAAAGTCCACAATAAATGGTACACGTTTTGGTACAAATGTGACTAAACTTGTTCATGTAGGATGTTATTTTGTCACTAGGTGTTCTAAATTCAACAATGTCAGTTTTATTGTTTCAGACTATCCTTTTTATTGATACAGCATCTCACAAATGGGAGACCTGTGTACACCACTCACATTTCATTAACTCATTTATGTTAATGGTGATGCAATAGTAAACTTGAATGTACTGTAACGTAGTCTGTGCATATAATGTATTAAAACATAAGTGAGCCATATCCAAATTGTGTCGTTAGTAGAGGATGTGCCAATCGATCAGCCACCAATTCGTATCGGCCAGTTTTCTCGAATTGCCGAATAATGCCTTTTAATATCGCTTACAAACGCTGATTCCTTTGGCTGGTATTATATTTAATTTTAGTCTCCTGGCTGACTAGCTAGCAGCTAATTGTTTATCTCCATAAACAGTGTGAAGCATCTCCCCTAAATTAATAATAAACACTTCTATGGTGGCAAATTTGGTGCTAGCGGGGTGTATAATACAGCCAAGAGTCATGGATGCATTGGAATTCTGGGTAATTCTTATGTTGCGTTTATAATGTGTTACAGAGCCAATGTTCTCCAGAAATGTGTTTGGTGTGGGTTCACAGAGTGTGGCGCATATTAGTAATAGTGTTAAAGTTGTTTTATATCACAACCATTAGTGTGATCTGTATGGCTGTGGAACAAGACCCCTGGTTTACACATAGTAAAAGCAAAAAATAATCTCTTCCGCCATTTCGGAAATGACGACATGGGAAGCGTCACTCGTGACATCACGACTTTGACCCGGCGGTAAAAGTAAGCATGGGCTAATAAATTTGGGGAGTGAGTTTGACCCGGCAGTAAATAAAGACAGGCGCATATTACAGGCGCTATTCAAGGAAGTACGGTAGTTTAAATATTGTGCTGATATTTTTAAAATGGCACCAAAAATACATTGACAAAATATACAGCAATTAATTATAGGTATTTTTGTGGTATTTTTAAGTGCAGTGACAAATCCATGTGATTGGTATAGACATTGGCCGTACTCACACATTGATTATCGAAATCGGTCATATGAAATCGTGATCGGAACATCCCTGATCCTTTTAATGTGAATATTCAGTGTGAGCAGTGTTATCTACCACTGCCTTAATCCTCGTTGGAATGGAATTGAGGATGTCTGCATAGGTTGTTACTTGAGTCCTTTTCCACTCATCCATACGTGTTGCAGATGGTGGATGTTCTCCACATTCCTTCCTTCTGCTTGGGAATGCCACACACGTGCTCAATTGCGTTCATTGTGAAGGCGACCTACTTGACCACTCCATCACCTTCACCCTCTGGATGTGTGTTTAGGCTTCCAATCCTATTTAAGCAACCATTTTACTGAAGGAGAGGCACATGCTCTGCTATACAGTGTGTCACAGTATTTGTTAGGACTCCTGTTTCCATCAGTGAACCTCAGCATCTCGGTGTCGGCAGCACTCCCGCAATAAGGGACACGACCAGCACCATGCTTGACTGTAGGAAAGGCCGCTACTATACATCAATCCATCCATTTTCTACCGCGTGTCCCTTTCGTGGTCGCGGCGGTGGCTGGAGCCCACCTCAGCTGCATTCAGGCGGAAAGCGGGGTAAACCCTGGACAAGATACCCACTGAAACAATAATAATGTTTTTTTTTAGTAAATGACTGTTATACAAGCTTTATACTGACTAAGGTTGCGCGATACAGATGATATATAATATAAATTAGGCTGACAATATACATTTTGATGCTATCCGTATACGGTAATAGCACATGTTGATGACACATTCTAGCTGTTTCCAGCAAATCTGACCACGACCAGCAAACAAACGTGTGTGTCGTCAGTGCACTGTCGCATCCTCGCTAGTGGCTGATGTCCGTTCACAATGAAAAGACAATTCTAAGTTAGCAATCCTCGCCTGCATCGTGGCAAATAAACTACATTTCATATATGTATCATTCATTATCACTGGAGGACGAGGAATAGTTAAACATGTTGCACTACACATTGTAGAGTATATGCTAACCGCAAGCAGGAGCTCTTGAATGTAAACATAAATTAGTTTATCGATACAAATATCGAAAGTAACGGTACTAGGCATAATATTAGCATATGGTCAATACTACAGTGGTTTCATTGATATTTTTTATTATCAAAATGTTTGTGCAGTTTTGGTATTGTTTACAAACTCAGGAAATAAGTCATTGGACACAGGTGGACTTGAAGGGCATAAACCAAAGAATATAAATTAGTGCTAATAGTAGGAAATAATTTAGATATCTAATTGATATTGTTCAACCACCGTCCTGTGTTTTTGTAAGTTTAATAATTGTGATAAAAAATGAATAATTTAATGATATTGAACATTTAAAGTACATTTTGTATTAACAAAATAATACAACTTGAAATTATGCAACATTTTACTGCATCTGTCAGCAGCCAAATTAGGAGTCTTTATTTTAACTCGTTTTGAAATGATTCTATTATCATTTACATACCAAATGATATTTTGTGATATATATGTTTTCGCAGGAGGCTGCAATACAAATTGCGCTATAGATTTTAGACAATATCGACAATTCCAGTAACACTAATTAGTCAATTATGTCCAAGTTTAGTATTATGAGCAGATTTACTGAATATAAATGCTTGCTGGACTATGCTCACATTTTAAATCACACATGGCTCTTGTAGTACATTGTTCAAGTGTTCCGGCTAATAATGTGTTTATGATTCATTGGAATGAATTCTTATGTAATCTCCTGAGTGTTATCACACGACCATTGACTGGGATTTGATGAATGGGCTTATTTAAGCTAATAGTGCCCAGTAAAAGGGACGCCCGCCCTGGCGTATGAGTGCATAGGCTACTGTAGTTGGCGGCCCCACTTGGTCTGTGTGACCTCCCATCCTGTTGCAGACGGAGCCAATTCCACTCACCTAAAAAAGCCTACACTCGTGCGTTTTTAATGGCCCCAAAAGCTGCAGGGACTGCTCCTGCTGGCAGCCTCGCACACACAAGCTTGTTGTTGTTCCCTTCTTTTTTTCCACCACCCTCGCCGCAATCTCCCTTGCCTTGATCGATGAATGGAGGCCTTTTCCCCATACACCCTCCCTCCCTCTCTTCTCTTGCCACAGCGCAACTCCACCCACCGTTTAATAAAATTCCATCCTAATCAAATAACTTCTTGTCTTTTGTCCCCCCCCCCAGAGCTCTGGTGTGTCCCTAAGCTCATTCTGCTGGAGAGAGTTGAGACAAGGCAGGCCGTTCTGAAGTAGCCGGGTGTGTGTGTCGCTCTCTTAGCCGTAATCCAAAATTATGTGCACTTAAGACCTATGTTTCTAAAGGCAGTGAAACCGGACATCGGGATCATGAATCAGCCGACCTAATAGGTTCCTTCAGAATGCTCAATGCGGCCGCTTGAGCCCGCCACACTTCTTTACCTTGACTTTTACTCTCTTTCTTTGTGGGACGATTAGGATTTTCTTCTCGTTGTCAACTGGGTGCTCAGCCTACCAAGGCCTGTATTCCAACCTTGTCAGCCGTTATCTTTCAACCTTCCAGTCCCTTAAATAAATCCTGCTTGGATGGATGGGAGAAGGGCCTTATCTGGATGGGCCGCCCGCTTCTCAATCATGCTCTGGGCAGCCTCCTAAAAAAAGGACAGAATTCCTGACATTGTGATGTGAAAGCTCCCTGACATTAGAGCATCTGATCATTGTCCACTTGTTGCTTTTGCAGGCAGCTGATAGCTTGCATCACAACAACACAGCTTGTTCCGAGGCTTCATCAAGGGAACATATAAGTCTTGGCTTTTTGTATAAGATTTAAAGCCTTACCTCTGTTTTTGCAGGCCCCACTTTTTGCACCAGTCGTTTTTCAGATGAAAATTTCGACAAAAGTTTTCCCTAGTGTTTGTCTCGCTTATCGTATGGCCAAACTTTGTGCGTAAGAAACAAGGGCTGCACCTAATGTTTATTTCTTAAATGGCCCCTACTATGTAAAAGTAGGGCTGGGCTATACGGCCTTTTTTTAATATCTGGATATTTTTAGGCCAAGTCACGATACACAATATATATCTCCATATTTTGCCTTAGACTTGAATGAACACTTGATGCATATAATCACAGCAGTATGATGATTCTATGTGTTTACATTAAAACATTGTTGTTCATACTGCATTAATATATGCTATTTTTAACATTCATGCAGAGAGGGAAATCACAACTAAGTCAATTTACCAAAACTGTATTTATTAAACAGTTATTAAGCAGTGGCACAAACATTCATGTCATTTCAAAACAAAGTGCAAGACTGTAAGATTGTAGACAGTTTAAAACAAGCTATTAGTGCACTTTTGTGCATGATGTCACTAAGATGACATATCAAAAGAACACTAAATTAAAGTGCACTTTTCGTAGAGAATGCCACTGCAATAGTTTAAAACAAATAAAGTGCACTTTTGTGCATGATGTCTCACAAGATATTTCAATAACTGTCAAATGAAAATAAGCTGCCTAATAGGAAATTTAATAGTGTATGTCCTTTGCTATGTGGCAGGTTACTGCGGACGTTATGCCTTGTTGTTGACTATTTTTTTCATACGGTGTTGATCTGGATATGGTTGCCTCGGCATTTTGTTGGTGTGGCACCGAACGGAGATGTTGACATGCAGAGTTTCAATCACTCTTCATTCTCGAGCGGGTGACTTTTCCAATGATGCAACATATTAGCAGTAATGCTACTTGTTTTAGCAACGCTTTAGCCCCACACTTGACAAATTACGGTTGTCTGTTGGACATCTTTCCCGCTTGAAGCCAAACCACCGCCAGACGATGGAACCCCTGTTTTTTTTCTTGGGAATAATTTCTTCCTCCATTTGTTACCAGATTTTCACCTTCTTTCTCTCGTATTACCACTCGCACCACAGCTAATGTTACCCATGCCGCTACTCCTTTGCTACGCAAGGGCGTATAATTATGTATGTGACGTATGTAAGAAGGTGCGCTTGTTTTATGTTTGTAAGAAGCAGAGACAGCAAAGGGTGATAAAAGCCTGTTGTCTAATGCCCACAGCGGAAAACAACAGTGTGAGAACGTATACTCGAATATCACAATATAGTAATTTTCAATATTGCACAGAGACAAACCCGCGATATATCGAGTATATTCAATATATCGCCCAGCCCTATATAAAACCAACTTTTCTTACCTTTTGGTACCAGTTTTTGTTTGGTCATATCTGCCCAAAAATCCAGAACATTTTAAATTAAATCATGAAAGATTTACGGAGATATTTATAAAACAATCTTGTCTTCATTCATTCTTTCCCCAAAAGAGTAATTTGGAATTAGCCCCAATTGTGACGTTTTTCCCAATTATGATGTCAGTGGATATTTCCATAGATGGTAAAGCTTTACCCGAAGAGCTTTGTGTGAGTTCCCCACTGTAGTCCGACATTGTAGTCAATAAGTTCCTTATTTTTGTCCATTCTCTTGTTGTTGGGTAAACTGGTTTGTACATCCTCAGCTGTTGCCATTTCTAATAGAAAGTGGCATATACAGTGCATTTGGAACGTATTCACAGCATTTCACTTTTGTCCCATTTTAAATGATAAATGGGTTGTACTTGTATAGCGCTTTTCTACCTTCAAGGTACTCAAAGCGCTTTGACACTACTTCCACATTTACCCATTCACACACACTGATGGAGGGAGCTGCCATGCAAGGCGCCAACCAGCACCCATCAGGAGCAAGGGTGAAGTGTCTTGCTCAGGACACAACGGACGTGACGAGGTTGGTTCTAGGTGGGATTTGAACCAGTGACCCTCGGGTTGCGCACGGCCAGTCTTTCACTGCGCCACGCCGTCCCCTATTTTGTTATATTACAGCCTTATTTCAAAATGGAATACATTCATTATTTGCTTCAACATTCTGTAAACAATACCCAATAACGAAAATGTGAAAAGGTATTTTCTCAAACAATTTGCACATTTATTAAACATATAAAACAAAAACAAAAAACACATGTACATAAGTATACACAGCCTATGCACAAAAGTTTGTTAATGCACCTTTGGCAGCAATTACAGCCTCAAGTCTTGTTAAATACGATGTCAGAAGTTTGGTACACTTACCTTTGGGCAGTTTCACCCATTCCTCTTCGCCCAATCTTCTTTCCAGAACACCTTAAGTACCATCAGGTTGGATGGGAAGCTTAAGTTTTCATTTAGGATCTCTACGTATATTCTTACATTATATTGTTTTTTCAATTATTGTGCTTCATTAATAAAAAAAAATTTCTGGCCATTTCTTAAATCCTTTTAGTAACGCTTTCTGTAATACAAACCCCGTTTCCATATGGGTTGTGAAATTGTGTTGGATGTAAATATAAACGGAATACAATGATTTGCAAATCCTTTTCAACCCATATTCAGTTGAATGCACTACAAAAACAACATATTTGATGTTCAAACTCATACTTTTTTTTTTTTTTGCAAATAATAATTAACTTAGAATTTCATGGCTGCAACACGTGCTAAAGTAGTTGGGAAAGGGCATGTTCACCACTGTGTTACATCACCTTTTCTTTTAACAACACTCAATAAATGTTTGGGAACTGAGGAAACTAATTGTTGAAGCTTTGAAAGTGGAATTATTT
>NC_084624.1:36441289-36556289 GCF_033978795.1 Nerophis ophidion | reverse complement strand
TTTTAATTCTAAGAGAGACAAAACTCAAATAAAATTTGAAAATCCAAGAAAATATTTTAAAGACTTGGTCTTCACTTGTTTAAATAAATTCATTTATTTTTTTACTTTGCTTCTTATAACTTTCAGAAAGACAATTTTAGAGAAAAAATACAACCTTAAAAATGATTTTAGGATTTTTAAACACATATACCTTTTTACCTTTTAAATTCTTCCTCTTCTTTCCTGACAATTTAAATCAATGTTCAAGTAATTTTTTCTTTTTTATTGTAAAGAATAATAAATACATTTGAATTTAATTCTTCATTTTAGCTTCTGTTTTTTTGCCGAAGAACATTTGTGAAATATTTCTTCAAACTTATGATTAAAATAAAAAATAAAAATATTCTGGCAAATCTACAAAATCTTTAGAATCAAATTTAAATCTTATTTCAAAGTATTTTGAATTTCTTTTAAAAGTTTTGTTCTGGAAAATCTAGAAGAAATAATGATTTGTCTTTGTTAGAAATATAGCTTGGTCCAATTTGTTTTATATTCTAACAAAGTGCAGATTGGATTTTAACCTATTTAAAATATGTCATCAAACTTTTAAAATTAATCCTAATCAGGAAAAATGACTAATGATGTTGCATAAATTCCTTTTTTAATTTTTTCAAAAAGATTCGAATTAGTTTTTCTTTTATTTTTTTCGGTTGAATTTAGAATTTTAAAGAAACGAAATTGAAGATAAACTATGTTTCAAAAATTAATTTTAATTTTTTTCCTGTTTTCTCTTCCTTCAAACCGTTCAATTAAGTGGTTTTTTCATCATTTATTCCCTACAAAAAACCTTCCATAAAAGGAAAAAAAAAGGTACGACGCAATGACAGACAGAAATACCCATTTTTTAATATATATATAGATTTATTTATTAAAGGTAAATTGAGCAAATTGGCTTATTCTGGCAATTTATTAAAGTGTGTATCAAACTGGTAGCCCTTCGCATTAATCTGTACCCAAGAAGTAGATCTTCGTTTCAAAAAGGTTGGTGACCCCTGATCTATACAGTATGACTGCAGCCTTGCACCTTTCACATTTGAACCAATACAGGACCAATTTTAATTGTCTGGGGATTGATAACCGTAGCCATTTTCTTTACTTTTGTGTGTATTCATGTGGTTTTAAATGTTATTTGTTTAATAGCAAAATATCATGTTGAGAGTTACCATTTAACAGTGACCTGACAATAATAACTGTACTGTCTGTCCAGTTGTTCTATCTTGTTTTTTTTCTTAGTCTCAAATTTTAAGTACTATTTGGGAGACTTTGCATGCAGTTGCAAATTTAAGATGTTAGATGGTAGTAGGGCTGCACAACGAATCGAAATCGAATTGGATAGACATCGAGATTTTACTTCGTATGGTAAATAACTGCAAAAGGTGGAGGTTTTTTTTCTGCACTGCTGACCAGCATTTGAGTCACTGATATGTTCGCCTATCAAAATTGTTGAGCCTTGCGTTTGTTCGTCTCTTGCTTGAAACAGGAAGATACAGTAGATGTCTTACTTAACAGTGGAATTAACTGAACAGAGTGACTCCTTTTCACTCATTCACAATCTTTGTCTCGCCGCCAACACACAGTACAGAGAGCCTTGCTACTCGCCAGTGAGAAGTGCCGCAAAGTAGCACAAATTAGGAGACAAAACATAAGATTACAAAGCTAAATGTCCTGTTGTGGGAATATTTCTGCTTCAAATCGGATTGGCAATATGAGCCCTTCAACACGGATGAACAAGTGAAAATGCCGTTGTGATAAAACGATAGTAATAAACAAAACATCTGTCCTCATTTTTTAACTGGGAAAAATATGCACTTTTAAGATGTTCAATATCTATTTAGCTTAAATGTTTGCTTGCAAAAATGAGTTCATGTTATATTTTGTTTAGTTATTTAGTGTAACAAAGTTATTTAGTTTCCAATTACAGGTCGAAGGCAAACAATTATACAGTAATGAGAAATACAAGTTATAGCTCTTTAAATGTTAACATGCATTTGCATTATGATTATATATTATGATTACATTACACTGTAAACACAGTATAGTTTGTATTGATTATTTCAGTTTGAGAGCACAATTTATAGACAAAAGCTCAGTCAGTCTGCACAAAGCCTAATATTTTTTAAAGTATTCTAACGTGTGGTACCTTGAGACAATAATATGTTGATTGACAGTCTAAAAGTAACATGTCTTTCTTCACTTGTTATTTTTGCAGTTTTCATGTATTAAAATATAACATTCCAAAATTTTATTGCAATCGCTATTTTGGAGAGGAAAATCTCAATCATGTTTTTCTGAAAATCGTGCAGCCCTAAGTGGCTGGCAGTAGTGTATAGATTATGATGTGTTATCGTAGTCTTTGCTAGTTGAATGTGCCAGTCTTTTATTTTGTTGAACCCTACAGGGTGTTTGTACTGCATATATTGTGCTTAATACACACTAGCTGTTTGATTGTAATGTGTTTCTTTGTTGTAGTTTTCATGACCAATTTTTGAGGTGTTAAAATCACCGCGTAAAATTGCTAATGCTAATCATTAGCATTTACAATGGCACATCTAAAGTAAATTAGAATCGAGAGTACATTTTGAAAAGTAAAGCCTTACTTTTGAGTGATGTCTTTCTCTCCGCCATGCTTTACTTTGTTACCATGGAAAATTGCAACATTACCTAGGAGCAGTCTACTGTGAACACTGTTTTCTCAATAAGTGATTGAGTTGGTGTTGAGTCTGTAACCAGATGTGATGTTATCTTGTCCAACAAAGCATCAAAATAATATTATATATTATACTATATTGTTACCATCCTAATTTACGTGAAATGGTACCTGTAAGTACTGACTGAATAAGATCGGTACCTATCAAATCAAATTTACTATGCGTATGTGTGTGTGTATATATATATATATATATATATATATATATATATATATCACTTTTCATACACAGGCAAGTGTACTATAAAAGTACCAAATTTGGTACCCATCCGTAAAAAGTTGTGATGTTAGAGACAAATGAATCTCTTTAAATACTTAATAATCTTGCGTCATCTTGAGATTTTATTGATTCGTGATTGTTATAAGTTTTCTTTGTAAACGTGACCACCAAAAGCACAGAATTTGAACAAATCTAAGGAAATCTGCTTAATTTGCACATAAATACGTGTACAGTTTAGAAAATTGATATTAATCTTTCACTTATTTATGATCACACATTTTATCACAAGTAGACACTAGATAGCAGTAAAACCACATTATTATATATATATATATATATATATATATATATATATATATATATATATATATATATATATATATATATATATATATATATATATATATATATATATATATATATATATATATATACACATATATATAAAAAGCACCACCAAAGGTTCTGGGATAAATTCGACTGGCGAAAATGGCCAAAATATGCACAAAAATTGCCCGGATTGGATTATCGGTATGTGGCGAGAACTAAGACTGGGCGATATTTCGATATCCTCGATATACCGCGGGTTTGTCTCAGTGCGATATAGAAAATGACTATATCGTGATATTGGAGTATACATTCTCACGCAGTTGCTTTTAGCTGCGGGCATTACTCTGCTTGTGTTTCCCACTCTTTCTTGTCCCTCCTTCTCACAGAGACTTAAACAATCAAACCTTCTTACATACTTCACGTGCGCAACGTCACGGAGCACAGAGGTAGCGACATAGTAACGTTAGCTGTGATACTAATGGTGAGGTGCGGGTGGTAGTACGTGAAAGAAGGTGCAAATCTGGTGACAAATCGAGGAAGAATTAATTACCAAGAAAAACAGCATGGGATCCATTGTCCGGCGGTGGTTTGGTTTCAAGCGGGAATATGTTCAACATTTATGCGGCAAAAGCGGTGCGACAAAAAATAGCAGCACTGCTAATGTGTAGCATTATTTAAGAAGTCACCCGCTGGAGAATGAAGAGTGCTTGAAACTCTGCATGTCAACATCTCCGGCCGGTGCCATACCAACACAATGCCGAAGCAACTGTTTCCAGATCAACACCGTATATAAAAAAAAAAAAGTTAAAAACAGAAGGAGATAACGTCCGCAGGAACCTATTATGGAGCTCATTTTTATTTGACAGTTATTGAAATATATAGTGTGACATCATGCACAAAAGTGCACTTTATTTGTTTTTAGCTATTGTAGTGGCGTTCTGTACAAAAAGTACACTTTAATTAAGTCTGGTTTTGATATGTCATCTTGGTGACATTCACAAATGTCTCTGACAATCTTGCACTTTCTGCTTTGAAATGACATGAATGTCTGTGCCACTACTTAATAACTGTTTAATAAATACAGTTTTGGTAAATTTACTTAATTGTGATTTCACTCTCTGCATGCAAGTTTTTAAAATGAGCATACAGTGAGGCAAAAAAGTATTTAGTCACCCACCGATTGTGCAAGTTCTCCCACTTAAAATGATGACAGAGGTCTGTAATTTTCATCATAGGTACACTTCAACTGTGAGAGACAGAATGTGAAAAGAAATCCAGGAATTCACATTGTAGGAATTTTAAAGAATGTCATGTGGTCAGATGAAAAAATAGAACTTTTTGGTATAAACTCAACTCGCCGTGTTTAGAGGAAGAAGAACACTGAGTTGCATCCCAAGAACACCATACCTACTGTGAAGCATGGGGGTGGAAACATCATGCTTTGGGGCTGTTTTTCTGCTAAGGGGACTGGAAGACTGATCCGTGTTAAGGAAAGAATTAATGGGGCCATGTATCGTGAGATTTTGAGCCAAAACCTCCTTCCATCAGTCAGAGCTTTGAAGATGAAACGTGGCTGGGTCTTCCAGCATGACAATGATCCCAAACACACCGCCCGGGAAACGAAGGAGTGGCTCTGTAAGAAGCATTTGAAAGTCCTAGAGTGGCCTAGCCAGTCTCCAGACCTCAAACCCATAGAAAATCTGTGGAGGGAGTTGAAAGTCGGTGTTGCTCGTCGACAGGCCCAAAACATCACTGCTCTCGAGAAGATCTGCATAGACGAATGGGCCGAAATACCAGCTACGGTGTGTGCAAACCTGGTAAAGACCTATAGTAATCGTTTGACCTCTGTTATTGCCAAGAAAGGTTATATTACAAAGTATTGAGTTGAATTTTTGTTATTGACCAAATACTTATTTTCAAGCATAATTTACAAATAAATTCTTTAAAATTCCTACAATGTGAATTCCTGGATTTTTTTTCACATTCTGTCTCTCAAAGTTGAAGTGTACCTTTGACGAAAATTACAAACCTCAGTCATCATTTTAAGTGGGAGAACTTGCACAATTGGTGGCTGACTAAATACTTTTTTGCCTCACTGTATATTAATGCAGTATGAACAAGAATGTTTTAATGTTGACACATAGAATCATCATACTGCTGTGGTTATATGCATCAAGTGTTAATTCAAGGCTAAGGCAAAATATCGAGATATATATATAGTGTACCATGACGTGGCCTAAAAATATTGAGATATTAATAAAAGGGCATATTGCTCAGCCCTAGCGAGGACACATAATTCGGGAACCCCGATTTACGAACGCCTCTATTTGCAACCTTGTCAGTTTACAAACCTTTACATTGCGCCAGGTATGCCTGTGTGTGAACCATGTCTTAGCGTACGGAAGCTTAATTCATTGATTCACTCATTCATTCATTTGGCATGCTGCTGGAAAACCCCCTTACGTCACATCCTGTTTCAATACTGTACACAAGAGCGCAGCCACTTTGAAGAGGCTGGACATTGTCATTGCGAGCTTAGACGGCCAGCGGAACTCATGACTTGTTTATTTCCTGGTCGGAGCAGTCTCAGCTTGTCTTAGAAATCTCCTTGTGTGATCAGAAGCTCTTTAAAGGGGAAATTCACTTTTTGGGGGAATTTTGCCTATTCTTTATCATTTGCCCTGATGTAGGATCTGTCGTTGTCGCTTGTGCAGCCTTTTGAGACACTTGTGATTTAGGGCTATATAAGTAAACTTTGATTGATTGGTTATGAAAGACATGACGACGGATGTATTTTTTTTATTGCATTCTTAGTCTAAGTCCACTTACAGCGGTGTCAATGGGAGGTCCCTATTCCGCCCACCAAACCCAATAAAAAACATCCAAAAAGCGTGAGCAATACTCCATTTACGTTTTGTGACTTGAATATTAGCCAAGTATTAGTGATATTGTTATTATAAGCTTTAACAAAGATGAACTATTTATAGCAGCGCTGTGTTTGCCTATGTCTACATCGAGTGGTAAGCTGCGTCCTCTTTCTCTGCTACATAATAAATCATGCCTCTTACCTGGATAGTAGAAAGACGAAGATGTATTTTATACATGCAACTGACATGTAACATGTAATTTTGACAGCCAATTTAGTCACGGAAATGGCTAGAACGAAACGAAAATACGCTTGGTACCACCCCCCCTTTTCTTCGCGAGGATTATTAATAATTTTTCATCTACAACAGGAATATAACAAGATTGAACCTTGTACAGTAAGTAATGTTATTAGGTCTGTTGGCTCTCTTAAAGTCTGCAGCAAGTAGAAAAACCTTGTACAGTAAGTAATGTTATTAGGTCTGTTGGCTCTCTTAAAGTCTGCAGCGAGTAGAAATCAGTGATGTAGTGGGACAAAAAGTGAACGTGATGCATTTTGTGTATGCTTGAAATGATCGAAATATTGAATGTTATTATAAATGTGCCCGTTACTACATTACATATATACTTACATCATGTATGTAAAACTCTAATGGAGGGGTGTGTATGTGTTTAAGGGCTTTTATAGGCAGAATAGAGCGACTCCAATAAGTTTGATTGTAAGCCGACTGTTGAGATCCGCTTTTTGGTTCTTCACATATTTTTGTTTATTGTTCCAGTTGTTGTATCACTCAGTTGTTCCACCTGCTTAGTTCCTGTTTGGTCCGTTTCCATGGTTTGTCATTGCGTTTCACCTGCTACTCACGGTCCTGCACACCTGTCCTCACTAATCACCTGCCTTATATACATATTCCTGCCTATTTTGTTGTTCGGCCTGGGACCCAAGTTTGTTTTCACACAACGGTACGTCTTCATTTCTGGTTTGCTTACAAACCAGAAATAAATGATCATTCCTATATGTTTATTCACGCTAGCTTTCACGCTATGCCCTTGTATTATTCCAGCTCTCACGCTGAAGAATTGTTTTTCCCTTTTGTGTGCATTCATGCCAGTTTAGTTTGTCTATTTGTATATCCTAGCTTTCATGCTAGCGCCCTTTGTTTATTATTTTCTACTAGCTCCAGTATTTTGGTTCTCTAGCTCCTTTTGTTACATCAATAAATCTGTTAAATCTTACCTTTGCTGTGTTCACGTTAGACGCATCCACGAGGGGACAACATTGGCACTACGATGCCACACAGGCGTAACACCGACTTTTGATCACATTTATGTAACATTTAAAATGCATAAAAAAAAAAAAATGTGTTCTTGTCTTACATAAGGATTGTTAATGAGTAAAAAAGTGCAGTTAACCTTTAAATGTGTCCCAACTCTCACAGTCTCGCTGATAGAGGTCAAAATCTTTGGGCACCTTACGATTCGATTATGATTACAATTCAGGAGCTACGATTCGATTAAAAATCGGATATTGATGCATCTTTAATTTATGTATGTTGTTGCGGTTTTACATTTCTTTTAATTTCATTAAATAATAGTTTATCACTTGCAACATAAAAAAGAATGTTCATTTGGAATAAGAAACAGTTAAAGTAATTCCCACATTTATTAGAATAATGAAAATGTGTGCAAAACTGGACCATAAGTGCCCGATAATAAAGGAACTGGTCTGATCTCACGGTGAGGTGGTTTACTACAGTCAGCCGAAGTTTGGAACTCTCTGCATTACCTTATTCAAATTAAATAAATCGATTATCGTTTACTAATCGATTCCATAATCGTCCGTGACCGAATTGCGATCGATCTAAAATCGATTATTTCCCCCACCTCTACTCGCTATATAGCTTCGGTTTGATATGCAACCTCTTTGAGCGAGCGTTTGGCTAGTTATCTCCGGTGTGCAGCACCTTCACTTCAAGGATTTTGCTCGAAGCCGGTGGATAGAAACGTATAAAGTGTTAAGGAGCCATCGAGGAGGGAAGCTTTTTCAAACATAGCGGTGAAAGTAAATGGAATGATAATGTAAAAGTCAAAAATCCGGGATAAGTCAGTGTCAAAAGATGCCTAACCTCCAGAAACACTTGCACAACAATACAAAGATCAACTTAAACCCCCCTCTAAGGAATGTTATTGGGTAAAGTGGCGGCAATTGCCGAAGATCATTATGAAATGTTTACGAGTGAAATCACACTATTAAAATTGAGGGACCCACGCTAATTTCTCTGTGGTAGTTGTGTATTCAGCAGATACTATTATTCTTCCAACATTTTCAGGTCAGCTTCTCATGCCTAATCTTTGTCTGTTTAGGTTGTCTGTTTAGTGTTTACAGTGGGGTGAGGAAAGCAAGGGAGAGTTGTGAATGTCATGCTTAAATAAAAACTAGTCTTTGTTTATTAAATATGATTTCCACAAAGTCACAATAGCAGGAAAAAATGTATGCATACGTACCAGATACAAAATAAGTTGAGCAAAAGGGTGGAATGCCGTCTCCGGGTTGGGGAGGAGACCCTGCCCCAAGTGGAGGAGTTTAAGTACCTAGGAGTCTTATTCACGAGTGAGGGAAGAGTGGATCGTGAGATCGACAGGCGGATCGGTGCGGCGTCTTCAGTAATGCGGACATTGTACCTATCCGTTGTGGTGAAGAAGGAGCTGAGCCGGAAGGCAAAGCTCTCAATTTACCGGTCGATCTACGTTCCCATCCTCACCTATGGTCATGAGCTTTGGGTCATGACCGAAAGGATAAGATCACGGGTACAAGCGGCCGAAATGAGTTTCCTCCGCCGTGCGGCGGGGCTCTCCCTTAGAGATAGAGTAAGAAGCTCTGCCATCCGGGAGGAGCTCAAAGTAAAGCCGCTGCTCCTCCACATCGAGAGGAGCCAGATGAGGTGGTTCGGGCATCTGGTCAGGATGCCACCCGAACGCCTTCCTAGGGAGGTGTTTAGGGCACGTCCAACCGGTAGGAGGCCACGGGGAAGACCCAGGACACGTTGGGAAGACTATGTCTCCCGGCTAGCCTGGGAACGCCTCGGGATCCCCCGGGAAGAGCTAGACGAAGTGGCTGGGGAAAGGGAAGTCTGGGTTTCCCTGCTTAGGCTGTTGCCCCCGCGACCCGACCTCGGATAAGCGGAAGAAGATGGATGGATGGATGGAAATTTGAATGTTATCCACATTATTCCCACCAATTTCTGTTTTGATGCTTGCAAGCCATAATCACCTTCTTGTTTTTCACAACTTTGTGCAGATAGAGTAATAGTATCCATCAGACTGTACAACTCTTCTTTGGGAGGATGGGGAATGCTAGGATGACAGGGGATCCAAACTACAACAACAAACAGTGAAATAATGGTCACTATTGTCTGGTTTCTCTTGTTATATTCTTATTTTTACTGTTATATTTGTATTTGTATTGTTGCTTTTTATTTTTATTATTGTAATATTTTCTATTTTATTCCCATTTATACCTCTATTATTTACTTTTTAAATTTGATCTCAATTGTGTACACTGCTGCTGGAATTTTTATTTTCCTGAGGGAACTCTCCTTTCTTTCTATCTATCTATCTATCTATCTATCTATCTATCTATCTATCTATCTATCTATCTATCTATCTATCTATCTATCTATCTATCTATCTATCTATCTATCTATCTATCTATCTATCTATCTATCTATCTATCTATCTATCTATCTATCTATCTATCTATCTATATCTACAAACCCCGTTTCCATATGAGTTGGGAAATTGTGTTAGATGTAAATATAAACGGAATACAATGATTTGCAAATCATTTTCAACCCATATTCAGTTGAATAGGTCACAAAGACAACATATTTGATGTTCAAACTGATAAACTTTTTTTTTTTGGCAAATAACTATTAACTTTAGAATTTGATGCCAGCAACACGTGACAAAGAAGTTGGGAAAGGTGGCAATAAATACTGATAAAGTTGAGGAATGCTCATCAAACACTTATTTGGAACATCCCACAGTTGTGCAGGCTAATTCGGAACAGGTGGGTGCCATGATTGGGTATAAAAGCAGCTTCCATGAAATGCTCAGTAATTCACAAACAAGGATGGGGCGAGGGTCACCACTTTGTAAGCAAATTGTCAAACAGTTTTAGAACAACATTTCTCAACGAGCTATTGCAAGGAATTTAGGGTGAAGGCACCATTAATGCTGAATGGTCTGTACAGGTTTTGGAGCAACATATGTTGTCATCCAAGCAACATTATCATGGACACCACTGCTTATTTCAGCAAGACAATGCCAAGCCACATTCAGCATGTGTTACAACAGCATGGCTTTGTGGTAAAAGAGTGCGGGTACTCTTCTGGCCCGCCTGCAGTCCAGATCTGTCTCCCAACGAAAATGTGTGGCGCATTATGAAGCGTAAAATACGACAGCGGAGACCCCGGACTGTTGAACGACTGAAGCTCTACATAAAACAAGAATGGAAAGAATTCCACTTTCAAAGCTTCAACAATTAGTTTCCTCAGTTCCCAAATGTTTATTGAGTGTTGTTAAAAGAAAAGGTGATGTAACACAGTGGTGAACATTCCCTTTCCCAACTACTTTGGCACATGTTGCAGCCATGAAATTCTAGGTTAATTATTATTTGCAAAAAAAAAAAAAAGTTTGAGTTTGAACATCAAATATCTTGTCTTTGTAGTGCATTCAACTGAATATGGGTTGAAAATGATTTGCAAATCATTGTATTTTGTTTATATTTACATCTAACACAATTTGCCAACTCATATGGAAACAGAGTTTGTATATCCATCTATCTATCTATCTATCTATCTATCTATCTATCTATCTATCTATCTATCCATCCATCCATCCATCCATCCATCCATCCATCCATCCATCCATCCATCCATCCATCCATCCATCCATCCATCCATCCATCCATCCATCCATCCATCCATCCATCCATCCATCCATCCATCCATCTATCCATCCATCTATCCATCTATCCATCTATCCATCTATCCATCTAACTATCTATCTCTCATATTGTAAATATTTTTATCTGTTTGCTCAAATCTGAAAGCCGCAAAAGCCATTTAGCTTGAGGAGAGATGCTAACAGTCCCTTTCATAGACAATATGTTGTAGTGCTTTCATTGAGCATTGCTGACGTTGTGGTTGTTGTTACATGAAAACACTTGATAATAAAGCACCCGGCACCTTTTGCAAGAAAGAACTTTTCATGGCATGTCTGAAAAATGGCTGTTACGACATTTGCTAATATATTTTTCAATTACTTAGAAAAGAGATTGACACTTCTTGTGTGTTTAGTTAGTTTAACCATTTTGTTTTCCGATGTGAAAGAGCAGTGAATAAATTCATAAACTTACAATTCATGTTGGCATTCTGATTTTCCTTCATGTCTTTGTACTTTGTTGGCCGTATGAATATGAAATGGTCTTATATTATTTTCCATATGATCTTCAAAAAGTCTTAAATTTAAACTTGCAGAGACCCTGTTATTGTTACACCTAACACTAAGGAACTGATTTTGTATCATAAAAAAGCATTGCCTTGCTTACAGCGACACTCCCAGTGCTGCGAAGAGTGATAAGATAGCTACAGCAAGAGAAGCTATAACTTCTGCGTAAGCAGCTGGTAGCTTTTGATCAAGGGTGATGGGTCAAATGCAGAGAATAATTTCGCCACACCTAGTGTGTGTGTGACTATCAGTGGTACTTTAACTTAAGTTTGTAATGCACAACACAATATAAAGGACACCACTCTGTGCTGACTAAAAACATAAACAATCAAATTACAGGATCAGCAAAGTATTAGCCTGCATAATTGCATGTTTTGTTTGTACACACCTAGCTTGACAGTGTATGAAGTTGTACTAACAAGCATGATACGCTGCATGTATCACAATCAATTTTGTAGTGAATTACTCGATGGACAATGGTTTGTTTGGTGAAGCTTGCCGGAGACATTTCCAGGAGATTTTGGGAAAGTGATAAAAAAATTGTCCCACTGCAGGGTTTGTTAGCACTTGTAAACAGTTTGTGTATTATTGGGATTCAGTTTCTTTGAGCAGTGTCCCCCTCGCCGGATACACATAGCCTTTCCGTCCATAATAATATTTTGTGCCACTGAGTGCAGCAGAAGCATTCCATTTTGTTGCCAAAGCTTGGCTCCAAGCTTCACATTTCCACCACAAATTAATAACGATACTGTCTCTCGAATCTCAACGCTTGTCTGTTCCAGCCTTTCCCCTCCCTTTGTGCTCGCTCAGCTTCAATAATCAGTAGTTCGTCCTGTATATTCATGTTCAAAAAGATAAGGTGTCGAATCTTAATTTTTACAAAAATCTTTTATGAGCTATGCCATTATCAGCAAACAAAGGCTTTTTTTGCCGGAAGTAGCGAGTATGTTGCGATGAGAAGCAGGAAGTACGTTGCTAAGTGCACTAAAATAAAGGCACTCAGGAAAGAAGGTAATGCTCAAAATGACCAAAATGCAGTAAATATTGTACATATTACTACATATTGTTATGAACGTGTCTGGGTATCTATCATATATTGTTATGAACATGTCTGTTACTACATTTCATATGTGTGTATAAGGGTTGTCCCAATACCAATATTTTGGTACCGGTACCAAAATATATTTTGATACTTTTTGACACTTTTCTTAATAAAGGGACCACAAAAAATGGTATATTTGGCTTTATTTTAACAAAAAATCTTACGGTACATTCAACATGTTTCTTATTGCAATCAAAGAACAATTTTGACCTTAAATATAATAGTGAACTTATGAGACAACTTTTTTTAGTAGCAAGTAAGCAAACAAAGACTCCTAATTTGTCTGATGATGTATGCATCCATTTTCTGCCGCTTGTGTCATTTCTCATTCTATTATCTGGTCAAAATTATTAAGGACAAGCTGTAAAAGATTAATAGTTTATTAATCTAATTGTTCATTCACTGTTAATATTTGGTTATTTTCCATGTCAACATGTTCTATCGACACTTTTATTAAAATGTAATAATCACTTATTCTTCTGTTGTTTGATACTTTACATGAGTTTTGGATGATACTGCAAATTTAGGTATAGCTTCGATACCAAGTAGTTACAGGATCATACATTGGTCATATTCAAAATCCTCATGTGTCCAGGGACGTATTTCCTTAGTTTATAGACATAATATGAATTTTAAAAAAAGGAAAGATTTTGTGACGATAAAAAATATAGATGTAATTATAGTAATATCGACTTAATACACTATTTCACTTGGTATCATTAAAATGGATGTCAAGTGTCGATCCACCCATGGCATTTTTTTAATATCCAGGCACGTTTGCGTTTGTTAGCTGTGACACCGGTGAGCTGTTGTATCCTCCCACGGTGTGTAGTGAAGCCTGTTTAGCTATTCCTCGTCCTGCAGGGATGATACTTATAATAAACGTACTTTATTTGTCGCCATGGAGGATAGGATTAGTGATTTAGAAGTAGCTAAATCACTGCCAACTGCGTATGGATGTTAACTGCCAGCTGGCTAACCACGTGTTAAAGCACCTCTTACTGAAGGCGTTTCAGTGTTATAACTTCACCTTTATCGTCAGATTTACAGCAAAATGCATCCATTCTGCTTTTTCTGCCTACACACGGTCTGCTTGTAAGTACTCTGTGATTGTGCGCTGCCAAACATGATTCTCTATTCGTAAACCCAGCAATGTCATGACGGCGTGCCGTCATGCCCGTAAAGCAAAAAAAAATGGAAATCCGTACTTTTCAAACGGAGTGTAGTACCGTTTTTGATTCATTAATTCCGCGATACTATACTTGTACCAGTATACCGTACAAACCTAGTGTGTATATCGATCCATCCGTCGATTTTCTACTGCTTGTCCCTTTTGGGGTAGCAGGGGGTGCTGGATTCTTTCTCAGCTGTATTTGGGTGGAAGGCAGTGTACACCCTGGACAAGTTGCCATCTCATCACAGGGCAAACACAGACAGACAACATTCACACTCACATTCACACACCAGGGCCAATTAAGTGTTGCCAATCAACCTATCCCCAGGTGCATGTCTTTGGCAGTGGGAGGAAGCCGTAGTACCCGTAGGGAACCCACGCAGTCACGGGGAGAACATGCAAACTCCACACACAAAGATTGAACTCAGGACTACTATTATGAGGCACATGCACTAACCTCTGTACCACCGTGCTGCCCTTGGTGTGTATAAATACAGTTTAAATGTGTATGTATTGGGCTGGGCGATTTGGACAAAAAAGTATATCTTGATATATATTTGCTTCAACTTGACATTCGATATATACCTTGATATATTTTTCTGTGAAAATATTTATATAAAGATATTCATTTTGGAGCGATATTCACTGAAATTGAAGTGAATGACAACTGTACTTTAAACAGTCAGTGGCACTTTTATTAACCCATTTAGTCAAGATGGGGATTAACAGCACAGAAAATAAACTGTTTAAGTAGTACATAATTACATAACACAAATAAAATACTAATATATTTTTTCTACATAAAATAGATAACATAGCTGTGCAAATAATACAACATGTATCAAACTCAGATAAAAAAAAATAATTTGCAGGCACTTTTTAATTCCCAGTCGACGATGTAACGGTCTGTCACACACGTATGGTTCTGTGGCCCCAGTAGAAGTGGTCAGCGCAAAGTAAGTGACTTAACTTATTTGTGCGGCTATGATCTTCCTAACATTGGCGTACATTTTGCCTGAATATTCTCTCTTCTCTTCTGCGACTTTCTCGTCGTCATTTGGGATGTGCGCGTCTGTTGTGATTTTCCTTCCTGGTTTGATGACCCGCCCTATCTTGCCTCATATTGGCCTGTTTCATAATGTTTTGTTTCAATCTTAACTAATGGTGACTCATCATAGAAAACAACCAAGCAATCATGGATGTTCTTATATGTAAACCAACCAATCATTGATATTTCCCATACATATTGTCCCTTGCCCGTGGAGATGCATTAGTCCAGTTCTCTCTTTTGCTTCTCCCTCTCTTCTTTTTTAGAATGTAGCTTAGCTAACTGCTACATGGGTCTAAAAATAGCTAAGCTACGGAAAATGCTACTTGTTTAAAAGTAACAAACCTACTGCCAAGCTACTGGGAAATGTAGTTAAGCTACATAAGCTTCGATTTTTAAGTTAATTGTAGTTAATAGCCCATGGGGTGTTGAGAGAGACACAACAAATAAGCAGTGTTTCGTCATTTTAAATGGAAAAATGTATATCGATATAACGATATTTTCTTAATTCATATCTTGCTTAAAAATATTTTGATATATCTTACAAACTCGATATAGCGTCCTGCCCTAGTATGTATATATGTGCGTATGTATATATACACACGTAATGTGGAGGGGGTGGGACTTGGGGCATGGTCAATGTGACGTAATCATATAATTTGCATAATTGCTGATGATATATGTATACATTTTAATGTTGAAAATAATTTACATATGTTTAAAAACAAATCTGTTATTAGTAATTAGTATAAAAATGTTTGTCATTTTTTCTCTGTAATTTTGTCATTGTTATTATAGAATGTAACGCAAAATATAAATTGGCAGCTGCTAGTCTTTCATGTAGGTGAGGCTTTTTTACTCTTTAAACATGGGTACAGTTTCCAATAACAGGGTTTCCCACACATTCATTTATTTGTTGCGGCCCGCCACAAAAGAATTACGTACGCCATAAAAAAAAAAAAAAAAAAAAAATATATATATATATATATAGATATATATATATTTATATATATATATATATATTTTTTTTTTTTCGTGTGTTTTTTTTTGTTTTTTCGGCTTTTGACTCGCTTGACCGCTCATCAAAGCAATGGGACTCTGTCTGTGAATGGAGTTTGTAGTTGCATATTATATAAATATGTAAATATTATTTAAATATGTATATAAACATGTACATAAAGTGTAATTATATTCCAACTCCGCGTTCTTCTTGGTCATCGGTTGTGAGGCCGGTTGGATGTTCTGCCAAATTATCTGAAACCTCCATGGGGACGACTTATGGTTGAAAAATCAATATTCAATTCACCGTCAACTGCTCTGGTGGACATTCCTGCAGTCAGCATGCCGACTGCACGCTCCCTAAAAAGTTGCAACATCTGTGGCATTGTGTTGTGTGATAAAACTGCACATTTCAGAGTGGCCTTTTATTGTGGGCAGCCTAAGGAACACCTGTTCAATAATCATGCTGTTTAATCAGCATCTTAATATGCCACACCTGTGAGGTCGGATGGATTACCTTGGTAAACAAGAAATGCTCACTAACACAGATTTAGACAGATTTGTAAACAATAATTGAGAGGAATAGATAATTTGTGTGTATAGTTAAAGTTTAGCATCTTTAAGTTCAACTCTGAAAATGGGAGCAAAAACAAAAGTTATGCGTTAATATTTATGTTGATTTTACAAAGAAAACTTTACTTAAAACATAAATATTTCCATATCAACAGGAACAACGGAATTAAAGTTTAAAAATGCTTTGGCAGTGTTTTATATTTCAAGATAGCCGAATTGCCCATTTTGTCGTCAGTCAAAAAGACAGACAGGTTATCCACTCATCATGTGGAAGCCCAGTGACCTTTCGATTACTCTTATTCATTCGCTCTTCATTCGTTCGCTCTGCGTCCATGAGTGGGACAAAGTCGAGCATTTATCCAATGATTGTCTAGTTTGGCTGCAGCACTGTGACTCTACCACATCAATTAAAAAAGTTGCGCAGACTGTTGCCAAAGTAGCTGATTCTTAACACAATAAATGAAATGTAAACGCAGGAGAACATATTTGACCACTTTTATTAGGGGAAGCTAAACTTCCCTTGCAATCTTTAACAATCGCCACTGCTGTATATCTGGCATCACATGTTAAAACAGTGCCACTGGCGAGATTGAAGTCGGCAAGTCAGAGCCTTAACTTCAGGACAAGGCTCTAAGTGCTGGGTGTGTCTGGCTGGACTGCAAAGCAGGGCTGTGTGCGTCCAGTCGCTTGAGAGCTGCCGTCCCATCGCTCAAGCCGCCAACCATCGGAGCATGGTGTGGGCAAGCGACTGCGCGGACGCCGCCTCGTCTTACCGCCGAGGCTCCAGACACTCGCATATGTCTTGCTTACGGTTGATCAGGGTTTTTCAGCGGCCAAAATTTTTTGCACATCACAATCATGCCTAAATAATATTGGCTATTTATCCATTCTTACAATATATTACTTTAACTTGTTTACACGTAATAAAATCCAAATTTTTAAGGTGTGGCTTAAAAAAATTCCTGATTAATCATTATTCCTCACAAAAATGCAAAAGAAAGTACACTAATATTTGGAAACAAATGCAATTTTGTAGTCAGAATGTCATATAGGAATGTTTTTTAAATGTTTTACTGAACTGCAAATCATTGATTTGCTCAAAGCTTGGTGACAGTAAGTATAGTAAGAATTAAGTGTACATTTTGAAAGTGTTTGCAATAATATTGCACACAAGATACAGTTACTAATCCATTATGTAGTAAACACACCTATAAACAACTTAAAATAGTGCATCATTGACATTTGCATTTTCTTACAAGCTTGTTTGCCTTTTCAGAGGACAATGCTGATCTTTTTTGGTAGAGTGCGAACCCAGCTGGTTGTGATTACTTACAGATGTCCAATGTTCTACAGCCATCACAACAAAGTCACATTAAGCCCACAGTTGGTCCTGTTTGGGTAGAACAGTGGGTTTATCCTTCCTTGCTGTAATTGTGCCTCTCCAAGGTATTATACAACTGATCAGCTTTGGTGACATGAATGACATCTTCCTGCAGAACCTGTTTTTTACAGATGTTACGTGGTTTATGTGCAGTGGCTGTCCATTTAGTAAAGGCATATGTTTAACTTAACTATGGTTTATTTGTTGACAAAGTTGATGCAGGTAAACCGCCAACGTAGCGTTCTCCTCTGCTTTAAGATGGTATTTTAAACTTGATGTGTGCCAATGATAAGAATGTTTGTTGCTGCAAAACCAACAAGTTGCCTCAGTTTTATCTAAAGTTCTGTTTTGAAGCAAAATTGGCCGCCTCTCATCACTCTTACAGACACTGTAACAATGTGCACAGTTTACAGGTTAAGGCTTCACCCAGAAGCTGCGCACACTAATTTTAATCTTCATTCATATATGATAACGCAATTTTATTCATTTTAATTAATCACATTCGTTAACGTTTGCAGCCCTTACATGTGAGTGTGTGTGTGTATATATATATATATGTATATATATGTATATATATATATATATATATATGTATATATATATATATATATATATATATATATATATATATATATATGTGTATATATATATATATATATATATATATATATCCATCCATCCATCCATCTTCTTCCGCTTATCCGAGGTCGGGTCGCGGGGGCAGCAGCCTAAGCAGGGAAGCCCAGACTTCCCTCTCCACAGCCACTTCGTCTATCTCTTCCCGGGGGATCCCGAGGCGTTCCCAGGCCAGCCGGGATATATATATATATATATATATATATATATATATATATATATATATATATATATATATATATATATTTATTACACAGTGTTGGCACTACGACATTTCAAAATGGGGTCCCAAGGACCCATCAAGTCGTAAAAATGGGGTCCCACAGTAAATATTCGGGGTGCCACTTTTTTGTAAGCGTTTTGGAAAATAAATGATACATGTATGCATTTATCTTGTTATATCTCACATTGTATATCGTGTTTTGGAAAAAAGTTGTCATAAACGTTACTTAATTCATTAAAAAAATAATACAAAAGAAAACAAATGTTTATGCATGTGTACATTTATTTAGTTGTAAACATCAATTCACTTTCTTCTTTCCTTCATAGATCTAAACTTTATAGCTGCCGGTAGTTTTTTCTATACATGTATTTAATTACTAGTAGTTGTATTTATTCCAATTTAAAAGTGTAACAAGTTTTTTTGCTTCGGTCACGAAATTATGTTAATGGTGTGCCATGGCATATATGCATATGGCAAATGTAATTGATTATTCTCACCTGTATGTAGATCATCAGTCATTTAAAAACCGCCACATCTACAGGTGATTACTCGCTTGCAAAATGGACGCTTACAATTATACAATTGTATTATAATATAATACAATTTTATTCAGAATGTCATCCAAGAAATATTTTCAATGTTTCACTTGAACCCATGTCATTCACAGTATTTGCACAACATTTAGAGACAGTTTTATCTAAAATTCTTCAGGGGTGTATTCTGTAAGTGAATTTGCCAGTGATCACACCAGTCAGTCTTCTTGCTCATTTTTGTATTGACTTACACATTGATCTGATCACTGACCATATAGCAGTTGAGCTAAAAGAGCGTGTATTGCCAAAATAAATTGTATGATGTACATGATTACTGATATAATATTTTCTGATTAATCACATGTTAAACTTGTTGTTTTGACAGCCCTAGTTCCTGGTAATATGTATAGATTGGTAAATTTGCGTGCCAATGTGTTTGTTGTGTTTTTTGTTCTTCTTTATCTTTTGCTTGTGTTGTTGGCCAAAAATAAATTTCAAGTAATAGTGATCTTGTTTGTATGATTATTGTTAAGTACTTTTGAGAGGCATTGTAAATGTTCTAACTATATTAAAGTGTACAGGCAAATGCTGTAATAAATCAAGCAGGATGAGTTGAGCATGTCAGCATGTGGCCCCACTTTTCATTATTTTGTCTTAACAAGTCAATATTTACTAAGTCAAAATAATGACATACTTACTAGTATCTCAGGTAACTAGGACCGTTTTGTGTTTTTTTTCTACTTTACGGAAAAAAATATCAAGATATATATCATTCAGCATACGGAGTGAAAAACACAACAAAAAATTGTAGGCTTCTTCATGCGACAAAGCCGGCCTACTTCACTACAGTCTGTAGTCTATTGCCCCCCCCAGGCAGCGATGAGATGGAGACGTGATGGTGGCATGTATGTATATATATATATATATATATATATATATATAATGTGTATATATATAATGTGTATATATATATGTATGTATATAAATATATATACATGTATATATATGTATGTATATAAATATATATACATGTATGTGTGTGTGTGTGTGTATACATATATATATATATATATATATATATATATATATATATATATATATATATATATATATATATATACATATATGTGTGTATGTATGAGTTGGGAAATTGTGTTTGATGTAAATATAAACGGAATACAATGATTTGCAAATCCTTTTCAACCCATATTTAGTTGAATGCACTACAAAGACAACATATTTGATGTTCAAACTCATAAACTTAAATTTTTTTTTGCAAATAATAATTAACTTAGAATTTCATGACTGCGACACGTGCCAAAGTAGTTGGGAAAGGGCATGTTCACCACTGTGTTACATCACCTTTTCTTTTAACAACACTCAATAAATGTTTAGGAACTCAGGAAACTAATTGTTGAAGCTGTGAAAGTGGAATTCTTTCCCATTCTTGTTATATGGAGAGCTTCACTCGTTCAACAGTCCGGGGTCTCCGCTGTCGTATTTTACAATTCATATTGTGCCACACATTTTCGATGGGAGACAGGTCTGAACTGCAGGCAGGCCAGTCTAGTACTCGCACTCTTTTACTACGAAGCCACACTGTTGTAACACGTAGCTTAGCATTTTCTTGCTGAAATGAGCAGGGGGTGTCCATGATAACGTTGCTTGGAATGCAACATATGTTGCTCCAAAACCTGTATGTACCTTTCAGCATTAATGGTGCCTTCACAGATGTGTAAGTTACCCATGCCTTGGCCACTAATACGTCCCCATTCCATCACACATGCTGGCTTTTCATCTTTGCGCCTCGAACAATCCGAATGGATCTTTTGCTCTTCGATCCGGAGGACACAACGTCCACAGTTTTCCCCCCAAAAATTGAAATGTGGACTCGTCAGACCACAGAACAACACTTTTCCACTTTGCATCAGTCCATCTTAGATGAGCTTAGGTCCAACGAAGCTGGCGGCGTTTCTGGGTGTTGTTGATAAATGGCTTTCGCTTTGCATAGTAGAGCTTTAACTTGCACTTACAGATGTAGCGTCCAACTGTATTTAGTGACAGTGGTTTTATGAAGTATTCATGAGCCCATGTGCTGATATCCTTTAAAGATTGATGTCGGTTTTTGATACAGTGGCGCCTGAGGAATCGAAGGTCACGGTCATCCAATGTTGGTTTCCGGCCATGCCGCTTACGTGGAGTGATTTCTCCAGATTCTCTGAACATTTTGATGATATTATAGACCTTAGATCAGGGGTGCCCACACTTTTTCTGCAGGCGAGCTACTTTTCAATTGACCAACTCGAGGGGATCTACCTCATTTATATATATCATTTATATTTATTTATTTATGAAAGAGACATTTTTGTAAACAAGTTAAATGTGTTTAATGATAATACAAGCATGTGTAACACATATAGATGTCTTTCTTTCACAAAGACAAGAATATAAGTTGGTGTATTACCTGATTCTGATGAATTGCATTGATTGGAATCAGACAGTAATGATGATAACGGCCACATTTTCAAATGGAGGAGAAAAAAAGTTGTCCTTTCTGTACAATACCACATGAAAGTGGTTGGTTTTTGGCATCTAATTCATCCAGCTTCCATACACTTTACAAGAAAAACATTGGCGGCAAATTCCGTAGCTTGCTTGATTGACATTCACGGCACCCGAGGGTCTTGTGAGATGACGCTGGCTGCTGCCAGTTCATTATTATGAAAAAATGACAGAGAGGGAGGCGAGAAACACTTTTTATTTCAACAGACTTTCGCGCCGTCCCTTCCGTCAAAACTCTAAAGGCCGACTGCACATTTCCTATCTTCACAATAAAAGCCCTGCTTCATGCTGCCTGTGCTAACAAAATAAGAGTCTCGGAAAGCTGGCGTGCACAAGTGATGTGCACGCCAGCTTTCTGAGGGATCGCTTGTGCACGCCAGTTTTCCGAGACTCTGTATTTAGTTAGCGCAGGCAGCATGAAGCAGGGCTTTTATTCTGAAGATAGGAAATGTGCAGTCGGCCTTTAGAGTTTTGACGGAAGGTACGGCGCGAGAGTCTGTTGAAATAAAAAGTGTTTCTCGTCTTCCTCTCGGTCATATTTTCATAATAATGATCTTGCAGCAGCCAGCGTCATCTCACAAGACCCTCCGGTACCGTGAATGTCATTTAAGTGACGTCTTGGTGAAGATTGATGATCACTAATTTTTAGGTCTATTTTTTTTAAAAGCCTGGCTGGAGATCGACTGACACACCCCCCGCGGTCGACTGGTAGCTCGCGATCGACGTAATGGGCACCCCTGCCGTAGATGTTGAAATCCTTAAATTTCTTGCAATCGCACTTTGAGAAACGTTGTTCTTAAACTGTTTGACTATTTGCTCACACAGTTGTGGACAAAGGAGTGTACCTCACCCCATCCTTTCTTGCGAAAGACTAAGCATTTTTTGGGAAGCTGTTTTTATACCCAA
Source organism: Nerophis ophidion (assembly GCF_033978795.1). Classification (NCBI taxonomy): domain Eukaryota; kingdom Metazoa; phylum Chordata; class Actinopteri; order Syngnathiformes; family Syngnathidae; genus Nerophis; species Nerophis ophidion. Next base: position 36,533,480 of record NC_084624.1, on the reverse strand, counting down.
TCATGGCACCCACCTGTTCCCAAATAGCCTGCACACCTGTGGGATGTGCCAAATGAGTGTTTGATGAGCATTCCTCAACTTTATCAGTATTTATTGCCACCTTTCCCAACTTCTTTGTCACGTGTTGCTGGCATCAGATTCGAAAGTTAATGATTATTTGCGAAAAAAAAAAGGTTTATCAGTTTGAATATCAAATATGTTGTCTTTGTAGCATATTCAAATCAATATGGGTTGAAAAGGATTTGCAAATCGTTGTATTACGTTTATATTTACATCTAACCCAATTTCCCAACTCATATGGAAACGGGGTTTGTGTGTGTGTGTGTGTGTATATATATATATATATATATATATATATATATATATATACACACACACACACACACACACACACACACACACACACACACACACACACACACACACACACACACACACACACACACACACACACACACACACACACACAGTGTGTGTGTTAGTGTGTATATATTTGTCTATAGAACCCTGTGGCTTGTTAAACAGTATGGCTAATATGTTATTTGTTTTCCCGCTAATTGCCATAATGTTTTATGTTCAATAGTTTTCATTAAACCCAAGCAGAGGACTAACATGGTGTGTTATTGTTTGTTCAATGGTGCCATCTTTTAGACAAGTTTGTTCACTGCAGGTGCTGCGAGTTGAAAATGTATTTCGGTTTAAGGCCTTAAACTGAAAGTAAAACCATCCGTAGGGTTACGGCTTCAAATGATTCTTCATTCATAAATCCAAGCAACGTTTGTAAGTCTCACAATTTAACTAAAACCATTTTTACTTATTAAACCGTCCCATCTGAGATATCTGTAGGTATGTTTTCATGCATATTTGTGTGTGCCATTGTCATGTAATGAGGCTTGCGTCGTTGGCATTAGCTAATATGCAAACACATCTACGACTGTCTGTGTTAGTATTGTTCACTTACAACAGCATTCTTTTTGTATTTTTTCAGTTTCACAAATTCCTCAGTAAATTCACCAAAACGTCACAGTGGAGTTATTGAGTCTGTTTAGCTGATTGGCGAGCGAGCTTTCACAGCTAGTGGGTCCATGATGATGACTTCTATTGTGTTTGATCAGCCTTTCTACTGCCGTTTTACAGACACCATTTAGAAACTATTACGGTATGTAAATAAACATTTACAAAGTATTTCTGTCTAAACGATTTTCACAGTGATTATATCTGCGGCTTATATAGTCCAGTGCGGCTAATCGAGTATATGGAAAAGTAATTTTTTCTTTTAAAGTTTAGTGGGTGCGACTTATATACTGGTTCCCTTTATAATTCAAAAAATACAGTGTATACTTACAGCGTGTATATACTTTGATGGAGGTTTTTGAAGATGTTTTAGAGGGCTTAAGGTATCAAAGGGGACTCCCATTAACCCGCATCTTAAGAGCAGTGTTTTGACTTTTAAAATGCAAAAAAATACGTATGTGTTCTTGTCTCTCACAATGATTGTGAACAATTGGCAAAATTACAAAAAAAAGTGCATTTCCCCTTTTAAAAGCCACCACTGTCATGTTAAATTTTGAATGATATGTGTTTGGGGATATATCTCAGATACATTACAGTACGTCCCCATCGTGGACATGCTGCCTCTGCTCCAGACAACCCCTGCCCATTGCATTCGTCATCACAACATCAGGTTTCGGCAGCGCTGTTCGATTAATCAAAGTATGTCTTTCTTCCGTGGCCAAATTTTTGTTGTACATATACACTGTAACTACCTGCTTGTGTTAAAGTGTATGATTGTGTGTTTCGAAGTTAACTTTTCCCACGGGAATACTTTTTGGAACTGGAACCGTTGTTTGCATGAGATCGGCAATACAAGCTAAAACGGGTGTCAAGCTTTGTTTTTTTCTGGATGCTACAATACGTTACATGACTTTGTTGTCACGTAAAAAAATCCCTTAATTTTTAAGTTGAGGCGACATATATTTTTTCGTGGTGCACTGCCACGATCAAATACATTAAGGGGAACCCTGTGTTGACTTCAATCATAGACCATTTGGCAAGCCTCGCCGCAGTTGGGGTTGCTTTTTGTTTTTCCCGTTCACTGTATGTCAATTATCTCACTGTTCTTTGTGTTCATGCAAACAGGGCAGTGTGACCTATATGAGCATCTAAGTTTAGCTTGTACAGCATTTTTGAGGGGGAGGGAACAATTCTTCCCCTCTGTGTGACTTACTGTAGGTATCTTCAAGTATAGAAAAGGACCTATTTGTAGTTCCTGTGAGAGACCTCGCCCCATTTTGCAGTTCAGTTTCAGTGTACTGCTCCCTTCAGCTTCTTCATGCCTGGGAAAAAACAATTGCTAGAGCAATTTGTAGCTTTGCATTCCCTCAACTGACCGATGATGTGCAGGAATGCATACTGACATGATGGAGGCTCTTAATAATGGAGCAATTCTTTGCTTGGATTTACCCACTGAACTTTGCATGAGATGGATGTCCAGTCAGACTCCCTGACCTTGATGTGGTGAAGATAGTCAGCGTTAGCAGCGTGATAAGATGACTAATTGTGTAGAAACACTTCATAATGTTTGTAGTTCAGTCAATGTTCTTCATTGGTAGCACAATTATATTTTGACATGAGAGCGTTTGTGACAGTGATTCTGTCTGGCTGGGAACTTCCAAGGAAATGGAATGCCGCTGTTTTGCCACCTCTAGGTTCACTGTCACTACCTTTTATTCAGTCGAATTGTAAGCTATGCAATCTTTCTAGGCAAGCTGGATTTCCTGTCAGTTGTCGTTATGTACATTAGGAGAGTGATTTCAAAAATGAGCTAAAATGGATTTCTTTGCTTTATGCTTCTTTGGGTGGCCTGTTTGTAGGATCTTGTTTTCCCCAAGACAGACAGACAATATACAGTGGGGCAAAAAAGTATTTAGTCAGCCACCGATTGTGCAAGTTCTCCCACTTAAAACGATGACAGAGGTTTGTAATTTTCATCATAGGTACACTTTAACTGTGAGAGGGACAGAAAGTGAAAAAAAAATCCAGGAATTCACAATGTAGGAATTTTAAAGAATTTATTTGTAAATCATGGTGGAAAATAAGTATTTGGTCACTTCAAACAAGGAAGATCTCTGGCTCTCACAGACCTGTAACTTTTTCTTTAAGAAGCTCTTCTGTCCTCCAGTCGTTACCTGTATTAATGGAACCTTTTTGAACTCGTTATCTGTATAAAAGACACCTGTCCACAGCCTCAAACTGTCAGACTCCAAACTCCACTATGGCCAAGACCAAAGAGCTGTCGAAGGACACCAAGAAAAGAATTGTAGACCTGCACCAGACTGGGACGTGTGAATCTACAATAGGCAAGCAGCTTGGTGTGAGAAAGTCAACTGTGGGAGCAATTATCAGAAAATGGAAGACATACAAGACCATTGATAATCTCCCTCGATCTGGGGCTCCACGCAAGATCTCATCCCGTGGGGTCAAAATGATCATGAGAACGGTAAGCAAAAATCCCAGAACCACACGGGGGGACCTAGTGAATGACCTGCAGAGAGCTGGGACCAAAGTTACAAAGGTTACCATCAGTAACACACTATGCCGACAGGGAATAAATCCTGCAGTGCCAGACGTGTCCCCCTGCTTAAGCCAGTGCATGTCCAGGCCAGTCTCAAGCTTGCCAGAGAGCACATGGATGATACAGCAGAGGATTGGAAGAATGTCATGTGGTCAGATGACACCAAAATAGAACTTTTTGGTATAAACTCAACTCGTTGTGTTTGGAGGAAGAAGAATACTGAGTTGCATCCCAAGAACACCATACCTACTGTGAAGCATGGGAGATGAAACATCACGCTTTGGGGCTGTTTTTCTACTAAGGGGACAGGACGACTGATCCGTGTTAAGGAAGGAATGAATGGGGCCATGTATCGTGAGATTTTGAGCCAAAACCTCCTTCCATCAGTGAGAGCTTTGAAGATGAAATGTGGCTGGGTCTCCCAGCATGACAATAATCCCAAACACACCGCCCGGGAAACGAAGGAGTGGCTCTGTAAGAAGCATTTGAAAGTCCTAGAGTGGCCTAGCCAGTCTCCAGACCTCAACCCCATAGAAAATCTGTGGAGGGAGTTGAAAGTCGGTGTTGCTCGGCGACAGCCCCAAAACATCACTGCTCTCGAGAAGATCTGCATAGAGGAATGGGCCAAAATACCAGCTACTGTGTGTGCAAACCTGGTAAAGACCTATAGTAATCGTTTGACCTCTGTTATTGCCAACAAAGGTTATATTACAAAGTATTGAGTTGAATTTTTGTTATTGACCAAATACTTATTTTCCACCATAATTTACAAATAAATTCTTTAAAATTCCTACAATGTGAATTCCTGGATTTTTTTTTCACATTCTGTCTCTCACAGTCGAAGTGTACTACCTATGATGAAAATTACAGACCTCTGTCATCATTTTAAGTGGGAAAACTTGCACAATCGGTGGCTGACTAAATACTTTTTTGCCCCACTGTATGCAATTGCTCAGATGTGGAAAACATATTGTCTTGAAGAGGTGGCAGTAAAGGAAGTGACAAGTCGGGCTGGATTTAGCCAGTCCGCATGCTTTGTGCTGGCATGCAGAACGAGATGATGTGGCTGAATCTCTCATGGAAACTTGCACTCAGACTTTTAAATGTCTGGAAAAGAACTTGCGTCTCGTGTGGATTCTTCCCTCGTGACGCTTAAAAGAAATAATTACCATATGTAATGTCAACCGCTTAATCGTGCCTTCTGCGCTGATATTAACATTTTTTTTCATCTCACTTTAGTACCACATTGCATTTATGGCATCGTTTTATTTCTTTGGAAACCATCAAACATTTAACCGACCCAAAGATGTCGCCCCAAGATGGTGAGGATGAAACGCCGGTGTGCTGAAAGCTCTTGGTATGTTTCCCCAGAGACCTCTGTGGCCTGCTGCTCAACGCTGGTAGAGCCAAAATAAGCCTGTGCAGGTTTCAATATGAGAAGTAAAATTATGGAGCGGATTGAGCAAGGAACTCAAGCAATGTACCAATTTGAGCTAGTTTAGAAAACAAGCATGTGATGTACAAGGTACACGGAGGAAGCATAATGCTGACAACCATGTCATCTAATATAATGTATTCAAACTTCAGCGTTTCCCATACATTCATTTATCTGTGGCTGCCCGCCATGAATAATTGGACCTGTTCCCCTGGCCCATAGACAAAATATAATACGACGGTCAGCTTAGTTCAGTTTATTAATTTATATATCCATCCATCCGTTTTCTACCGCTTGTCCTTTATATAGCACATTTAAAAAAAACAACCCCAGTTGGTCAAAGTACTGTACAGACATATGAAATTATTTGAAACAAATAAGGGAACTTAGTGTCTGTCACATTTGCATTGTAACACAGAACGATGAATGAAATACAATAGTAAAATATACCTTAAAAGAAGTGCAGAATAAATCACCTAAAATATAAAAAATTAATAAATAAATAAAAAATGTATAAAACAAGAATTACAAACAACCAATATATTTTGCCTAACTGGATTTGAACGCCAGGGTGTAAAAATATGTTTAATAGATGGCAACACAAAATTGGGCTGCCAGAGAATAAGAAAAAATAGAAGGAGGTATTAGTGATCCCAACTTAGCAACTTTTTTTTGCTAGATTTCGTGAGTGTTTAGCAAAAAAATGTATTCCGTTTTTCCAAAAATTTGACTAGCTACAAAGCTAGTACTCTTGTTTTAGTCTTGTTGAATACCTTTACATATTCTGCATTTATCTATACGTTTATCGCTTCTGTCAGTATTTAAACTCTTATATTTATTTGTATTACTTAACTATAACTGTTATTAATCTAATATAATATAACACATTATTTATTTTCTATTTATTTTGTCTTTCCCTATCAAAAATGGTAACATGGGAACATGTTGCAAAACTGTCAAGCTTGCATTGGTTTGCAGTTGCACTGTCACTGTACAGACAGAGGGAAGGTTCGAGCTTCGAAGTGGCTTTCTCTGTCTGGAATTCACATAATCTCCCTGGTTTAGTTCTGGCTGGGTGTTGTAGGGTCCCTCTTGATTGTCTAATTCTTTAGAAGCTTGGCCAGTTTGGTCAAAACAGTAACATGGCCAGAACAGCTAGTTATTAGATATCGACTGATTATCGGCGTCGGTAATTGGCTTTTTGACGTGCATCGGTATCAGCCTGTTCTTATTGGTATCAGTCTTTTTTTCTTTTTCTTTTTTGCAACTACATTAGAAGATACAATATATACACATATGATACCAGTATTTTCCATAAAGATTTTCCATATTTTGAATTGCAAATGTTGATGCTCCTCTTATTAGATACACGTAATAAAGGTGTTTGTGTGTTTTTTTGTGGAAAATTAATCATAACAATAACACTGTATCAAACAGTATGTCGCTGCCGGCCCAGAGTTTCCTCAAAAATAATGTTAAAACAACTACTAATAAAGCTTCGTCCAGCTGTTTACGGACGCATACGATTCATGTTTAGATATTTTTGCTGCAAATAAATATAGGCTCCAAATATTGGTTATCAGCCTTTTTGACTACAAACTCTGTTTCCATATGTGTTGGGAAATTGTGTTAGATGTAAATATAAACGGAATACAATGATTTTTCAAATCATTTTCAACCCATATTCATTTGAATATGCTACAAAGACAACATATCTGATGTTAAAACTGATGAACTTTTTTTTTTTTTTTTGCAAATAATCATTAACTTTAGAATTTGATGCCAGCAACACGTGACAAAGAAGTTGGGAAATGTGGCAATAAATACTAATTAAGTTGAGGAATGCTCATCAAACACTTATTTGGAACATCCCACAGGTGTGCAGGCTAATTGTGAACAGGTGGGTGCCATGATTGGGTATAAAAGCATCCATGTCACAAACCAGGATGGGGCGAGGGTCACCAATTTGTAAACAAATTGTCGAACAGTTTAAAACAACTTTTCTCAACGAGCTATTGCAAGGAATTTAGGAATTTTACCATCTACTGTCCGTAAAATCGTCAAAAGGTTCAGAGAATCTGGAGAAATCACTGCACGTAAGCGATAATATTACGGACCTTTGACCCCTCAGGCGGTACTGCATCAAAAACCGACATCAGTGTGTAAAGGATATCACCACATGGGCTCAGGAATACTTCATAAAACCACTGTCAGTAACTACAATTGGTTGCTACATCTGTAAGTGCAAGTTAAAACTCTGCTATGCAAAACTAAACCCATTTATCAACAACACCAAGGAACGCCGCTGACTTCACTGGGCCCGAGCTCATTTAAGATGGACTGATGCAAAGTGGAAAAGTGTTCTGTGGTCTGACGAGTCCACATTTCAAATTATATTTGGAAACTGTGGACATGGTGTCCTCCAGAACAAAGAGGATAATACCCATCCGGATTGTTATAGGTGTGAAGTTCAAAAGCCAGCATCTGTGTTTATTAGTGCCCAAGGCATGGGTAATTTACACATCTGTGAAGGCACGATTAATGCTGAATGGTCCATACAGGTTTTGGAGCAACATATGTTGTTATCCAAGCAACGTTATCATGGACTAGGGCTGCAAAATTAGTTCACTAGTGCTGAAAGATTAATGGAAATCTAGTCGACATCAACGTTTTAATTAGTGCGGTAAATAACCGCAATAGGCTGAGGTTTTTTTTTTTCCTCCGCCAACACACTCACAGTACAGAGAGCCTCGCGACTCGCCAGTAAAAAGTGCTGCAAAGTAACACAAATTAGGTGGAATTAAAAAGTGAACGAGCGAAAATGCCGTGATCAGGCGATAGCAATACACAAAAACACCAACATCATTTTCCCAACTAGGAAAAAGAAGCACTTTAAAATGTTCAATATCCATTTAGGTTAAATTTTTGCTTATAAAAATGAGTCCATTTTATGTTTTGTTTGTTTATTTATTCAGGAAATCAAAGCTATTTACATTCCATTTACAGTACAATGGTAAACAATTCTGCAATAATGAAAAATAAAAGTTTATAAAAATTTTAAATGAATACTTGCATTAATGTATATTATGATTACATTACATTACAAACACTGTATAGTTTTAATCAATTAGTTTTTAAGTTAAAGGGCACAATGTAGACAAAAGCTCTCAGTCTGTCTGCATATTAACCAAATATTTCTTTGAAGTGAATTATTGCATATTTTTAATGTTTGGCACATTGAGATTAGAATATATTTATTGGCAATCCTACAACAATATGTCTTCCTTCAATTGTTATTTTTGCAGTTGTGTGCAATTTTATGGATAAGATATTGAAATGATAAATCAGATCGCAATTGCAATTTTGGAGAGAAAAATCTGAATTGGGTTTTTTTCTCAAAACCGTGCAGCCTTGAAGTCCACTCATAGCCTTGGCTGCAGGTCAAAGGGGTGTTGTTGTCTTGACATTGCCTATAGAACTCTCTCAGTATTACTGCAGCATGATTTGCCAATGTAAACATTAAAATACTATTTCTAGTGTAATGCTAGCTACCTACTTGGGATGATTTCATCAAAACACATTGATCTAATAGGCACGGAAAAGATTATTAAAATCCAATTTGCTGAAAGTTCGTAATTATATTAGCCATACCACAACAACAGCTTTCTCACAGCAATTTTCATAGAAAACAGTTTCCAAAACTTACATTTACTGTAAAAAAAAAAAAATTCTGTATAGGCGTCAATCTTTAACTAATACTAATGTTCTTTACAGATAAATGATTCTAGTCACACGGGCCCAACCTGCAGACTTTGAACCATTACTGCTCAAAGTCTCAACTGTGTTCTTGGGCAATACTCCCCTCGCAAAATACCTGCTTGTTTTGTCAGTTTCTTTGTTTTTTCCTTCATTTGTTCTCCCACTGCACCATATGTACAGCCCTCTGCTCCCTCCTCTTTTCCCTTACAGCGTTAAAGCACTAGTGCTGAGTGAAAACAAGCGTAACTATATGCAACTCCCTACTCGGGATGGACTTTTTTTTTCTCGCCTTCTTCTTTTTCTCCCCTTCCTTCAATTTTTTGTGTTGAGAACTTGTTTGGCCACATACCTAAAATAGCTCTCTGACGTGTACAGTCCTGTTATGGAATGTTACTGTGGCTGTCCAGAGTTCTCTGTGGCAGGAAGTTATGCAAACATACTCTGCTGAGCACAGAGCCTTGTGATTAGGCTCCTGAAGGACTTGGTTCTCCACTCTTCTCTCCCCCCGCCTTTGGCTGCAGACTGGTAGAATACCTTATGGTCTACAACAAGGCCCACTTTTTTCCTTCCAGACTTTTGGTTTGGCCTGTAGAGTCCCTTTCATGGTTGGTTCCAGAAGTATTTGGACAATGGGAAGAATTTGATTTGAAGGAAATTGAGATCTCATGATCTAGTGACGACTTGACCCAAGATTTTTTGTTTTGCATGTATGGACACATTGAAAGATAAGAAATCTTTCAAGTCAAGTAAGGTCCAACGTGAATAAATTCTGATTGCTACAAATAGATTCGGTGCTACCCGTTTGCTCTTACTCTTAAACAAAATACAGTGATATATTTTGCGCACAGGGTAAATTGGTTCTGGGACAAAGCTCGTAACTCAAAATACTCATATCTCAAACCAACAATCTCCATTTAAATTATTTTAAATCAATTTAATCTGCTGGGCCCCCTTAAAAGACCAACATTTTAAGATGTAAAATGCTTTTTAGCATTTTTAAAACAGGGGTCCCCAAACTTTTTGACGCGTTCTGGTAGCTTAGCAATTAAGTTAATACTCTCTCTGTGTGTGTGTGTGCGTGCGTGCATGTGCGTGCGTGCGTATATATATATATATATATACAGTGCCCTCCATAATTATTGGCACCCCTGGTTGAGATGTGTTTTTTAGCTTCCAATTATTTTATTTTTTTTCTAAATAATATGGGACCTTAATGGAAAAAAAGAGAAAAATCCAACCTTCAATACAAGTGCATTTATTCAGTGGGGAAAAAATCCCACATAAAGAAATAATTATTTGACATCAAATAATGTGTGTCACAATTATTAGCACCCCTGGTGTTAATATTTTGTACAACCCCCTTTTGCCAACAAAACAGCACCTAATCTTCTCCTATAATGTTTCACAAGATGGGCAAAGACAGAAAGAGGGATTTTCAGCCATTCCTCTTTGCAGAATCTCTCTAAATCATCCAGAGACCTGGGTCCTCTCCTCTGTACTCTCCTTTTCAGCTCACCCCACAGGTTCTCAATGGGGTTGAGGTCAGGGGACTGAGATGGCCATGGGAGGAGCTTGATTTTGTGTCTGGTGAACCATTTCTGTGTAGATTTGGCCATATGTTTAGGGTCATTGTCTTGCTGAAAGACCCAGTGACGACCCAGCTTCAGCTTTCGGGCAGAGGGCAACAGATTTTGATTTAAAATGTCCTGGTATTTCAAAGCATTCATGATGCCATGCACCCTAACAAGGTTCCCAGGGCCTTTGGAAGTGAAACAGCCCCACAGCATCACTGACCCACCCCCATACTTCACAGTGGGTATGAGGTGCTTTTCAGCATGCGCATCTTTCGTGGTACGCCAGACCCACTTAGAGTGTTTGTTGCCAAAAAGCTCAATCTTGGTCTCATCTGACCAAAGCACACGGTCCCAGTTGAAGCCCCAATACCGTTTGGCGAACTCCAGACGCTTGCGTTTATGATTGTGAGTGAGGAAAGGTTTTCTCCGTGCATGCCTCCCAAACAGCTTGTTGGCGTGTAGACAGCGCCTGATGGTTGATTTGGAGACTTTGTGACCCCAGGATGCTACCATTTGTTGTAATTCTGTAACAGTGAGCTTTGGAGATCTTTTGATTTCTCTTACCATCCTCCTCACTGTGCGTGGTGGCAAAATAAACTTGGGTCCTCGTCCAGGCTTATTTACCACTGTTCCAGTTGTTTTGAACTTCTTAATTATTCCTCTCACAGTGGATATGGGCAGCTGCAGTTGAGTGGCAATCTTCTTGTAGCCTCTGCCTGACCTGTGAAGGTCGACGCACATCTGCCTCACTTGTATGCTGTGTTCCTTTGTCTTTCCCATGTTTAAGAGTGGATAAGAGAAATGGCCTCGGTGTCACGTCATATTTATACCCCAGGGAAACAGGAAGTGATGAATTACTAATTAAATGTTCCTACGTACTCTGGTAAACTTTGTAAACTACTGTAGAAATGACAGAAATGCTTCAATTATATTTATTTCCTGGGAATTGTTAAGGGTGCCAATAATTGTGGAACAGGTGATTTAATGAAAAATAATTATTTTTTAGTCAGGGATTTTTTTATTTTCTTACAATTCATTTGAGTTGAAGGCTACATTTTCCTACAATTTTCAGTGTGACAGTATTCTTCTGCAATAAACACTGAATTTATTTTAAGGCTTTTAACACATCTCAACCAGGGGTGCCAATAATTATGGAGGGCACTGTATATATATATATATATATATATATTCCGCACGCACTAATTGAAATGCATTTTCAGACAATATTATTTGCCTGAGCGGCTAGGAGACACCGAGAGTAACAAGTGGCAGACAAGGGATTAGAAATGACAGACTTTAAAAAATAATTCAATTTTTTTTCCAAACCTGGGACTCCCCGCGGGCCAGTTTTTGGACGCTGGCGGGACGTAGTTTGGTGACAACTGATTCAAAGCAAACTTTCAGTCTATAAATCTTGTATCAAAAACAATATAATGTACTATACGACAACTACAGTTGTTCTAATAAATAATGATAAAGTACGGGATTTACCCCGACAAGCTGCTTCTCCGTTAAATTTGCTACTTTCAGGAGTTTCTCCATATTCTTATTGTTAAATGTTCGCTGTTCAGAAATTGCTGTAACGCTGTTAGCTGGCATTATCTACTCATTCTGCTTCAGTATGGTATATCATCTGCTCTTCCTTATCAGCACTGTCCTTCACATGCACTTTTTTTTTTCTATTTTTGGATAAACCATGTTATGTCTTGCTAGCTATAAACCAACGGGCTACCGAGTGACACTCAGGATATTTTATTTGGCTCTTTACGAAGTTCGCCGTGACGTTTAAAGGGGAACTCCATTTTTTTTTTTTTTAGATAGAATCTACCTCTGCCTATCATGCAGAAACTTTGTGAGAGATGTGTGTGTATATATATATATATATATATATATATATATATATATATATATATATATATATATATATATATATATATATATACAGGTGCTGGTCATATTATTAGAATATCATGAAAAAGTTGATTTATTTAATTAATTCCATTTAGAAAGTCAAACTTGTAGAATGTATACATTCATTCCGAACAGACTGATACATTTCAAGTGTTTTTGACAAAAAGGAAATGATTATAGCTGACAACCAATGAAAACCCTAAATTCAACATCTCAGAAAATTAGAATATGGTGAAAAGGTCAGATATTGAAGACACCTGGTGCCACACTCTAATTAGCTAACTAACTCAAAACACCTGGAAAAGCCTTTAAATGGTCTCTCGTTTTGATTCTGTATGACACACAATCATGGGGAACACTGCTGACTTGACAACTGTCCAAAAGATGACCATTGATACTTTAAAGAAAGAGGGCAAGACACAAAAGGTCAAAGAGGTTGGATGTTCCCAGAGCTCAGTGTCCAAGCACATGAATAGAGAGGCGAAGGGAAGACAAAGATGTGGTAGAAAAAATTGTACAAGCAAGAGGGATAACCGCGCCCTGGAGAGGATTGTCAAACAAAACCGATTCAAAAATGTGGGGGAGATCCACAAAGAGTGGACTGCAGCTGGAGTCAGTGCTTCAAGAACCACCACGCACCGACGTATGCAAGATATGGGCTTCAGCTGTCGCATTCCTTGTGTAAAGCCACTCTTGAATAAGAGACAATGTCAAAAGCGTCTCACCTGGGCTCAAGACAAAAAGGACTGGACTGCTGCTGAATGGTCCAAAGTTATGTTTTCAGATGAAAGTACATTTTGTATCTCCTTTGGAAATCAAGGTTCCAGAGTCTGGAGGAAGACAGGAGAGGCACAGAATCCACGTTGCCTGAAGTCCAGTGTCAAATTTCCACAATCGGTAATTGTCTGGGGTGCCATGTCATCTGCTGGTGTTGGTCCACTGTGTTTCCTGAGGTCTAGGGTCAAGGCAGCAGTCTACCAGGAAGTATTAGAACACTTTATGCTGCCTGGCGCGGACCAATTTTATGGAGGTGAAGATTTAATTTTCCAACATGACTTGGCACCTGCACACAGTGCCAAATCTACCAGTACCTGGTTTAAGGACCATGGTATCCCTGTTCTTGATTGGCCTACAAACTCACCTGACCTTAACCCCATAGAAAACCTATGGGGTATTGTGAAGTGGAAGATGCGAGATGCCAGACCCAACAATGCTGAAGAGCTGAAGGCCACTATTAAAGCAACCTGGGCTCTCATAACACCTGAGAAGTGCAACAGACTGGTGGACTCCATGCCACGCCGTATTGCTGCAGCAATTCAGGCAAAAGGAGCTGCATCTAAGTATTGATTGCCGTACATGCTGAAACCTTCCATGTTCATACTTTTCAGTTGGCCCACATTTATAAAAAATATTTTTTGGTACTAGTCGTAACTAATATTCAAATTTTCTGAGATACTGAATTTGGTATTTTCAGTAATTATCAGTACTAATCATCAAAATTTAAAGAAATAAACATTTCAAATATATCACTATGTGTGTAATGAATTGATATAATATGTAAGTTTCACGTTCTGAATATAATTACTGAAATAAATCAACGTTTTCTTGATATTCTAATAATATGAACAACACCTGTGTGTGTGTGTGTGTGTGTGTGTGTGTGTGTGTGTGTGTGTGTGTGTATGTATATATATATATTTTTATATATATATATACATACATACATATATATATATATATATATATATATATACATACATACATATATATATATATATGTATATATATGTATGTATGTGTATATATATATGTGTATATATATGTATATATATGTACGTGTATATATATATATGTATGTATATGTATGTATGTATATATATATATATATTACACACACAGTATATGCATATATATGTATATATGTGTGTGTGTGTATATATATATATATATATATATATATATATATATATATATATATATATATATATATATATATATATGGCACGTTAACTTTTAATAATCGGCTCGTTCTGGGAGCCTAGCAATGTTGCTAATGAAAGTCATCTATTTTGCCTCTACATCACTCTAAAAATGCACCCAAAAAACACCAACAATACTCTATTTACATCTTGTGACCTGAATAATAAAGTATTAGCAACATTATTATTATTAGCGTTTTAGTTAACCAGCTTGTGCAGCTGCAGTGTTGACATCCTGAGCTGCTGCATCATGATCACCTCTGAGTTGCTAAAAGTTAATTCGAAAAGAAGAATCATGTCTCTCACCTTTATAGTATAATAAGTATTACATGTTATTGGGAATGTGCTTGTTACTACATTACATATAGTAACATTGTGTTTGTTTGGATGTTTTTTGAGCGCTTTATAGGTGAAAGAGAGCAAATCCCATTGACTCTATTGTTAGCTGACCACCTTTTGCTTAAATTTGAAAGGTAACATGCATAAAAAAGAGGCATGTGTGCTTATCACACCTAAGGCTTGTGAATTATAGGCAATATTAGAAAAAAGTGCAGTTCCCCTTTTAAGCATAACAATTAGCCGAGATACAAGTTGTATCCCAAAGTTGGAAGTTTGGGGCACTTGTAAGCCAAGATACCACTGTTTAATTGGACTGTCTATGAATGTAGCTTATTGTTACAACCCCATTCATAAGATGGCAATATGCATTATACCTCTACTTCCTAAAACACCTCATACGCACTTGGTCTGCCAGAGAATAAACAGACTTAGCAGAGCAGATTAGTGTTGCAAAAATAACAACTTTGTTGCTTGTTTTGCCAGTATACTCTTCTTGGTAAATAAATACTTTTGGAGAGTCTGACATGAAAACACATATTACTCATACCTGCAAATTAGACTTGGGCGATATGGCCTAAAAACAACATTTCACAAACAAGTTGATTTACAATTTTTCCTGATTTCTTTTCCACTACTTTTTAAAGAAATAATTGGATAGAAATGACAGAGATACTTCAAAACAAGTTTTTCTTCTATTTAATCAAAAACTAGTAGATTGAAATGATACTGCGTACGCTGCATTTTACTCTTAGCAAAATTCTAATTTGTATAACCCATCCATTCATCCATTTTTGATATCGTTCTTTTTAAACCAGATTGCACTTTCTATGGAATAATTTTCAAATAATTAAATCAAGAGCTTCTATTGGGAAGCAATACTTCTGCCTGAATAGTATACAATTGTTGAAAAAATGTAGCATTGCACATTGCATGCAAACAAACAATCTACAAGATTGAGGTCAATAAAGTTTAAACTTCTGTCTGAAGTACTTCTGTAAATCAAAATGTAGTATTACACATTGTATCCAAATAGATAATGAAGTAAAACATTGAGAGGGCTATAGTTTGTTTCAGTACGTGGATAAAGTAAATACAGCCTTTTTCATTCACACATCTTGGTGGTGTGCCAAGCAACTGCTTTAGTGATCGCTCTATGCATTGTGCTTCTTATCATACATGGCATCTTCATACATACCTTATGTAAATGACTCCACCATAGTAAGGTGATTTCCTTTTTTTTTTTTTTGCCCGTAGTTGGTTTGTTGTTGCGTCTTGTTTGCCTTTTAAAGTGTTGTACATCCCACACTCGGCTGGAGGCTTTGGTTTCAGATGCAGGACTAAGTTTGTTGTGCTGCTGCATTTTTGAAACACATTTTGCAGAGTGCAATCACTTGTTTCATGCCTTTTGCCGCTAAACCCAAGTAATGGCAACACTTTTCTTTTCCTTGGAACAAATGTCTAACTCCCGTTAGCATTAGCCATTGTTTTGGTATGTTTGCCGCTAAGGAAGTAAAGTGGCGGCACAAACTACGGAAGCTCCTGAAGGGCAAAAAGTCTGGCGTAGCAAAAAGAGAAAAGAAATCTGTTTACATTTTTTTTAAAATTGTCTGCAACAAAAACCTAAAGAATGTTGCGATAAAATCGATATATCGCCCAGGCCTACTGCAAATTAGAAAATATGTTAAAAGCATCGTATAGCAGTTTCCTAATAGACTTCCGGTGACGATCATGGATGATATTATGTCACTTGACAAAACAAAAACGTTTAAATATCACAAATACTTAAATGCATGTCTACAAAAAAATGTCTTATCATTTTCTAAAATTAAAAGGGAATAGGAAAAGGATTGAATTAGACAACGGAACATTGACCTAGGTTCTGGAGGGGGTTCACAAATCTTTGATGTGTACTCGACACGCTGTTATTCAATTTAAAGTGGTGCATCGAGTAATGACGGCAGGACGGCATTACTCCTACCCTAAATTACCTAAAGTCTTTTCACTAATTATTCCAACATGCGATAGGTTCAAGGTGATGAATGCAACCATGGTTCACATGTTTGGATCCAGTCCAAACCTGGAAATTGGCGGCAATTTTTTAAATCCTTATAAGCCATTATCGGAATTAAAATCGGTCTGGACCGATTGATTTTTATATTTAAAAAAGGCAACTTTTCCCAATGGGCTGGTGCTTGAGTAGCGATTATAATTATCTACTTTACTAAAAATTTAATTTTTTGAATACTAAATACAACATATACACATATGACAAAAGAATCTGCTGATGTAGTTCATTTAGCACCTCACCACCTCATCATGTAAGGAGGCTCTTCTTGATAATGTTAAAATACGCCAACTTTTTTTCCATGGCTAAGTCTGTCACCTGATCTAAACCCGATGGAGTTGCTTTTCAGATAGCATGTAGCTGCAAGTGAAGGCCTGGCAAAGCATAACCATAAACTCCAGAGAAAAAATTCAACTCTAATCAAAGATCCACTATATAGTGCTTTGCCGTTTTTAGGATGTTTGTTGCTCCCATTTCTTTGCCTGATTCGGCGCGCCTTAATTTGTGTTCTTTACCTTATTCTTAAGTGTAAAGGCCATATATTTATGAAGCCACTTCAAAAACAGGTGAAAATCTGTTGTTGAGTCACATCTTCATTTTTTTATTTTCAAATGTAACCTGACGCAGTATAGTATAATGCAGGCGTTCTAATGCTTTTTTCACCAAGTACCACCTCAGAAAACGCTCCATAATGATCAACATTAAAATACAGTAGCGTAGTAGGCCTTAGTAATCATTGAATAAGGCAGAGGTTTCATTTAACAAGTATATTTAATATTTTTGGCCACAATAACATTACACAGTTTGACAACTAACACTGTTTTTGAATATAGGAAAATAAATTAAGTGATTCTGTGGTACCACAGTTTTACAAAAATCATTGGTGTAAAGGGAACCACTATCATTGTCCAAGTACTTCTGCATCTAACCATATGTTGCTTGGTGTTCTCCCTACTTGTAAATTTTTGCCTCACATTTTCCACCTTTTCCCTAAATCCCTCGCCCACCCCCACGAAACCTTGTTTTGTCTCCTGGTGTGGGGGTTATGGCCCTGATCTCCTGTGTTGAGCCCGCACCAGAAGCAACGCTATTTAAGTGGCTTCCTTGTTTTGTCTGAGCCGCTGGGGCATCAGTGGTTCTCTCCTGTCATTGTTTAAATACTTACTTATGGGCCACCAACTAACCAAATTACCAGATCAGTTAGTAGTTATGAGAAATGTATGCATTTGTCAGAGTAGTAGTATGGAGCGCTCCAAGTATTTGTGTCCTTATCTCGTTCCAGTCATTGTGGATTATGGAAGATTAGAATAAATCCTGCTAGTGACATTTATGCCCATGCCTAATCTGAGACAGGATAGCCCTCATTATTTAATTTGCAGTGGGCACCATCCCAGTAATGTCACAAAATGATGTATTTATCCAGTGAGAGTGGTCTTAACTATGGTCAGGAAGTTTGGAGGTGCTAGCAGCTCCTGTAGTTCAAGAATGTGTCGCTGGCAGGCCTGTATTACAAATCCACAACGACTATTGAGAGGCACCACCCTGCACCCTCAGTCAGTCATCAAAATGTACTTAGTTGCTTCACATGCTTTAATTAGAAACTTGGTGGGAAATCAAGTCTTTGGTCACCCCAACCCCAAATCAACCAGCCACTTGATTCTTAATGCGCGCAAAGGTTTTCCACTGCTTAGTCAAGAGCGTAAACATATTTGGCCTGTAATAACAGATTATGACTCCTCATGGCTTGGCAGTTGCAACTGGATATCATGTCCTTAAGGCACATTTACACAAATCTACATCAAAACGGGAGCTAATTCAGGCATGGGCTTGTGACATCCTCACAACAGTGGATATTAATGACTCATTTCACTCTACATCATGAAAAGGGCATAATAAATGGGGTGTCACAGATATTGGAGCCTTTAGTGTTGTTGGTGGACAAATTTTACACACTTATATTATTTTGTAGTGCGAAATTACTTGGAGAACAATGTTAGGTTTGAAAAACACAAACCTATTTATCAACGGTCTGGAATGGATTCATGTTGTCTCTAAGTTGAAATTGCGTGTATGACTGGATGATATATTTTTTCATATCATCCGATCTCGATTAATAGCACGATTTATTTAAAAAAAAAAAAAAAAAAAAAAAAAAATCAACCTGCAGTTTTAATGGGTTTAATTAACAAGGGATTGGTTTACCATTTCAACATAGTGAATAAATAAAGGAAATTTGGTTTATAAAGCACAATAACAACAATATACTAATACATTTGAGTTTACATGCTTCAAAGTAAAAGAAAGCACACAAAAAAATGCATCAGTTTTTACAATTTACCAATGAAAATAGGTGGTTGCGTCAACAAATGGCTAGCATGGGCAGTAGTAGCACTGTGTTTTTCAACACAGCTTTTGGACGACAAAAGTCATTAAAATGCAAAATAAACATAACAACTGACACGTAGAAGTCCTTTGAGAACTGTTAGGCTCTGTATTTTTTAGATAGTTTTGTAGTTTGAAGTGGCCACGCGTCTTGGAGACATCGCCTGAGAAGGGTGCAGGTCTGGCGCCGATAGTGCTGGCCGGGCTCCATTGAACAGTGTCAAGTGTATGGTCCCCATAAACATGATTTCCCCTTTTCCCCACGATGACAGCGTCTCAGTCACATTACGCTGATTTCCGTTACTTTCCACATTTGATAGTAGATTCTGTTTATAGCAAACAAATCCTTGATTCTCTCTGTGATTTCGTTTGATGCTTGAATCATAGGGCCCTGGATAACTTGAAATTATGGCTGAGATTTATTTTGCCAGTTTAGCTTCAACTTTGTTCATTCTGTTCATATCGATGATTCCGTTGACTTCTGCGTACCTTGTGAACGTAAGTGGGGCGGCAAAATGTTGACTCCGATCACCTGTCCTGCCATGTTTGATCAAGTTAGTATATGCTCATAGATAACCGTGATCAACCTGAAATTTTCCACGATCATAGGTGGGAAAAAATTATTGATTCTCCAATGCATCATGATGAAAAACGTGGGCAATTTATGAATCGATGGAAGTCCAAACATCGATTATTTACGTATGTTAAATAAAATAATACAGACAGTTGTAAAATGCGGCATTTATGCTAATACTCTCAAAGCGTTAGTTCTAAGTTTGGTTCTAACTACTCATGGGAGAACCATTAGCTAACCCACTTTTAACTTTGTGTTAGCTGGGTTGGCGTGGACACACACGGAGGAGAGGCGGTAGGAGGAGAGGAAGTGAAAGTAGTGAAACACGAAAATAATAAGTGCTTTGTACATGTCAACAGAAGGTTAATACATCAGAGGGTAACCAGCTAAGAAGAGGAAATTAAGCAGTGGATTAATAAATCAGGAGAGACAATAATATTCACACAGTACGGCTAGACGTCTCTCAGCAATATATTTGAGTAGCAAGTCGACACGCCTATGATACGCAAGTTTATGGCGATTAGGACAAAAATGTCTGAACATTTTGTGGTTTTAGAAGTCACAAAAATAAATAATGGATGCCTCGCCATGTAGAGACTTTTATATAATGTTATACTTGGCAAAGAAAACCTATACGGTCTGTCATGTATACAGTGCATCTGTAAAGTATTCACAGCGCTTTTGATCTTTTACAGCCTTATTCCAAAATAGAATAAATACATTTTGTCCTCAAAAATATCCACACTATGCCCCATAATATCATTGTGAAAACACTTTTTAGAGCTTCTTGTAAATTATTTAAAAATAAAAAAGTAAGAAATCACATATACTAGGGGTGTAACGGTACACAAAAATTTCGGTTCGGTATGTACCTCGGTTTAGAGGTCACGGTTTGGTTCATTTTCGGTACAGTAAGAAAACAACAAAATATAATTTTATTTGTTATTTATTTACCAAATTTGTAAACAATGGCTTTATCCTTTAAACATTGGGAACACTATAATAATTCTGCCCACATTAATCCACATTAAACTGCCTCAAGTTGTTGCTTTGAATAAATAAAATAAAAAAAAACTTTCTTCTACATATAAAAAGTGCAACATTAAACAGTTTCAAGTCAACTCATCATGTTTAATTTATTACAGCATTTGGGAAGCCTGTGGTTGACTTTTATTAAGTAAATGTTATATTTGTATCAACATGTGATAGCAGGAACCCTGCCATTCAAAACTGGGCTGCTACATTACTAATGATAAATGTAACTATAGCTCAGGGGTCACCAATGCGGTGCCCGCGGGCACCAGGTAGCCCGTAAGGACCAGATGAGTAGCTCGCTGGCCTGTTCTGAAAATAGCTCAATTAGCAGCACTTACCAGTGAGCTGCCTCTATTTTTAAAATTTCATTCATTTACTAGCAAGCTGGTCTGGCTTTGCTCAACATTTTTAATTCTAAGAGAGACAAAACTCAAATAGAATTTGAAAATCCAAGAAAATATTTTAAAAACTTGGTCTTCACTTGTTTAAATAAATTAATTTATTGTTTTACTTTGCTTCTTCTAACTTTTAATTTTAGAGAAAAAATACTGCCTTAAAAATGATTTTAGGATTTTTAAACACATATACCTTTTTACCTTTTTAATTCCTTCCTCTTCTTTCCTGACAATTTAAATAAATGTTCAAGTATTTTTTTTTTATTGTAAAGAATAATAAATACATTTTAATTTAATTCTTCATTTTAGCTTCTGTTTTTTCGATGAAGAATATTTGTGAAATGTTTCTTCAAACTTATTGTGATTAAAATAAAATAAAAACATTCTGGCAAATCTAGAAAATATGTAGAATCAAATTTAAATCTTATTTCAAAGTCTTTTGAATTTCTTTTAAAATTTTTGTTCTGGAAAATCTAGAAGAAATAATGATTTGTCTTTGTTAGAAATATTGCTTGGTCCAATTTGTTATATATTATAACAAACTGCAAATTGGATTTTAACCTATTTAAAACATGTCATAAAAATTATAGAATTAATCTTAATAAGGAAAAATTACTAATTATGTTCCATAGATATTTTTTTAAATTTTTTTCAGAAAGATTTGAATTAGCTAGTTTTTCCTCTTCATTTGAATTTTGAATTTCAAAGAGTCGAAATTGAAGATAAACTCTGTTTCAAAATTGTATTTTCTTTTTTTTGTGTTTTCTCCTCTTTTAAACCATTGTATTAAGTGTTTTTTTTCATCATTTATTCTCTACAAAAAACCTTCCGTAAAAGGAAAAAAAAATGTACGACGGAATGACGGACAGAGATACCCATTTATATATATATATATATATGTATGTATATATATATATATATATATACATATATATATATATATATATATATATATATTTATATATACATTTATTTATTTATTAAAGGTAAATTGAGCAAATTGGCTATTTCTGGCAATTTATTTAAGTGTGTATGAAACTGGTAGCCCTTCGCATTAATCAGTACCCAAGAAGTAGCTCTTGGTTTCAAAAAAAGTTGGTGACCCCTGCTATAGCTGAACAAATAGTACGATAGCAATAGGAGAGACTATTCATCCCTGAACACTATGGAGTTCAATGAAATAACAGACAGACAGGGCTTTGCTGCCCCTAATACACGCGTGCGCGCACACACACACACACACACACACACACACACACACACACACACACACACACACACACACACACACACACACACACACACACACACACACACACACAGCAAAATGAGCTAACGTTACGCTAAAAGCTAATTAGCCTTCACCTCAAGCCAGAACTGCGAGCGAGCTGAGCTGCAGTTTAAGTTTCTAGAAGGTCAACGGGCTCATAGTGATGTTTGTAATAGTTGTGACTGGGAGGTGTTTTTTATAATTTGGGGAGACTACGCTGTCCGCTGCTCCCCTGCTAAACGAATATCTGCTCGACGCTGAAGCATTGACCACATGCCTCTGAATACGCACTACTGATTGGCTGTTACATCACTCTGAATACGCACTGCTGATTGGCTTTGTATGTAACCAATCAGATGGTTGTGTGGGTGGGACAATGCTTGCTGCTGACACAGAGGCAGAAAGCAGAGCAGCTTGTGAAGACTTTTACTTACAAACTCGTTTGGTACGCCCGCGTGCGAACCGAAACCCCGTACCGAAACGGTTCAATACAAATACACGTACCGTTACACCCCTAACATATACTTAAGTATTTGTATCTTTTAATCAATACTTAGTTGATGCACCTTTTGCAGCAATTACAGCTTCAAGTATTTTTGAATATAAAGCCACGTGCTTGGAACACCTATCTTTGCCACTTTCACCCATTCCTCTTTGCAGTATCTCTCAAGCTCCATCAGGTTGGCTGGAAAGCGTTGATGCACAACCATTTTTAGATCTCTCCAGAGATGTTGAATCCGATTTAAGTCTGGGCGCTGACTTGGCCATTTGAGGACATTTACAGAGTTGCCCTGATGCCATTCCTTGGATATATCGGCTGTGTGTTTAGGGTCCTTGTTTGCTTAAAAATGAACCGTCACCCCAGTCTGAGTTCAAGAGCGCGCTGGAGCCGATTTTCATCCAGGATGTCTTGTAGTTTCCCAGTTCCTGCTGCCGAAAAACACCCCCACAGCATGATGCTCCACCACCATCCTTCACTATAGGGATGGTATTGGCCTGTTGATTAGCGGTGCCTGGTTTTCTCCAAACATGATGCCTGGCATTCACGCAAAGGAGTTTAATTTTTTTCATCAGACCAGAGAATTTTGTTTCTTGTGGTCTGTGATAGTCTTTCAGGTACAATTTGGCGAACACAAGGCAGGCCAGCTACCATGTGCTTTTATTTTTTTCTAAGGAATGGTTTGTTTGCGTCAACATGTCCTCACAGTTTGACATCTGGTCCAACATAGCCCCTCTTACAAGACATGGCTGATTGGTGGAGTTTTGCAGAGATCTGGAAGGTTCTCCTTTCTCAACATAGGAATGCTGTATCTCTGACTGAGTGACCTGATGGTTCCAAACGTCTTCCCTTTTTGGATGATGGAAGGCCACTGCGCTCATTAGGACTGTCCATGCAGCATGTATTTTTCTGTACCCTTCTATAGATGTGTGCCTCGAGATAATCCTGTCTCGAAGGTCTATGAACAATTTATTCGACTACATGCTTGGTTTGTGCTCTGTCAAGTGTGGGACTTGATATATAAACAAGTGTGTGTCTTTCCAAATCATGTCCAATGGACTGAATTTACCATAGGTGGAGACCAATTAGGCTGTAAGAATTTAAAAAAAATAATTTGAAATAGGACACACCTGATCTCACTTTTGATCTTCATGGCAAAGGCTGTGAATACTTATATAAATGTAATCTCTTATTTTTTTATTTTTGATACATTTGCAAAGATCTCTTAAAAGCAACGTTCTCACATTGTCATTAAGGGGTATTGGGTGTAGACTGTTAGGACTAAAAATGTATTTATTACATTTTGTATTCCATTTGTAACATAACAAAATTGGGAAAAAGTGAAGCGTTGTGAATACTTGTGACTATCGATGCTGTGCACATTAAATCCAAAACCGGGAATGACGCAATACTGCATACGTCAGTAGCCAGAAGAAGAGCCTTAAAGACATGTAAAATAGATTAAATGTAATACTTTTTGAACATATTAACATATGGTATATTAACAAAATAAAATTTAATATTATGTTAAATAGATATAATGATGATATAAAGATGTGTAAATAATCGATTTAAAATAAAATAGTGGCCCCTTAAATCCTAGTCCTGAGATGCACAAAGATTCCCACCTCTAATCAAGATCATATAATCCCAGAGCCTTAGTGGACTGTTAATTCTTTTTTGGCGCCGCCTATTGGGCACCATAATTCATTAAGTAATGCTCATGATGCAGTAAGTTAAATGATGTGGACTCTGTACTGGATACTTTCTAACACGCTTTTGCCTTAAATACCTTGTATCGGTACATCTTATGCAACTATAGTCATTTGATACTCTTTTATATTGACAAATGTGGTGTTTTAGACTGCAGTATTGTTGAATTAAGGATACTTATGACGTATGTCTCGTTTGTGTGCTATGGTTCCCTTTTGTAAAGAACTTCACTAGAATACAAGAAAATATCAACAATGTGTGTTTATTGGAGGACATTTAGACGTTAATTGGCTGTCCATCTTTGCACAAGTAAATGCACTGAAGGACTGCTTGAATTGGAGGGCTTATGTCGAAGATTTTGAGTTGAGTTTGAATTTATTTCGAACATGTAAGCAGTACAACATGATACATCACAAATTGCAGTTTATCTTTTCAACATGTTCGACAAGGAGTAGGACAAGCAGAGCTTGTTTAATTCAACCCCTTTTCTTTTACATAACAGTTGCTAAAACTTTTTGTTCACTTCCTGTTCTCAATTTATTCACAATATTCACAACATTCTCCATAAGTAATCACAATAAAAATAAATAAATACATAATAATTGGTGAAGTAAGTTATATTTCATATGATGAGATGAGTAAGATTATTTTGAGAATGAATAAATGGAAGGATGCAATAAATTCAGAATGTTTATCATGGTTCTTCTTCTTTGTACTTTGTAAACACTTTAAGTTTGAAGAGTTTCTTGAAGTGGATCATATTAACACATTGTTTGATTGCTTTGCTTAATCCATTCCATAATTTAATTCCACATACTGATATACTGAAGGTCTTAAGTGTTGTACGTGGATACAAATGTTTTAAATTACATTTTTCTGTAAGATTATATTTCTCTTCTTTTTTTTGAGAAGAATTGTTGCATATTCTTGGGTAGCACGTTATAGTTTGCTTTGTGTATAATTTTAGCTGTTTGCAAATTCACTACGTCATGGCGTTAGTGAATGAAGTGAATTTAGATGTGAATGGATATAATCGGGAGCGTGGGGGACGTGGCTCGGTTGGTAGAGCGGCCGTGCCAGCAACCTGAGGCTTCCCTGGTTCAGTCCCTGGGTTCCGCCATCCTAGTCACGTTCGTTGTGTCCTTGAGCAGGACACTTCACCCTATCTCATGATGGGTTGTGGTTAGGGCCTGGCATGGCAGCTACCGCCATCAGAGTGTGAATGTGTGTGTGAATGGGTGAATGCGTCAGAGTGCATTGAGTACCTTGAAGGTAGAAAAGCGTTATACAAGTATAACCCATTTACCTTAATCCAATACGTGTTTTTTGCTGATATCAGATAGACAACCCGAATAATTAACTGTTAAAAACTGTAGTCTATGTTGTTGTTATGAACACTTCTCTTTCCCCCCTGCAGGACGGCCTCGATGCGCTGGTGTACGACCTGGACTTTCCTGCCCTGAGGAAAAACAAGAGCATTGACAACTTCTTGAATAGATGTGAGTAGTCCTGGTCATGCATGCCTTTTTCTCCATTAAGCACTGCTGCTTTATATTACATGTTCGTATACAAGCCTAAGGCTCAGAAAAGAAGGGTAGTTTTGGGGTCACCGCTTCTATGCAAGCTTGGACACAATAGGTGTCTGCTGCTTAATGTCCCCAACAAAGGGGCTTTCATTAATGGCTGGTGACCCACATGATGCTTATCATGGTGATGGCTTGTTTTTGGGGGCGGGGAGGTGCTCATAACTATTTTTATTTAGGCTGTCAAATAAGCGGTAGCAAATGGATGGATGGATGGAAAATAATACGATAATGTCAATAAAGGTTGTAATTAGTTTCGTTAACATGTTTAAATGTACACAGTAAGTAATGTCAATGTTGTAGCATTATGCAAAAAGACATGATATATTTATTTATTATATATGATTTTATTTTAATGAAAAAAACAAACTAGTGTTCCCTCGTATCACCACTGGCACTCGTACCACAGTTGGAGAATCAATGCCTAGAATGTAGAGCAGAGGTAGGGAACCTCTGGCTCTTTTGATGACTGGCTCTCAGATAAATCTTAGCTGACATTGCTTAACACGATAAGTAATTAATAATTTCGTTGGTAATCACAGTGTTAAAAAAAACGTTCAAAATATAAGACATTCTCATGCATTTCAATCCATCCATCCGTTTTGTACCGCACCTGTTCAAGAAGTCGTATTAATGGTAAGAAGTATTTTATTTATTATTGATTAGCTTCAGAATAACAATGTTATTAAAAAGTAGAGGAGACTAATTTTATTCTAAAAATGTTGGTCTTACTTAGAAATGCACACATTTAATTGTATAGAGTGTTAAAAATATTATATGGCTCTCATAGAAATACATTTTAAAATATTTGGCTCAGCCCAAAAAAATTCCCGACCCCTGATGTAGGTTGTAATTCCCATCTGATTGCATTTTGAACATTTTATTCAGTTCCTATTTGAATATCAACCCAAGTTTCTGTACACCCTCAGGCAATAACTGTCATCAGCCATCCCATCATTACTTCTTGCACCAGCACAGTTGTACGCAGCCAACTGTGCTCATGGATGGGTTACTGTGAACTAATGGATTGGCCTGTCTTGTAAGGCGACGGCCTTTAGCAGCAATTGTGTTGCCTTCTAGGGGCTGTAGTCTTATTAATTCCCCTCCCCTTTTATCCGTACTGATCATATTAGGGCGATTGGTGTAGTAAATTTTATGCCTTACTGGAAATATCTTTCATTCAACACCGCACACACACTGAATGTATTTCCTGTAACACATTCTGACCATGTTAGGGTTTACCTGCTGGGCTTTTACAAATGACGGGAAATTACTCATTTTTAAATAATAGCCCAGACCTTTTCTTATGGTTTACGTGTATAATTCTTACACCTTGGAGCCCAATTCCTGTTAATCCCAGCCGTGACCTTTAAAAATTACTTTTCTTAAGCCAACTTGGCACGGCAGTACTAGGTGTTTCCTCAATGGGAGCTGGCTATTAGCTTTGTAAAAATACTCCTGCCACTTTCCCCCATTCCACATGATGCAAGTATTTTTCCACATTCTATTGATGCCAATTTTTACCTGTTTTGCCCCAGATAAGGATACTATTAGTAAAATTCGTGACTTGCGTATGAAAGCGGAGGACTATGAAGTCGTCAAGGTCATAGGGAGAGGTGCATTTGGAGAGGTGCAGCTGGTAAGTTTGGGTAAAACCATATACACAACTGCCAATTTTGTTCTGAGCTCAGGTTTTTGACCATCCTAAACATCACCTCTTAATCATTTGTACCAGGTGAGGCACAAAGCCACCAGCAAAGTGTATGCCATGAAGCTGCTGAGCAAGTTTGAGATGATCAAAAGGTCAGACTCTGCTTTCTTTTGGGAAGAGAGAGACATCATGGCTTTTGCCGACAGCTCCTGGGTGGTGCAGGTAGGCCTGACCTGTGCCAGCACCATGGATTTACTGTTTTTTTTCTTTATTAATACACACACTCTTTCATTCGCCCTGCAGCTATTTTTTGCATTTCAAGACGACCGCTACCTCTACATGGTGATGGAGTACATGCCTGGCGGCGACTTAGTCAACCTGATGAGCAATTACGATGTGCCGGAGAAGTGGGCTCGCTTTTACACAGCAGAAGTGGTGCTGGCTCTGGATGGTATTCATGCCATGGGCTTCATCCACAGGTAGCAGCCCAGTGGCGCTGATTCTTTGCTGTTTAGCTACGGAAAAACCACGTGCTCCTACTGTTTTTTAAGAAAGCATGTAACTCCTATTCTTCCTGAAAAGGGTTACCGTTGAGCAATTTGAAGTTAGTTTATTCCAGAAGGTCTTGTTAAAGATATTTTGTACCTCTGCAGGGATGTGAAGCCTGATAACATGTTGCTGGACAAAGTCGGACACTTAAAACTGGCAGATTTTGGGACCTGCATGAAAATGAACAAGGTACTACATGTAGTGTCTTTAATCCAAGCTTTTTTTTTCCTGCATTACAATTGTGATTTTTTGTCTTTTTAGGATGGTATGGTACGATGCGACACAGCGGTGGGGACACCTGACTACATTTCGCCCGAGGTACTGAAATCCCAAGGAGGAGATGGCTATTATGGCAGAGAGTGCGACTGGTGGTCCGTTGGAGTGTTCCTGTATGAGATGCTCGTTGGTAAGTCTTTATGTGCCTCTTGGTGGCCATATTAACATAATTAACATTATGAAGTCGCAGTGTCTAATAGAATTTAATAATATAGTAAAAATCTCACGGTACAATATCGTCCTAAGGCCACAGTCCGATATTATTGTGGTATACTCAGAAAAAAAAGATGGCTTTGAAAAAATGTCAGCGTGTAAAAGGAAGTGGTTGGAATGTTAAGGTTAAACACCCTTGGTGTAATTGAACACAAACAAAATGCTAAAATGTTCTAATTATTTTTGTTAAACAAGTAATTTTAAGTGCAAAGAATAGTGCAAGTTTGATCGTTTTTGTGTTCTCCTTAGAACCAAATGTGCGTACTTGGGATGCCATGGCACTCTGTAAAATACCGGACCGTATGGTTTTCCATGAAAGTGGCAATAATACGTCTTATAGAGCGCGGTTTCTCTGTGCGAGTGTTTGTGTCTGTATGTGTGTGCACGCGTGCCTGTTCATGGTAGCGGAAATCCCTCTCCACAACATAATGGTGATTGCACAACGTAATATTCAATCACCATTGTGCCTTTTCATATCTTTGTAAGTGCAGCCCAGAAAATTAAACAAAAATATGGCCAGCACATTGAGTGAGGAAATTCTGCCCTCAATATGGACTGGTAGGAACAGAATGACTATGTGACTGAACTATTGGTCTGTTTCTCAGAAAAGTTTACAAACAATTTAACTTTTGATCATTTAAATACCTCACAAACTGATATTTGCTGGCTTCAAATATCTTTTCTGGGTGACAGTTTATGAGGTGGTTACATGTGCAAGGTGTACCTTGCCTTCCACCCGAATGCAGCTGGATTGGCTCCAGCTTCCCCGCCACATTGAGAGAGACAAGTAGTGGAAAGTGATGGTTAGAGGATCCATCAAGTTGTTTTTCAGTTTACTCCTATTTCCTGCGATATACAGTTTTTTTTGTGTGAATTCCTTCACTGGACTGCCAAGTTACTGACTGGCTGTGTTGCTTTGGAAACGCTCCAGACGAAGGTGGTGGGCTTTGCTTTGCAGAACGCAGACATTTTTACCTCTGCCAAAGAGGTTATGTTTTCACCAGGGTTTGTCTGGTTGTTTGCAACATAACTGAAACATTTTTGGACAGATTTTGATGAAATGTCTGAAAACAACAGTTCTTCTCATCTACTATGAAAACTTCACTTCCTGATAACGGTGTTCTACAACCCCACATTGCTGTTCCCGCGCTGTGCAGAAGACTCTGGGAGATGTAGTTTATTTTCAAACCCAACCAACACTAAAGCACCATAAAAACATATTTTTTTGATACCATCAGGCGTAATGGCACTATTGTGAAGATTTTTAAACCAACATACAGTAGTATCTACAAGACTTTTATACCCCTAAATAGCGCCATAAAAAACTACACTGATGAGAAAAATCAAGTTCTCATTTTGTACTGTCACATACCACGGCATTATTTATCATATTTTGAGAACAGAAACACAGCAATATTTACAATTCCTTTACTTCCCATAATGTCTAACATCAGATACAGTACTTAAAAATTAGAATAGCTTTACCTTTTACACAGATCTCACTTGTCCGTCTGTGGTCTTCAGGTGACACGCCGTTTTACGCTGACTCGCTGGTCGGCACCTACAGCAAAATCATGAACCACAAGAACGCTTTGACCTTCCCTGACGACAGCGACATTTCCAACGATGCCAAGAACCTCATCTGTGCCTTCCTGACAGACAGGTACGATTGCTACGGAATTCAGGAGTGTGATCACTAACTTCCGACAAGCTAAGCCTGTCTTTCCCTTGTTCAACAGGGACGTCCGCCTGGGTAGGAACGGTGTGGATGAGATCAAGAGACATCCTTTCTTTAAGAACGATCAGTGGACGTGGGAGAGCATCAGAGAAAGTAAAAGCAGCACTCTTTTGCAGTTGGTTGTGTGTACACAATAGTTTTAATTGGCTTGCCATCATATCGATAAATTCGGCTCTCAGACTGATCATTGGCAGCACAGAGGCCACCAAAGTTCAAACAAAACATACATACCCCTGACTGACACCAGAACAGAGCAGAGCACATATTAACAATGTGGCAAATCCGGCAGCTATAGTACGTTTTTAACCGGGTTTATGCTTTTAAGGGGACCTATTTTGCAAAACCAACATTTCTTACCTATTTGTACCTGTTTTTGTGTGTTTGGGATCTGCATAGGCCCTGAAAATTTTAAATTAAACCATGGAGGCATTGCAGAGATATTTAATGTATTTAAAAACATCTTGGCTTCCATCATACTTCCCCCCATAAAGGCGTTTGGAATTTGCCCCATTTGTGACGTTTTTCTAATTGGTGACATCAGCAGATATCTCCATACATGGTAGAGATACACCTGAAAAGCTTTGCATGGGTCCGCCATGGCAGTCCAACATTTTCGTCAATAAATTCCTTCTTTTTCTCTATCCTCTTATTGTGGGGCAGACTGTCTCGTATATGCACATGCATCCTTTGCTGTTGCTTTTTCTGATACAAAGTAGCATATAGTTGTAATTTATATCTGTCAGTAGAACTTCATATGAAAGCGCTAAAAACTACAACATGGCTGAAGAGGGGAAGACAGTGGAGACACGTAAATAAGACCGCCCACAAAATGGCGAATTGAGGAGACGTTAAAAACGGTTTGAAGACGGTCTTTAAAACATAGTCCATGTAAGATTTTTACTAAAGAACCACCATTACATGTTATGTATATTACAAGGAAGTGTTGGAATGTAAAAAAAAAAAAAAAAAAATTATAATATGACATTTTTAATTCTTGACTCAGCTAAAGTCAGCACTTTTAACATCGCTGCACTTAATGTCTCCCTGGCCGGTTTCCATCATTTTAAAGGGGATTTTTAACAAGATATCCAGAACATCGTTTTGCTGCACTTGCAAAATAATGTTTTGAATTCATCTATATTAGCCGATAACCGATACCAGTGTATGAAGCAGGTCTACCCTCAATTTAATGTCAGGTCTCATTTCATATCACAAACACATATATCTTTAACTGTGGTGCCACTGGATGCGTTTCACAAATGAACTGTTTAATTTTAAAGTTTCCCATTACTATGCTGCACAAACATCTATAAAAAAAGAAATATAATAACAAAAAAAATGCAATAATTATATTTTGGATTTCTATGAAATTATAATCTCGGTATTGATAGAAGTTTTTCCCCCCCCGGGACACCGATTATCATTATTTTACTGCATAAACGCTGCGTGTGACTCTGAGTGATTCATCCGAGGGACACTTTAATCTCCGCTCCATTAACCAGCGCTTCACGATCATTGCAAATTACATATTTACAATCTGAAGGGGAAATCATTCCAAACCACTGACATACCTAACTAGCAAGCTTCTTGCTCTGTGGTAGCAAGACAGCAATAAACAAACCTGATGGCTAAGGGCCAATGAGCCAATATCTCATTTTCATGCCAAAATCCAAATGATCACTTCCCTGTGAGGCGATTTCAGTGTCTAGAAAACTGCCATGTTAATTTAATCCATTATTATTATTAATATAGATCGGCTGATATCATCAGACATCCTTAACCCCTCATGGAATAAAACAATTAACATTTTTCATTTCCTGTCGTCATCTTTAATCTTTTGTTGTCTCTTTTAGCGGCTGCTCCTGTGGTGCCTGAGCTGAGCAGCGACATTGACACCAGTAACTTTGATGACATAGAAGAGGATCGTGGCGAGGAAGAAACTTTTCCAATACCAAAGGCCTTTGTGGGCAACCAGCTCCCCTTCGTGGGCTTCACTTACTACAGCAATCAGCAGTAAGTCAACCAAAAGCAGCCCTTTGTTTATTAATTCTTCCAGTCCACTTTATTTATACAGCATTGTTTTAAAAACAGTCTGTTTCACTAAGTGCTGCACAGTAGCTAAAATACACATTATAACCAACTTTAAAAAATGAATATATAAAAGGAAAAAAAATAGACGGCACTTTCATACTGGTTTAAAAGCCAAAGAGTAAAAATGTGTTATAAGATATGATTTCAAAGTCGTTAAAGAGGAAGACATCCAAATCACCAGATGGAGCTCGTTCCAAAGGTTTGGCGCAATCGCAGAAAAAGCGCAATCCCCTCTGCATTTTAATTCAGTTTTAGGGCCGATTAGAAGAAACTGATCAGAAGACCTCAGAGACCTTGCGCGGTGTTTTTTTTTTAATTGATTGAAACTTTTATTAGTACATTGCACAGTACAGTACATATACCGTACAATTGACCACTAAATGGTAACACCCGAATATGTTTTTAAACTTGTTTAAGTCAGGGTCCACGTAAATCAATTCATGGTGTAGATTTTTTGAGGTCATAAATATATTAAGGTGCTGATTCATTAAGAGATAAAAAAAACAAACGCTAAAATTTTCTAATTAATTAGAAGATGATTTGAGAGCCAGTGAAAAGGTGTTAAAATGGCGATGTTCTCATGTTTTTTGTGCCAATTTAAAAGCGAGCAATAGCATTTTGGACTAAATGCAAACATGCAAGGTAGGTCTGGTTCACTCCAAAATAAATTGAATTGCAGTAGTCTAAACATAATGAAATAAAAGCATGAATTACCCACTCAAATTCGTTCGAAAATAAAATTTATTTTAAGACGATAAAGACTAGATCAAACTACAGAGTTTATCTGTTCTTCACATTTAAAACCAGTGTCAAAATTAAAACCAAGATTTGTGACTCTGGGCTTAAAATGAGGTATTCAGGGGTCCACATCACTGAGGTGAGCTTAGGCTTTACATTTGGGCCAAATAAACCTATTTTAGTCTTGATATTTAAATTTAGGAAGTTTACCGCTCACCTGGCTTTAATGGTTTTGAGACAATTTAAAAGTGTTTTTGAATGCGTTTTACCTTTTTTTTTAGAGACATACATTTGGGTGTCATCAGCTAAAAATGTAATTGTTATATTCAATTTTTTAAATGTGTTCCATGTGCACAGGACAAAGGGTGCACATGCAGAGGCATAGGCATTAATTTGCAACACTTTTGGCAGCGATGAAATAACACCATTGTTTTTGTTTTTTTGCAGTATTTTGCGCAGCTCCACTGCAGCCACAAAGACGAGTGACAAACGTAGCAGCTCCAAAAAGGAGGATAAAAGTCACGTAAGTTGTGCACCTCCACTTATGCTATCAAATAGAACATTCTGTAATGTATATTTCTGATTTTTTCTGACCAGCTGGAGAACCTGCAGAAAAGAGTGTACCAGCTGGAGGAGCAGCTCCACAGTGAGATGCAGCAGAAGGATGAGTTGGAACAGAAATGCAGGCATGTATCAAGATTATTTCTTATCGGTTATGACTAATATCATGACAACCTTCTGATGGTCTGTTATTGTGCTCTCTCCCCAGGACCTCTAACACCAAAATTGAAAAGATCATAAAAGAAATGGATGAGGAGGTTAAATCCTGCTTCTTGTTTTCTCTGTGTGCTTTTTTCACATTCGAAAGATTTACAACTTTATTTGTAGTTGGAAACGCACACATGGCTTTGTTTCCTTTCTTTTCCTTTCTTTCATAGATGTGCTTTTGTTCTCCTGCAGGCCAACTTGAGGAAAAGCGTTGAGGCGAGCATGTCTTTACTGGAAAAGGACAAGATCATGCTGCAGCACCGATTTACCGAGTCCCAAAGAAAAGCCGATCAGGAGGCCGAGAAGAGACGCAATTTGGAGAATGAAGGTAAAAATGGTGGAGAAGTGCGTTATGGCGATGTAATGTAGTGGCTATTTAATTCTCAATAGTACTCTGTTCTCTATCGTATTTTATTCTCTGTAGTGTCCACTCTGAAAGAGCAACTTGAAGATATGAAGAAGATCAGTCAGAACTCGCAGGCCTCAAACGACAAGATTGCACAGCTGCAGAGTCAGGTATGGCACCGTATCCTATCCTGCTACACACATTTTGTGTCTAAAACTGCCCAAAAAACATTATTAAATCAGGCATGAGAAATGTCCTCGAACGCGAAAATCCGCTTTTTAAAACATTAAATTTTACCTCAAAAATCCACTTCTGCGTTTTTTTACACTACGTTTACACTGCAGTCCAAAGTTGCCCAAAAACTGTTTTTTTTTCCAGCTGACTGTTTACACTGGAAGTAAAATGTGACTTTTATCAGATCCCAGTGTAAAGGCGCGTGTGGCCCAATGTGGTCTCGACGTCACTTGCATGTACACTTTGATAAAGTGAAAACAAAGGAAGTTGACCGGGAGGAAGTCGTTAAATTCTACAAAATAAAATATATATGTAAGTATTATAATGTGTGAATAGATGTATAAGGTATATTTCGGAGGGTTCTAATATTTTAATACTGTATCTGTTATGTAGAGGAGACACGGACATCAGCGTGGATCTACGGGAGCTTTATTTTTCAACTCGCATATAAGCAAATGTGCCACGGCGTCAATTCCGGTCTTTCAACAATCACTATTCCTTTGGAATCAAAATATATATTTATATATTACATACAACTTATTATTTGTGCACTATTGTCAAGGGATGTACCGTAAATTTGGTTGTCTTAAATAGACTTTGCTTACCGAAACCGGATGTTGTAATGAATTATCCACTTCCGCTGGTCACTGCGTTTTTCCTGGCGCACACGAGAGACATAGCTCGACCAAAGCTGACAAAAAGTCACATACGGGTCGCATTCAGGTCCAATTGTGTTAAGACTGGAGTCACTATTGAAAAGATCCGATTCCAATCAGATTCAAGACTACCTCCTGATGTGACCGGAATCTGATGTGAAAATATCAGATTTGAAGCACTTTGTAGCGTTTAGACTGGCAAACATATCTGATCTTTGTCGCTTGAGAGCAAAAAAATCTAATTTGGTGTGTAGTGTAAACAGGGCCTTAATGAAAATAAAAAAAAATAGGATCAAACAAAATTTTGAACGCTTGCCTCAGCCGCAGGTACTCGCGTTTCCTCTTGCCTTAAAACCGCACTGAATTGCAGGACAGAGAAATGATCAGGAACGCCGAAACAAGCTTGCTAGTTAGCATGGTTAGCATCATCGAGCTGTCTTACTTTTTGTCGCCTGCGTTCGCTCTACGAGCCAAGATGACAAATTTCTACTTTGCTGCTAATCATATTTGGGTGATTACAATCAAAACACTGAGTTCCAAACCAGTTGTACTTCAAGCACATTTATTAGTAGTCAGCTAGAAGGTATATTTTTGACATGACGGATGCAAACACAAGTCACAACACTGAAAGTATATTACCTAAGGGGGCGTGCCTAGAGGATAGAGTTGCCAAAGGTTTTCTGAGTGCTTTGCATGCATGTTATATAATTTAACATTATATTTTTAATGCTGTTAATAATGAGTTATTGTTATAGTTATTATTACCGGTATTAGTTGGTAAATTATCTACTAAAAAACCCCAAAAAATATGTGGTGCATTACATAGGACCAAAATACAAAAGAGGTTGGTAGGATTGGATTTGGTGGTTGAATCACCAATAATTATTACCGGGCGCAGCCACTGCTGCTGCTCACTGCTCCCCTCACCTCCCAGGGGGTGAACAAGGGGATGGGTGAAATGCAGAGGTTAATTTCACCACACTTAGTGTGTGTGTGACAATCGTTGGTACTTTAACTTTAGATGGGAAAATATTATGTACAAATGTGCCCAATTGCAGTGAGTGTAGCCTTGATTTTCAAAATATTCTTTCGGGGTTTGTATGGCAGCACATTGTGCTAAAAGAAATGTTCCCCTTTTTTTCGTCAGTTTTCCTCTTTTTTTCTCGAGGAGTGCTCACATGCCTGTTTAATGTTTTTTCCTCTTAGCTGGAGGAGGCCAATGACTTGCTGCGGGCAGAATCGGACACAGCAGCAAGGCTGAGGAAGAGCCACACGGAGATGGCCAAGTCCATGAGCCATCTGGAGAGCTTGAACCGCGAGCTGCAGGAGAGAAGCCGTGCCGCTGACGGGGAGAAAACCCAGCTGGAAAAGGAGCTCTTGCTCCTCCAAAGCACCTTGGACTCTGAGAGGAGAAACTACAGCCTGGGCTCGGAGGAGATCCGGGAGCTACAAGGTAACTTGCTGTGGAAAATTATTCAGTCTCTTAAAGTGTTGTAAATGGTGACTTCTCTACATAATTGTTCTTAATCTTGTAGCTAGGATGTCAGGGCTGCTGGAGGACAATAACAACTTGAAGCACAGTCTCTCCAAAGTAGAGGCGGAGCGCAAACAGGCCCAGGAGAGAAGTAATAACTTGGAGAAGGTAAACACACACAATATCCATTGGAGTGGAACCTATTTGTGTTGATGCCCCTCGTCGCAGGATAAGAACAACTTGGAGATAGACCTCAACTACAAACTGAAGACACTGCAGCAACGTCTGGAGCAGGAGCAGACGGAGCACAGGGGGACACGTGCACAATTGACTGACAAATACGAGTCAATCGAAGAGGCCAAATCTGCAGCCATGAATGGTATGGCGATCCCAATGTCATTGTTGTCATCAGAGGTTGTTTGTCCTCTCTAAATAAACTTTTATCACGGCTCTCCAGCTGTCCAGGTAAAAATGTCAGAAGAGAACGGAGCGAGGATGCGAGCAGAGAGCCGCGTGGTGGAGGTGGAGAAGCAGTGCTCCATGTTGGAGTTTGACCTCAAGCAGTCCGTGCAGAAGATGGAGCAGCTGATGAAGCAGAAGGAAAGGTTGGAGGATGACGTGAGTGAACGCTTTCCAGACGAGAGAGACACGGCTAACCTTTTCAATAAGTTGCATCCTTAACAGTAACATACCTTCTTGGTCCAGGTAAAGAACCTGAGGATACAGGTAGAGCAGGAGTCCAGTAAGCGTGTCCTGGCCCAGAATGATCTCAAGGGCCGCATGCAGGAGGTCGACCGGCTGCGGTGTTCAGAGAAGCAGCTCAAACAGGAGATCAACACCACGCTGGAAAGCAAACGTTCGCTGGAGTTTCAGCTAGCACAGTTGACAAAGTGAGTGCTGCTCTTGTCTCTTATCAAATATGCTGTGAGTTTTTCAATTTATTTTGCTTGTTGTTCTATTTTCTATTTTTACCGCTTTGGCTGTAATGCTCTTTGCAAGTCAAGCTGTCAATTGCCCACTATTTCCAAATAAGTGCTATTAGTCCGGCTTATAGTGCAACTACGCTTAAACTGATCTGTGACAGCGTTCACTCCAACCGGATTAGACTTTTTAATCTTAGTGCAGCTCTCTATTGCTAATCCCTTAGCTGTTTTGTGTTGCCAGCTGTGTTTTGCTACTGTAGCACACAAAGTGGCCTTGATGGGGAAACAACTAATAAAAAGTCACTAATAATTTTGTGTTAATGTGCTCTTAGACAATATAGAGGCAACGAAGGGCAGATGAGGGAACTTCAGGACCAGCTTGAGGCTGAACAGTATTTTTCTGTGAGTATCTGCTTTCTCCCACCATTTAGTTCTCACTGGAAAAACGGCCTACTAAGCACTTTCCATGTTGTTCCACTCAGACGCTTTACAAAACTCAGGTTAAAGAGCTGAAAGAGGAAATAGAGGAAAGGAACCGGCAGGTACAAGAATCTCATAAAAAGGTGCAGGAGCTGTGCGGTGAAAGGTAAAGACGTAATACTCGTGCTTGGAACCGCTCCCATCTCGCAGTGGAGTAATAACGATTTATTGACGTTTTACTATGCAAAGGGAGTCCCTGTCTGCTCAGCTGGATCTGACCGTGACAAAGGCGGACTCAGAAAAGCTGGCCCGAGCACTACAGGAGGAGCAGTACTTTGAGCTCAGCCAAGAGAACAAGAAATTGGTCACCAGACACAAGCAGGAAATTGTGGAGAAGGAGGCCACTATTGCGCGAGTAAGCAACATGGTATACGTGTGACGAAGGACTACATACGTATATAAAATTCAATTGGTTTATACTGTGGAAAAGTTTTTTTTTAAATGTGTGTTTCTTTTCAGCTTGAAGAGTCTAATAAAACGATGACCAAAGATGTAGAGAATCTCACCAAAGAGAAGGCAGAGATAAATGAGAAGCTAAGCACTCAGGAAGAAGGTACTTTTCTTTTTTTATTCCCTTAACCTTTTGTAGTTGTTTTGTCTACAAGCACTTTTTTATTATTTCAGAGTATACAGCTCAGAAGGAGGAGATTTCAAATGCAATTAAGGCCCACTATGAGAAGGTCCTCAACACGGAGCGCACTCTAAAAACCCAGGTAAGGCACGCCACCTTAATGAATCTGAATTCCCAACCTGTTGAGCGACTTCTCTCCGTCAGGCGGTGAACAAGCTGGCAGAGATCATGAACCGAAAGGACATGAAGCTTGATCAGAAGAAGAAGGGCAGCACTGCAGACCTGCGGAAGAAAGAGAAGGAAAACCGCAAGCTGCAGCTGGAGCTCAACCAGGAGAAGGACAAGTTTAACCACATGGCCATCAAGTATCAGAAAGAACTGAGCGAGATGCAGGCGGTGAGTCCATATGACAAAAAGATGAATATTAATATAATATAGACGTTACACCGTCTTTAAAATTGCCGTGTAATGCTGCCACGGGATACTGTTAACTCTGCTTAGTATGACTGCACGATTCTGAGAAAAAAAACAGTTTTTTTATACATATAAATCCATAAAAAAACAGTTTTTTTATACATATAAATGCATACAACTTTGAAAATAACGTATGAAAGAAAACATTTTACTTTTTGACTGTCAAGCAACATATTTTTGTCTCAATGAGTCACACATTGGAACAATATGCAGTAATTTACTTAAAAATATATTGTGGCTTTATGCTGACCCGCAAAGATTTTTCTACCTCATGGTCTTAAACTGGCAGCATGGGGAGAGAGGGGTTAGTGCAGCTGCCTCACAATACGAAGGTCCTGGGTTTGATTCTGCGCTGGGTATCTTTCTGTGTGGAGTTTGCCTGTTCTCCACGTGACAGCGTGGGTTCCCTCCGGGTACTCCGGCTTCCTCCCACATCCAAAGACTTGCACCTGGGGATAGATTGATTGGCAACACTAAATTGGCCCTAGTGTGTGAATGTTGTCTGTCCATCTGTGTTGGCCCTGCGATGAGTTGGCGACTTGTCCAGGGTGTACGCCGCCTTCTGCTTGAATGCAGCTGAGATAGGCTCCAGCACCGCCGCAACCCCGAATGGGACAAGCGGTAACAAATAAATGGGTGGATGGATGGATGGATGGTCTTAAACTGAATAAATAATCAATTAAACAAATATACAGTGTTTATAATGTGATGTAATCATAATTTATAATAATGATGCAAGTAGCCATTTCAAAGGATATACAATTGTATTTCTCATTACTGTAAAATTGTTTACCATTGTACTGTAATTGGAAGGTAAATAACTGTATCTTGAAAAACAAAAACAATTAATTTCTGTTGGCATACTTACTTTACTTAAATCCATATTGAACACCTTAAAGTGCATTTTTTTCCTAGTTGGAAAAACAAGGTTGGGCTTTTATTTGGTAATTGCCGTTACGTAATCACAGCATTCTTGCTCGTTCGTCCATGTTGATGGGGTCATATTGCCCATCTGATTTAAAGCTTGAATATGGCCTTGTAATCATATTTTTTTCCTTCTAATTTTTGTTACTTTGCGGAACTTCTCACTTGCGAGTTGGGAGGCTCTCTGTATATGCTTCCTGTGTGTGCAAAGCTGACAGTCTTGCTGAGTTTAATAAACAAGCTCAAGTGCTGAGAGCGATGCACAGAAAGAGACCCCGTTCTCTCAGTCTGAAGCAAGAGACGAAGAAACGCGAGGCTCAACAATTCTATTTGGGCAAAGTTGTCTGTCACTCAAATGCCGGTAATGGAAGTGAGGAAAAAATACCTCAGCCTCTTGCAGTTACGATATTGCACTAATCAAAACAAATAATCGTGCAGCCCTACTGCTAAGATGGCTAATATTCTCTACGAAACCAATAGCAACTGGCAGAGGAGTGCACGTACCGCAACGAGCTCCAGATGCAGCTGGACAGCAAGGAGAGCGACATCGAGCAGCTGCGAGAGAAACTCAACGACCTGCAACAGCGCATGGACAACTCCAGTATCACCAGCCTGCTGACGGACGAGACGGACAGCAACATCGCAGGTATATGCGCCGTGACAAGCTACCTGCATCGTCATGCTGATAACACTGGAAGATTTTGTTGGCATTGATAATCTAGACTTTGTTCCGCAGAACCAAAACAGAGAATCTTGCATTGACCTGCCTTTACTTTTTACA
Organism: Nerophis ophidion; assembly: GCF_033978795.1. NCBI lineage: Eukaryota > Metazoa > Chordata > Actinopteri > Syngnathiformes > Syngnathidae > Nerophis > Nerophis ophidion. The sequence goes on along the minus strand of NC_084624.1, from coordinate 36,492,506 downwards.
CAGAATCCAGCTTAGCAAAGTAGGATATGGTAGTAGACAGAACGCAGTGCATCACACAACATTATTACGTTTGAAAAAAAACAACTTCCTGAACAGTCACATCACACAACACAACAGGATGATAGAAACCTAAAACTTAACTCCTTTTACACTCAGGGTGTTCCGATTCAGTATTATGATTCCGAAACCAATCATCCATAAGTGCGCTTGGCTGATAACAATGCTGATACTGATCACATTCATTACTTTTAGGTGAGTGCTATTGAAGATATGATCTGAAAATGAGACATAAAGGCACCTTAGTGTGGACTACAGCTGCCACTACCCATTTATTTTTGAGGAGTTTTTCGAATAAACAACTGGGATTTAGTTTCAAGGAGGCTGGTACGCAGCTTTGCTGCTTGTGTATGGTTTGTACATTTACTACTCTTTCAAATCATTCAGTTTTTTCCCCCGCAAAGTCCTCTTGTATCTAGAGACATTTCACCTGAATTTGTAAACAATAACCAAAACAATGAAAAAAAGATTTTGTGAAAAGGACAGTGCCGACTTGTCCTGGGTGTACCCCGCCTTACGCCTGATTGTAGCTGAGATAGGCATCTGCGCCCCCCGTGACCCTAAACGTAATAAGCGGTAGAAAATAGATGGATGGACAGTATTGATCATAATCTGGTTCTATCTATGATATTGACACCCCCTTCCCCTTATGTGTGTGCCTGTCCTGCCACACAGCAGCAGAGTATTGCTCTATTATTCTCGCTATTTATTCTGATTAATGTACTTGCTATTTTCCTGTAAATTACTTACTGCTGTAACACAGTTTTATCTAGACTTATTTATTGCGTTGTTTCAAGCTAGTTTAGCAGCTAGTTTACGTACTTGCTTGTCTGCTGCTTATTGTTACTCTGTGTGTAACATGTTTAGCCTCGTACTCAAGTAATAAAGATACTTGTAAGAAATATACCTGTAGTTTATTTATCGCAGTTGACTGTTATTTAATAAGAGAATCAGTTTGTCCATTCACAGTGTTGAGCTGCTAACCGCCTCTATCAGCCAGGGCACCAAAATTGATCAAGTATCAGCCAGAGGGGTGTTCGGTTTTTGTGTTCGACATTGAAAGACATTAATCGTCATTGGCAGATCACATACTTTTCATGGAAGTTAGCCGATACTGAATGGTGGCTGATCAATTGGCATATCTCTACTTATCACACCATTGCATTTTATTTGTCTTTGTATGTGTGTATGCACCTTTTTACAAGCATATCAATGGTAAAACGTCAAAAAGGAATATAAATGGTCACCACATAAAAAAGAAACTTGTGCTGAAAGCAGTAATCTTCAAAGATTAGGTTTGCTTTACTGTGTTTACGTATAACTACTGTTACTTTGATCACTTCTTTTTGCGCTTGCAGTACAATTAACCATGTGTGTATTGTGTTTGAGTTCCCTCGGTAGTTTTCTTGATATGCTTAATTGCCATTTTGCTGAATATTAGACTGTCTATCAGGTGTGTCGCATGTAATGATCATCAGCACATCTAGTTTCTGTTTCTTGCTAATTTCCAATGTCAGGATAGCAAACTGGTGTAATTCTCGAGTTTTCATGTGTTTAAATCATTCTCTATTTCCCCCTCATGTCTAGTCCTTGCTCTTCCTCTCTTTGTAACTTCTTCTTCCTTTCCTTCTGTGAGTAACCGAGCGGACAAGTTCCTTTTTGCCTGGCCTGTGCTGCAGCTGCTGTTCTGTTGTCTTGGTTTTTCTTTAGTGCTCTTTATCCATCTCTAGTTTTGGGGACACTTTTAATTGAAGCCTGATATTAAAGTAAATAAAGACTGCTCCCATCAGTAAATCCCCCCCCTTTTCCATCCCCCAGCCCAGATGTTAAGTTCTCCTCAGTATCCCAGACAGCACCCTTGATGAGGCTTGCTGTTGTTTGTTTTTACTATTGCACTGTTTTTCACACTCTTAACTCTGTTTTGTTGGCATGCTTACACAGAAGTGTTGCTTGGACCGAAGGATCTCCCTCACATATACTGTGTGTATATATATATGTATGTATATATATATATATATATATATATATATATATATATATATATATATATACACATACTAATAATAACATAATGATAATATACACATGAACAAATCCTCTTCAGCTGCATGCACTTTTTTAAAGTATGATTTGTTTTTAACACTACCGCAGGATTGATCAAGCCAGTCAAGACAAAGTGTTTATACTACAATAACAAAACTGCTTGTGCTGTATTTGTATGAAGGACTTCACTCAATGTCTGATGGAGAGTGAAGCAGAATTATAGAGTGTCCTAACGCTTCTTGACACCAACTCCCTGGCTAACCGATGACCATCACTTAATGGCTTGAACTCGCTGTGACCTTTTTGATTTGCTTTCTTTTCTCTCACACTAGCTGGATGTATTCTATGCATGGCTTAAACTTTGCCCCCAGTCCACACATCTATGTAACTGTCACACTTACTCTGCTTTTTTGTTTTGATACAGAATCCCGACTGGAAGGCTGGCTGTCCATTCCTAACCGCACTAATATTAAGCGATACGGATGGAAGAAACAGGTATTTATGTGTGTGTCAGTCCTGTCACTCTTCTGCTCTTTTAATGTTTGTTAATGTTGTTTTGCAGTATGTTGTGGTTAGCAGCAAGAAGATTTTGTTCTACAATGATGAACAAGATAAGGAGCAGTCCAACCCTTCCATGGTACTAGATATCGAGTAAGTATTTTTTTCTGAATTATTTGGAGGGATAAATTTTGGTCACCTACAAATCATTGGCATCAAGGGTGTCAAGGTCCTTTTCATTGAGTGCTACATTGCAGTTATGGCTGCCCTCAGAGGTCTGTTTCTAACAGTCACTATGTATAACATATGTGGGATTGCCTCATTTCCTTACAAATTTGCATATTCATTTGCATTTCATTATTATTTCACATTTTATTTAAAGTTTTATTCACAATACCATATTACAATTACAACAGTAATGAATATCCATTTATGGATAACTTGCGCAGAAATCTTAATCCATGACAAGTGATATGTAAGTATTTTTTGTAACCAAAAAAATGCTGGTAATAGCTGGTTTTATGATCAAATATTAAAGTTTAGAAGATATTTAATTGCATGGGCACCAGCGCCACCCCCCCGTGACCCCACGGAAATAAGCAGTAGAAAATGGATGGATGGATGGATATTAAATTGCAGTCGTCCCATAACACATTGCACTTTAAATATTACAGCTTCATCTAATCGCAAAACAAAACAATTTTTAAAGCATATTCTACAAGTTTTGTTGCTGAATTAAGTATTTTCAAGCATAAACATCACTGAATGAACTAGAAATTAACCAATTACAACTCGCTTTTTAGTATTGTTGCCACCAATTGGCTCAGCCTCAGGCAGCATTACTACACTATATTGGATTATATGATTGTGAAGGTGACTAAAGGGTTTTATTTCATGTCTCAAAGGCTCATAATGTAAAAAATGTATTTAGAAAGTGGTAAACAAGTTGTTTATTCCCTTGTGATGAAGATATTTGCATGAGCGTAAATGATAAATGAGGGATGACTGTTGTTCTTTATTGACACCCATTATTTGGGGGCTTTTGTGGGCCACATAAAATGTGGCATGATATATCTGGCCCCATGGCTTTTAGTTTGGCACCTTTGATGGACGGTATTCCATCCAGTTGCTGATTGTGCATCCCCTCCCTGCAGCAAACTGTTCCACGTGAGACCAGTGACACAAGGAGACGTGTACCGCGCCGAGACTGAAGAGATTCCGAGAATATTCCAGGTAAAAAGGTTTTCTCTTTAACAGTCAGCTATAAATTTGGTTTCTTGCTCTGTGAGTGAACCACGATCTGCCTTCAGATCCTGTACGCCAATGAAGGCGAGTGCAGAAAAGAAGCCGACATGGAGGCAGTCCCTCAAGGCGACAAATCCAACTGTCTGCCGCACAAAGGCCATGAGTTCATCCCCACCTTGTATCACTTCCCTTCCAATTGCGAGGCCTGCTCCAAGCCGCTGTGGCACGTCTTCAAGCCGCCACCGGCCCTTGAGTGCCGCCGCTGCCATGTCAAGTGCCACAAGGACCACCTCGACAAGAAGGAGGACGTCATCGCTCCTTGCAAAGGTTTACTGAAGACATAACAGGATTGTTTGGCTCATGGCACTAAATCCTTTTTGGGGTTCCCGCAGTTAACTACGACGTTACCTCTGCCCGGGACATGCTGTTGCTGGCCCTGACCCAAGATGAGCAGAAGAAGTGGATCGGCCATCTTGGAAAGAAGATACCCAAAACTCCGCCTTCCACATTTTCCAGAGCCTCGCCTCGCTCCATGTCCACTCGCCCCGGACCCAACCAGTCCTTCCGCAAAAACCCTAAAAGCAATACTGCAAAATTGAGGTAACTTTTTGACCTATTTTTTTTTGTAGATTGATCCACTTTTATAAGAGTCATACATTAGGCTACGGTGTACAAAACTGTACCAATTGCTGGGTTGCATCTGACTTCATATCCATTTTTTTCTTTGCGGTTTAAGCAGTTTGACTGTAGAATTAAAACAAATGAGAGTAAGTCTAGAGTTTGAGTCGATAATACTGTATTGCTTTTCTGTTTTTGGGTGTTCCAGTTGTTCAAATAGAGGGATAAGAAAGAGCTTTTATAGAGTCCCGAAAGAAGTGGTTCATAAAGGTACTAAAGTTAGGAAAAAACGAAAGTGCGTTGAAGGAAATGGTTCCTAAAAATATCACTTTCAGCATTTTGTGGAATACAATCGGAACATGCTTGTGTCTGCAGTGATCACTTTTTAAAAAGTTTGTTTGAAAAACTTTCTGTGATGCAATCGAGTTTATTCTCTGCTATATTAGTAGTGTTTGAGAGCAGAACTAAACATAAGAAAAGGACAAGAGATGGAATTAGTTTGTGTATTTTTGTAGTTGCTATGCCTAAATATAACTACGACCACTTGGTTGTGTGAATAAATTCACGTAATTTAAGTTGTAATAATAAATATTGTAATTGTTGGTCCAATTGACCGTATTTTTGTCGATTTTCATAACGGAAACTAAAAGCTTGGTGGTAGTTGTTGCGCAGGAAAGTAATTTTTTATTTGACACGGATGACCACGATTGCACCAACGTCTTTGGTGCAATTTGTTAGCATCAATTTAATATCCATAATAGTATTAATAAACCAGATCAATACAACTCTTGTAGGCTCAACATGATATACTGAACCTTGATATCGCTAGCAAACATTGCCGAACAACAGGAACATCTATAGCTAAATAATAAGACAAAATATGACCTTCACACCATAAAAACAACTACAGACATGAATTGTTAAGACTAATATTTGTAGTAGGAAATCAACTGTAAACAAACTTATCTTTTTTTTCATTAGCATCACAATCACAGCAGATGTACCTCCAATCTTTTCTTCTCTAAATCCGTGTGTGTCCAAGAAAGTGAGGTTTGTAGAGCGCAGTAACGTCTTGGTGATAATGAATAGTTTAAATCTTTCAAAAAAATGTGTCTTAAGAGTGTATGAATCCATTTCATCCCACTGTATATTTACCTCTAAACCTTTCAAAATATGCCTAAATCTGCACTGATGGAAGTACATAAACAGGACCCTAATAGGACTCTAGACCTTTGCCTGAAAACCGGAAGTGCCTCTTGGTCACGTGATTGCAACTAGGACTGTGCAATATGGCCTTTTTTTAAATATCTCGATATTTTTAGGCCATGTCACGATACACGATATATATCTTGATATTTTGCCTTAACCTTGAATGATACTTGATGCATATAATAACAGCAGTATGATGATTCTGTGTATACATTAAAACATTCTTGTTCATACTGCATTAATATATGCTCATTTTAAACTTTCATGCAGAGAGGGAAATCACAACCAAGCAATTTAGCAAACTGTATTTATCAAACAGTTATCAAGCAGTGGCACAAACATTCATGCCATTTCAAAACAGAAAGTGCAAGATTGTCACAGAGATTTCAAAACAAGCTATTAGTGCACTTTTGTGCATGACCTCACTGAGATGACAGATCAAAACAACACTAAATTAAAGTGCACTTTTTGTACAGAACGCCACTACAATAGTTTAAAACAAATAAAGTGCACTTTTGTGCAAGATGTCACACAAAATATTTCAATAACTGTCAAATAAAAATGAGCTGCATAACAGGAAATCAAATAGTGTATGTCCTTCGCTATGTGGTAGGTTTCTGCGGACGTTATCTCTTTCTGTTGTTGACTATTTTTTCATACGGTGTTGATGTGTAAATGGTTGCCTCAGCATTTAGATGGTGTGGCACTGAACGGAGATGTTGAAATGCGGAGTAAGCACTCTTCATTCTCTAGCAGGTGAATTTTCAAATTATGCTATATATTAGCAGTAATAATACTTTTTGTATCAACGCTTCTGCCCCACACTTGAAAAATTACGGTTGTCTGTTCGACATATTCCCAATTGAAGCCAAACCACCCCCAGACGATGGACCCCCTGCTGTTTTTCTTGGGAATGAATTCTTCCTGGGACGGCGTGGCGCAGTGAGAGAGAGGCCGTGCGCAACCCGAGGCTCCCTGGTTCAATCCCCACCTAGAACCAACCTCGTCATGTCCGTTGTGTCCTGAGCAAGACACTTCACCCTTGCTCCTGATGGGTGCTGGTTAGCGCCTTGCATGGCAGCTCCCCCCATCAGTGTGTGAATGTGTGTGTGAATGGGTAAATGTGGAAGTAGTGTCAAAGCGCCTTGAGTACCTTCAAGGTAGAAAAGCGCTATACAAGTACAACCCATTTATCATTTATTTATTCGATATAGTCATTTTCTATATCGCACAGAGACAAACCCTCGATATATCGAGTATATCGATATATCGCCCGGCCCTAAATGCAACCCAGCAATATTGGACATTATTGGTAAGGCGTTTATAACGAAGAAGGCTTATTGCTAAAAATAAGTGTTTTTAGCCTATAATATTACAGATTTTCCCCACATTAAAAAACAGGAATAAAAGCGGTAAATACATCCACAAAGTGTAGGAAGTCTATGTTTGTGGTGTGGCATTTATTCAAGTCGGTAACTCACTCCTCAATGCACTGCATCTAATAACTATGTGAAGAAATACCGTACTGCATTCTAGCATCAAAATGAATTATTATAACAGGGGTGTCCAAACTTTTTGACTTTGGGGCTGCATTGGGATAAGCCAACTGCATGTAAAGTAATGTGTGTGTATATTAGGGTTGTACGGTATACCGGTACTAATACAGTACCGCGGTACTAATGAATCATAAACGGTAATATACCGCTTGTAAAAAGTACTGGTTCCCTATTTTTGGTGAATGGTGTTCTTGGGATTAAAGGCCTCACCTTTTCTCCTCCAAACATATTGCTGGGTATTGTGGCCAAACAGCTCAATTTTTGTTTCATCTAACATCACACGGACAAAGATAAGACCTTCTAGAAGAAAGGTCTGCGGTCGAATGACACAATAATTGAGCTGTTTGGCCACAATCCCTGGCAATATGTTTAGAGGAGAAAAGGTGAGGCCTTTAATCCCAGGAACAGCAACGTACCGTCAAGCATGGTGGTGGTAGTATTATGCTCCGGGCCTGTTTTGCTGCCAATGGAATTGGTGTTTTAAATGGGACAATGAAAAATGAGGATTACCTTCAAATTCTTTAGGACAAGCTAAAATCATCAGCCCAGAGGTTGGGTTTTGGGCACAGTTGGGTGTTCCAACAGGACAATGACCCCAAACACACGTCAAAAGTGGTCAACAAATGGCTAAATCAGGTTAGAATTAAAGTTTTAGAATGGCCTTCCCAAAGTCCTGACTTAAACGTGTGGACAATGCTGAAGAAACAAGTCCATGTCAGAAAACCAACATATTTAGCGGAACTGCACCAATTTGGTCAAACATTCAACCAGAAGCTTGCCTTAAGCTTGTGGATGGCTACCAAAAGTGCTTTATTGTAGTAACCAAATATTAACATTGATGTATGTATACTTTTGACCCAGCAGATTTGGTCACATTTTCATTAGACCCATAATCAATTCATAATAGAACCAAACCTCATGAATGTTTTTTGTGACCAACAAGTATGTGCTTCAATCACTCCATCACAAAAAAATAATAGTTGTAGAAAGTATTGGAAACTCAAGACAGCCATGACATTATGTTCTTTACAAGTGTCTGAAACTTTTGATCGTGACTGTATATATACACTGTATATAGACACATATACACACGTACACATTTTGCTTGGATTGAGTCCTATAACTAAATGCAGTTCTGTGTACTTCCTGTATTCATGAAAATTCATGGTCATTGCATGATTTTCTCACATTATACACAAAGTAGTGGCAGACTTGTAGTAGATTGTTAGCCATTTAAAATTAAGCTGTTGACCATCCGTGGGTCAGATTCCTTATTAACGCCGGGAAATCTTGCACGCCAGGCTGAAGATGCCGGCAGTCCGTATTTGGCCCGTGGGATGTAGTTTGGACACCCCTGGATTATAACTTGACAAAGTCCATAATTGCAATTTGCTGTCAATTTTGACCGTCATGTTTTCAAAAACAGCCAGTAAAGTTAGGAATCTCACTTTTTAGCTACTGTCCTGTGCTAGATTTTATGACACTGTTGACATGTACAGTTGTGCTCATAAGCATCTACATACCCTGAATTTATGATTTATTTGCCATTTTTCAGAGAATTTGAATGATAACACAAAAGCCTTTCTTCCACTCATGGTTAATGGTTGGGTGAAGCTATTTATTGACAAACAACTATGTTTACTCTTCTTACATCTAAATGACAAAAGAAAGTACCCAAATGACCCTGATCAAAAGTGTATTTACCCCAGGGACTTTGACCTGATTACATGCACAAAAGTTGACACAAACAAGTTTGAATGGGTAATCAAGCGTCCCATCCTCTCCTGTGACCTGTTTGTTTGTAATTAATGTATGTGTAAGGTCAGTGAGTTTCTGGGCTTTTGACAGGCCATTGCATCTTACATTCTGTGCTGCATCAACGTTTTTGGACTCTGAGTCATGGGGAAAGCAAAATAATTGTGAAAAGATCTGCGAGAAAAAGTAATTGAACTGCATAAAAGACGAAAGAGGTATAAAAAGGTATCCAAGGATTTGAGAATGCCAATCGGCAGTGTTCAAATGCTGATTAAGAAGTTGAGAATGACCGATTCTGTTGAAACCAAACCACGGTTAGGTAGACCAGCAAAGATTTCAGCAACAACTGCCAGGAAAATATTTTGAGATGCAAAAAAACATCTACCGATAACTTCAGCTGAAATACAAGACTCTCTAAAAAAATGTGCTGAGGCTATTTCATGATACACAATAAGGAGGCACTTGAAGAAAAATGGGTTGCAAAAGAAAGCAATTTATGCACAAATGTCACAAAGTAAGCCGCTTACATTACGCCAAACAGCAGAGACAAGCCTCAAAACTTCTGGAACAAAGTATATTGGAGTGATGAAACCAAAACTGAATGTTTAGGCCAGAACCATAAATGCTACATTTGGAGAGAAGTCAACAAGGCCCATGACAAAAGGAACACCATTCCTACGGTGAAGCACAGAAGTGGATCACTGTCGTTTTGGGCGATGTGTGAGCTACAAAGGTTCGAAACTTGGCCAAAATCGATTGCTTATCAGCCCAGAAGCTGCGCATGAGACATTTTTGGACTTTCCAACATGACAATGGTCCAAAACACAAGGCCGAGTCAACCTGTCATTGGCTACAGCAGAACAATGTGAAGGTTCTTGAGTGGCCATCTCAATCTCCTGACCTCAATACGGTGTTTCCCACAGGGCAGGCATCTATTTGTGGTGGTGTGGTCGGGCGGCGGGGGGTTGGGGGGGCGGTGGGGTTGGAGGCAGCGGCGGTGGCGGCGATGACCAAGAAGAACGCGGAGTTGGAATATAATTACAACACTTTATGTACATATTTATATACATATTTTTATAATATTTACATAATATGTAACTACAAGCTCCATTCACAGACAGTCCCATTGCTTTTATGAGCGGTCGAGCGAGTCAAAAGCCGGAAAAAAATAAATAAATAAATAAATAAAACATTTTTTATTTTTTTTATTTTTTATTTGTGGCGGCCGTAATTCTTTCATGGCGGGCCGCCACAAATAAATGCATGTGTGGGAAACCTTGCAATATCATTGAGCCACTCTGGGGAGATCTTAAACATTAAACATACAGTTCATGCATAACAGCTCAATAACTTCCAGAAACTGCAGGCTTTTTGCCAAGAATATTGGGCGGCTCTGCCATCTGAAAAAATAAAGAACCTCATCCACAACAAGCACAAAAGACTTTAAGCTGCCATTGATGTTAAAGGGGGCAATATACGGTATTAACAACTGGTGTATGTCCACTCTTAATCAGGGCCATTTGAGTACTTTCATTTTATCATTTAGATTTAAGAAGAATAAACACATTTGTTTGCCAATTAATGGTTTCACCCAACAATCAACCATGATTGGGAAAAAAGGCTTTTGTGTTGTCTCATATTCTCTGAAGAATGGCCAAGTAATAATAAATTCTCCCAGGGTATGTAAACTTATGAGCACAACTGTATATATTGCATCGCCGATTAAGCGCATTGCCTGCGCTGCATGGGCTGCGATGCGCTGGCGTGTCAGTCACATGACCTGCTTGTCTGTCTCCTGTGTTGTAGCAGAGCGCAGTCCAGCCTCCATGCAGCAGACACAACATCCAGCACTTGTTGACAGGAGCTCCTTCGTCAGAAAAGTGTGGATGTGTTGTATAGTGTCTCCTATTTATTATTATTATTATTATTATTATTATTAACTGGGTGTTTCCAACACGAGGCACTTGGTGGCTGGCTCGTTGTCATGTGGGATTCTTCTCTGGCTAATGTGTTGTTTGGACCTACGACTAACTTATTGAGTAACTCAACAAGAGCTTTTCTTACGTCACCTTTGCAGTAAGATGTTAAGGGTTTCACATTTGCCACGTTTCTTCTCGTTTGATCCACTAACCACGCTTAAGGTATTCATGTTGTCTCTTTTACTGTACACCTGTCTCTGTTTCTTTCTTTCAGCTAACCGTCTCAACCATTGGATCTGTTGTTTTTGGACTATAACTATACTTTCCCTCCCCTCCTTCCTCGTGCATTGTGTTGAGCACCGTATTAGCAAAAAAGCAAGACACAAAAGCCGTGATGGACATTTAAGAGAAGCCTGAATGACCCCACCCCCTCCCCCAATCCTGCAAGTCCATCACTGTCTCGCAGTTCTACATTTCTACCAGAAGAGAGCACCATTGTCCCGAACACCAAACAAGGCTGAAACGTCAAGCTGGATAGGACACATCCTGTGGTTGTTTTTTCAAAACCCTGATATTTGTGATGGACACTTGGACAGAAAAAAAGGCGGGGGGGGAGGGCTTGCTTGGACTTTAAGGTACCGTCATCCAAGGATTGCAGTGATTATATCTCAGGAGTGGACACGTGGAATAACCCGCCTGACAGATCCTGGCGTTAAATGCAAACAAACTTCCATTCGAAAACATGACTGATGCCTTCATCTAGAATTCTCTTGCTGGCCTTTTTTTTTTTAAATAACAACGCTCCAAGTCAAGTTTATCAGGTTTGGAACAGAGTATTTGGGACATGAGTATTATTAGATTTTTTTTTTTGCGTGAGGAGCATGTAAGTTGATCATTTAAATCTATGCATTATTTTATTATAATTATTTTTATTGCTCCAAGCCATAAACAAGGAAGCTTCCATTGTAATGGCATATAGGAGTCCTAAAACTTCCATCACTTTGTTTATTTGGTACATTGTCCTGTGATATATATTTTGTTTTCTTGTATTTTTTTGTAATGTATTGCCTTACATTGACTCATAGATAAATGGTTCAAAAAGGAAACATTAAGTTAACAAATGTAAAACTGCACTGTTTGAATTGTAAATTATTTGAAGAAGACTAAACAGGTGTAGCATTTGGCCCACCTAGTGCCTTATTAACCTATTTGGATATTGATTTTTACTGCCATATCTTTATTATTATTTTTGTCCTCCAAAACAAGACAAATCATAATGCTTCCATCTTATTCCTTTTTTTAATTACCATACATGTGTGGTTTTATTGCGGCTTTATTTCTCTGGTTTAGGTATATAAAGTATATATAGATATATTAGGTGACCTCTGTTTGGACACATTCCAATGAAATTAGCATGTTAAAAAAGGCCCAAGAATTGACTCATATCATGACAAGTTTGGGGATAGTGCAGCTGAAAACAAGCCACGTTGTTTCTATGAACATGCCAGGGTCCCATTAATGCAAACTACCCCATCTGCAATGTAAATAATGAGAGAGAGAGACATATGGATTATGGAATTTACCACCGCAATTGTTTTTTTTTTTAACTTTTTGTTCAGTTAAAAGAGAAGAAAAAAGCACTGGAACTCTGATCTACTCTGGTCTTGGATAATTAAGTTGCATGGTTTATTTGCATTGGAGTCCGCACTGATGGATATGTCAATAAACATATCTTTATCATTCACTGTAGACTCATAGTGTCCATACATATTCAAACGTGTGTATACCGTATTTCCTTGAATTGCCGCAGGGCATATAGTATGCGCCTGCCTTGAATTACTGCCGGGTCAAACCCGCTTTGCAAAATAATTAGCGCATGCTTAGTATTAAACTCGTGATGTCACGAGTGACACTTCCCCTGTCATCATTTTCAAAATGGAGGAGGCTGATTTCAATACCGGTAATTTGAAATTGCATAAAGGGAAGAAGATTAAGAGCTTTTCAGTAGGATTTAAGGTCCAAGCTTACATCACACTCAATTTTTTACTGCATGCCTTTGGTAAGAGCCGGAGTGAGAAGAGGTTTTAAAATAATTAGCGCATGCTTACTTTTACCGCATGCCTTTGGTAAGCGCAGGAGTGAGAAGAGGTTTTAAATTAATTAGCGCCCGGGCGGCAATACAAGGAAATACGGTATTCAAATTTGTACATCTATAATGTGCATATTCAAATAAGAGGCCCTTTCGTGTTTTGTATTTGTAGTTAATGTATTTTTAAAAGAATATATTGTATTTTTTACATTAAATAGTGTTTCCTGAATTATTTTGAGTTTTGAATGCCGTCATTGAAGCGAACACTGGCCAGCATGGTGGATGTCAACTGCGCCAGGCCTGACTAGTCGATGTTGGAGTACGAATATATTGGAATTTTTACATTGTGTTTCCTGACTTATTTTTGGTTTTGAATGCCGTCATCGAAACGGAACACTGGCTAGCACGATGGATGTCAACTGCGCCAGGCCTGACTAGTCGATGTTGGAGCTCATCGATACGTTCCCAGCGTGTTGCTGCAGCGTCATTCTATTTGAATGAAGTTGACGCTAGTAACTAAGAGCTAAGTCATTCGCGCCCCGGCAGACTGGAAACAAGGAAGGAACACACAGAACAGCTTGTCGAACATGCCGCTTTTTTCAGGTACGAGCTCGTCGCTAACGCCGCTTATTTATTTATGAGAATAAAAGTTTTGTAAGTTAACAATACTCAAGTTTAGTGCAATAACGCAATTTAGCATGTTAGCTTACTTAGCTTCGTGTGCAGGTAGCGAGCTAACGGTTTGGGGCTTGTCGATAAGGGTTTTTATAGGAATAAAAAAAAAACGAAATAAAAGCACTTATATGCAATATAGTGTCTGTTAACCTTGTAGTTGCGCTCGAAGTGACTTTGAGCAGTCTTACCTACGGTAACTGACAACCCTAGTAGCATTTGAAGCTAACTGCTAATTTGGCTGACGGGTAATATAAGTCAAAATAGACATGTTTTCATCACATTAGCTTATTAACCACGGCATTACTTTAAATTATATCTTACATTAGTAACGTTAAATAGTACAATTCAATGCTATAAGCTAGCTAAAACCCCAGTTTACAGTGCTCGTAGTTCCATGTAGTCGTTTAAATAAAAACAAATACTAAGATGTCATCTCAAAATGTGTCTTTAATATGTAAAAACATCAAATTAAAAAAAGCTACCTGCCACGCAGTAAATAAACAGTGCAAGTAAACGTTTCGCCTTAGCCAGGTAACGTAGCTAACTTATTTTTCTGCTGTGTCATACACGGTCGAAGAGCACTTGTGTTATTTTTGTTTTTATTTCGTAGTGAACGTGAAATGGGGCAAAGAGAAGTTTGATGCCGTGGAGCTGAACACCGAGGAGCCTCCCATGGTGTTCAAGGCTCAGCTCTTTGCCCTGACAGGAGTGCAGCCTGACAGGCAGAAGGTGATGGTGAAGGGAGGCACTCTCAAGGTGAAACACTTGGATGAGGAGAATATGATCATTTCTCTTAAGTCAAAAGCAGGCTCAAACTCAACACATGTCTGCTGTCTGTTGTAGGATGACGAGTGGGGCAACATAAAGCTGAAAAATGTAAGTATTTAAGCAATCGTCAAAGGTTGAATCGAGGCAACTGGACTTTTCATTACACGCTTAGACCAGTGGTTCTTAACCTGGGTTCGATCGAACCTAAGGGTTCGGCGGAGCCTCAGCCATCGTGTAAATAAAAATTTCTCCCTATCGACGTTTTATGGATACCCCCAAACAATGTTCCCTCTAATTTTCCATATGCGTGAGCAAAGGTAAAACTCCTTGAGTATTCAGTGGCGCACATGTGAGCGACGTCAGATGTGCACATGCACTGTGGCCACACCAGCAGCACACCTGTCCCAAACTTGACTAAATAACAAGTGAAATGTAATCAAATGACAGCAGTCATTTCCATGAGGTGGGGTTCCTGCCTTGGAAATAATTTGTACCCCTTTCAGATATCGCATTTAGTTGCCACTAAAACGTTCACATGTTGCACAATGAGATGTAAACATAGGATCATGTGTATATTCCTGTAACTTTCTGTTTGTAACATATTTCTTTAGTAGTATTTCTTTAATTACATCATTTAATGATTAATATTGCTAAATTAAGATACAATTGAGAAAAAACATTTTATTTTTGACTAAAGAAGGGTTCGGTGAATGCGCATATGAAACTGGTGGGGTTCGGTACCTCCAACAAGGTTAAGAACCACTGGCTTAGACATTTATTTTAAAGGTTTTTTAATTTCTATGTTTTAGATGTTGGGTCTCCCAAAATGGATCAGGTGGGTTGGCCCAAGATGGCTGCTTAAATGCACATATTGCATAGCGTTAAATTGTTTGCCCAGGGAGTGGATTAGGAAAGTTAGAGTGAGGCACTAAAAAGATAAAAAAGGAAAAGCGACGGCGGCGGCAGTCTTAGCGTTTCAGATGTACTTAGACACATTTACTAGGATAATTCTGGAAAATCCCTTATCTGCTTATTGTGTTAATAGTATTTTAGTGAGATTAGATGAGTAAAGTCGTACCTGAAAGTCGGATGGCTGCGGTAAATGCCATTGTCTCAGAGAGAAGCCGACGAGGAGCCAAGATCACAGCTGCCTTTTTGACAGCTACAGGAAAATGTCCCATAATCCACTAAGGTCTCCGGTTAGAGCCGACAATTTTCCCATCCAAAAACTTGCTGGTTGACGTAGAGAAAAATGTTCGCTTGACCGCTGTGTGTTAAAGCTTCACAACAAAAACAAAGAAACACCGGCTGTGCCTCGGTGCTAAACGCAGCTGCAATCCACCGCTTTCCACCAACAGCATTCTTATTTATAGTCTCCATTATTAATTGAAGAAATTGCAAAAGATTCAGCAACACAGATGTCCAAATTACTGTATAATTATGCGATGAAAAGAGACAACTTTCCGCTGTAAGTGGTGCTAGGCTAAAATGTCCCCTCCAACCAATAACGTCACAAACACGCATCCTCATACGCATCATTATTCCGCGACGTTTTCAACAAGAAACTCCGCGGGAAATTTAAAATTGTAATTTAGTAAACTAAACCGGCCCATATTGGCTTGTGTTGCAATGTTGAGATTTCATCATTGATATATAAACTATCAGACTGCGTGGTCGGTAGTAGTGGGTTTCAGTAGGCCTTTAATTCCATGCATCAGAGATTGCACACTGTTTTAAAATCCAAAGGTAGCGGTATGTTTTAGTCCATCCATCCATCCATACATCCATTTACTACCGCTTATTCCCTTTGGGGGCGCTGGTGCCTATCTCAGCTACCTTTTAAAAAAAAAAAAATTGCTTATTTTCCCATCAGAATTTTGATTACCTAAGTTTTTACTCTGCCGGATCTAAAAATAAAACTGTTACTGACTACCACGATTTATTTCTTTATTTCTTCAGGCCAGAAAGTTGCCATTTGTAATTTTGTATAATGTCTTATCTGTTTTTTTTTTCTACTAAATTAAACAACCGAATGAACTTCCCCGTCTTGTGATTCCATCATTTTTGCCAGGGGTTGTGCTGCTGTGCTATCTCCTATTGCTGACTGTCTCTTTTTTAGGGAATGACTCTGCTGATGATGGGATCAGCCGAGGCTCTGCCTGAAGAACCTGCGGTCAGGCCCATGTTTGTAGAAGACATGACTGAAGAGCAGCTAGCCTCTGCCGTGAGTTCCTGAATGTCCAATAATATTATACTATTTTTTTAATTAAATCTTACACGTCCCGTAATAGTGTAGAGTATTTAAAAAGTGTCCAAAATCAAGCCTTATTGCTGGACTTTATGTAGTTTAAAAGGGATTTTTATTTAGCCAAACTGGGAATGTGCTGTCTTACGTGTTTGTAGCTATAATGCTAATAAGCTGTGTGTTTGTCTACAAGAGACATTATTGTGCACTTTATCTACTTTTCTATACACACTGTAAATCTGAATTTGTCCAAAGTAATAGACACTAATATCACACACAACAATGTAACATTATTGATTGGGACAGGAGTGCATACATGTTAACAATGCTGACATAGTTTTGTGAGCTACAACATTTTAAAAGCAACATTATTTTATATTAGCTAATTTGATGATCAAAATGTCCAAACTAACAGCTCCAACATGTTTTTTTAAGAAATGTTGCAAAGTTGCTTTTTTTTCGCTGTTCATTAACCTGGGATGTCCAAATTTTGGCCATTCATGGGCTGCAGCTTAAGTTTTATTGGCCTCCAGGGAATGTTGTATTCATAACATTTTACATTAAACATTATTAAAATTTATGCAAACCCAATAGGGCTGCGAATCTTTGGGTGTCCCACGATTCGATTCGATATCGATTCTTGGGGTCACGATTCGATTATAAATAAAACATTTTTTCGATTCAACACGATTCTCGATTCAATAACGATATTTTTAATATTCAAAACGATTCTGGATTCATTCAACACATAGGATTTCAGCCGGATCTACCCAGTCTGCTGACATGCTAGCAGAGTAGTAGATTTAAAAAAAAAAAAAAGCTTCTATAATTGTAAAGGACAATGTTTTATCAACTGATTGCAATAATGTACATTTGTTTTAACTATTAAACGAACCAAAAACGACTTATTTTATCTTTGTGAAAACATTGGACACAGTGTGTTGTCAAGCTTATGAGATGCCATGCAAGTGTAAGCCACTGTGACACTATCGTTCTTTTTTTAAATTTTTTTTTTATAAATGTCTAATGCTAATGTCAATGAGGGATTTTTAATCACTGCTATGCTGAAATTATAACTAATATTTATACTGTTGTTGATAATATTCATTTTTGTTTCACTACTTTTGGTTTGTTCTGTGTCGTGTTTGTGTCTTCTCTCAATTGTTCTGTTATTGCAGTTCTGAGTGTTGCTGGGTCAGGTTTGGTTTTGGAATTGGATTGCATTGTTATGGTATTGCTGTGTAGTGTTTTGTTGGATTGATTAAAAAAAAAAAATAATAAAAAATAGACTTTTTAAAAATGAGAATCGATTCTGAATCGCATAACGCGAGAATCACGATTTGTATTCAAATCGATTTTTTCCCCACACGCTTAAAAAACAGCTTTCTTTCAAATTGATTGGTACCTGTTTTTGTGTATTTTGGATCTGCATAAGTCCCGAAAATTTGAAATTAAACATGGAGGAGATCTTTTTCAAACAATCTTGCATTCCTTTACACTTCCTCCAAATTTGACCATCTTGTGACATTTTTTCCATTGCTAACGTCAGCAGATATCTCCATATATATTAGGCATGTAATGGTATCAACATCTCACGGTACATTAATTTTTGTGGTATATGTAAAAAAATAAAATAATGTGTATATTGAAGTGTCAGGAATGTTTAGGATAAACACACCTATGGGATTAAATGCAAACCTAATTTTAATTTTGTGATCATATTTATTACCTAAAACCTGAATTTTTAGGTGCAAAGAATTGTGCTGGCACATCCACTGTTCCAAGTCTTTAAGGTGACAATGTAAACATCCAGTTTAATAAGTGTAAAAAAACAGTTCAGTTCAATTTCAGTTTATTTCGAACATGCATACGATACAATGTAATGCATCACTTATTTCCAGTTGTTTCATTACACCACATCTGAAAAGGAGTAGGAAGAAACTGAGCTTATTTTTAATCCTACCCCTTTTCATACCATAGCAAATGTTCCCATTTCCTTGTTCTCTGTAACAGAACAGTGAATAAATAATATACCATAGTAAGTAAACAAATATTAAATACATAATCTTTATCTTAAAAAAAAAAAGGTTCAAGATGTTCATAATTATTGTTCTGTGTACTTTGTGAACACTTGTAGTTTAACCTTCTCTTAAACTGTATCATATTGGTGCTTTATTTGATTTCTTTGATTAAATCCTTCCATATTTTCATTCCGTATACGGATATGCTAAAGGTTTTAAGTGTTGAATGAGCATACAAAAGTTTTAAATTATATTGGCGCAGTGGGAGAGTGGTCGTGCGCAACCCAAGGGTCCCTGGTTCAATCCCCACCTAGTACCAACCTCGTCACGTCCGTTGTGTCCTGAGCAAGACACTTCACCCTTGCTCCTGATGGGTGCTGGTTAGCGCCTTGCATTGCAGCTTCCTCCATCAGTGTGTGAATGTGTGTGTGAATGGGTAAATGTGGAAGTAGTGTCAAAGCGATTTGAGTACCTTGAAGGTAGAAAAGCGCTATACAAGTACAACCCATTTATCATTTATCATTTATTTTTCTCTAAGTTTATATTTATTCTCCTTTGTTGAGAATAATTGTTGTACATTCTTGGGTAGCAGGTTATAGTTTGCTTTGTACATAATTTTAGCTGTTTGCAAATGCACCAAATCGTTGAAATTCAATATTTGTGTTAAGTTAAAAAGTTAAAGTACCAATGATTGTCTCACACACACTAGGTGTGGTGGAATTTGTCCTCTGCATTTGACCCATCCCTTTGATCACCCTTTGGTAAGTGAGGGGAGCAGTGGGCAGCAGCGGTGCCACGCCTGGGAATCATTTATGGTGATTTAACCCCCAATTCCAACCCTTGATGCTGAGTGCCAAGCAGGGAGGCAATGGGTCCCATTTTTTTTATAGTCTTTGGTATGACTCGGCCGGGGTTTGAACTCACAACCTACCGATTTCAGGGGGGACACTCTAACCACTAGGCCACTGAGTAGGTGATTCAGTAAATAAAGGGTTTTTATGTTCTCTATAACCAACATTACGTATTAATTTAATTGATCTTTTTTGTAACACCATTAGTGAATGAAGCGCACATTTGTAGTTGTTTCCTTATATTTCTACACAATAACTCGGTTATTGTAACATTAACGAGCAGTAAAGAATATGAGGTGATTTTTGGTCCTGAACACGTTTTGCCTTATTCATTTTTGACATGTTTCTCGCTACTTTAAATAATGGGGGTATATGTTATTGTTTTGCATCACCTGTCATCCTAGTACCCCCCCACTTTCCCCCAGAGAGGAGTTGTACAGTCTGATGGCGTGTCGGACAAAATAGTTTTTGAGTCTATTAGTCTTGCACTTGGGTTGAAGCAGTCTAGCACTGAACAAGCTCCTCTGGCTACTGATAAGGTTATACAGAGGGGGACTGGCATCCATGATGCTCACTAGTTTTTCTGCCACCGTCACCATTGGGTCCAGTTTTTTTCCGATCGTAGAGCCGGCCCGCCTGATCAATTTCTCCAGTCTGGAGCTGTCCTTTAGATGTACTGCCCCCCCAGCACACTACGATGTATAACAGAATGCTGGCAACCACAGACTGGTAGTACATCCACAATAGTTTTTTGCTAATGTTGAAGGAGCACAGCCTCATCAGGAAGTACAGCCTGCTCTGTGTTAACAGTCGAGTGCAGCTTGTTGTCCACCCACACCCCAAGGCAGTGGTCCCCAACCACCAATCAACATAAAAAACACAAGATACACTTTCAAGTAGTGCACCAACCCAAAAACCTCCATTTTTCATGACAAAAACCTCCCTTTTTCATGACAAAGAAACCCCCCAAACCCTGTAAACCAAGCTGTGAAGTGAAACGTTCGTCAGGTTCATCTAGCTAAGATTTTGTCACATGGGAAAGACTATAAGCAAGGAGCTTTTTCATTTCATCACATCCTGAAAAAGGCCTCTTGTACCAAAAATGGAATTTGCTTATTTAGAGACCTCTATCGCATCTCACGGGGTTTCCAATGGTGCTTGAAATCTGTGAAATTACTAAAATTTTGGGCTAAGTCTACTTTCTATGAAGACATTAATGAACCTGTCATTTGTCAGATGGAGCTTCCTTGCGGTCTGACCAACCTGGGCAACACGTGCTACATGAATGCCACAGTGCAGTGTCTGCGCTCTGTCCCTGAGCTCAAGACAGCGCTCAGAAAGTAAGCAAATGTCAAAAAGCGCCACTTTAGCACACTGCTAAGCTAGTCTATGTTGATGTCCGTGCATGATCTAGTTGACTGTAGCTGCATCTCTACAGGTATTCAGGTGCACTGCGGTCCTCAGGTGCCAGCGCACCGTCACAGTACATTACAGCAGGTGGGTATACAATAAATTATATTTGTAGTTGGTATCCGATGAAAGAGTGCCATTAAGTGAAACACTTTTGGACAATACAAAGTGTCTAAAGTCAAGGAGCTTGCTGATGTTTCAATGTTCAGCTCTTCGAGATTTATACGAGACCATGGACAAGACCTCCTCCAGTCTGCCTCCCATCATCTTGCTGCAGTTCCTCCACATGGCCTTTCCACAGTTTGCAGAAAAGGGAGATCAGGGACAGTACATGCAACAGGTTAGCAAGTAACATATTAAATGGCATCTCCATCTTGTTGACTTACCCCTGTTGTCAGGATGCTAACGAGTGCTGGCTGGAGATGATGAGAGTCCTTCAGCAGAAGCTGGAGCCAATAGAAGCAGAGACTCCAATGGAGGTACAACGCACCGTAGCTTCACAATATTCTTGTTCTTCTTATTAACTACATCATGCGTTGTAATGCTCAGACCGAGTCCGAGAGCGCTTCCGCCTCTTCCAAGAAGAACTTCATCGACCAATACTTTGGTGTAGAATTTGAAACAACGTATCCTTTCTGGAGCATCAGGTCCTTATTTAAAACTTTCCACTTCGTGTTTTCTTTCCTTAAGTTGTGCTTAGTATGAAATGCACAGAGTCTGAGGAGGAGAAACCAATAAAAGGCAAGGAGAGTCAACTTCAACTCAGCTGCTTCATCAATCAAGAAGTCAAGTATCTCGCCACGGGGCTTAGGCTGGTATGTACCCGGTGTACCTGAATGCATCACCACCCTAACTGATAGATCCTCTATACCAGGATTCATTTAAAAAGCATTCTCCAGGCGTAGCCAATTATTATAGGTGCTGAAAATTTTTTTTTTTTACATCCAAATCGTATTATCTTATCCGATTCAAAATTGATTCCATTTTTTTAAATCATTTTAACTGTCAAATAATGCAATCTATTTTAATTCCATTTCGAAGTCATCATATTTTAAAATACCAATTTGGACTTTTAAATTAAAACCGGGCACATGTTTTCAAATATTTATAATTGTAGTATGTTCCTATTTAAATTTTGCTAAAATAGCAAAGAAAACAAAAGCTAAAACATTTGTTCCCATTGACAACAAAGGTGTCATAAAATACTAATTTTAATCAATGATTAATACAATAACAAATGATCTGTTTCTGGGTTAAACTGCAGGCATTTAGTCTGGTACTTAAGTGTGTAGTTGTAAAGAGAAGTAATCCACTGTCACTTTTAAACCTGAGAATTAAATCATTTTTTCAAATTCCAACTGTGCATCCGGAACACAAAGCAACTTCCTGTTCTATAGTTGTCATCACCCAAAAGTGAAAATTTCATTATCTTTTTCTAAATCGTGTAAATGTGTGTTGCATGACGACCTGGTTACCAAAGTAACACCTTTTTCTTTCTCTTCAGAGACTTCAAGAAGAAATCACAAAAATGTCCACAAGCTTGGACAGAAATGCTCTTTACATCAAGTCTGTAAGTGGCATAAAAAACGTTTAAAGACCATCCTAAACTTTCAAAAGAACTAACTGAACTTTTTTTCTTCTACTGCCAGTCGAAGCTGAGTCGTCTTCCTGCCTACTTGACTGTGCAGATGGTTCGTTTTTACTACAAAGAGAAAGAGTCCGTCAATGCTAAAGTCCTCAAGGTTTGCCTCTTGCCTTGATCTTTTAACTGGCCTTCCATGTGTTCCTTATATTATGACTCTTCACTTTGAACGTTAGCGGTCTGAAATTTTGCCAGGGAGTTTGTTTTTCACAAGTTATTGAAAAAATCCAATGTTGTTAGAATAAGATATATTAAACATTAAGTATATGCACTTTCTTTTGAGAACTATTTTGACCCCATTGATTCTCACTTAAGATGCTATTTTTAACAGACTAATCCTGGAATTTTACTAAACTTTTTTCATAAGAAAAAAATTTATCTCATAATTTACGATTGGAAAAAACAATAAAATATTGGTTTTGTTAAATTGCAATCCTTAACCACCAGATGGTGCCAAGAAAACCATGAGCATAATTCTGAGTTTTGATGAGCTCAATTGAGTTAAACTGCCATCTAACTGCTGCAATGCATTGAAAATCCATCCATTTTCTACCGCTTGTCCCGTTCAGGGTCGCGAGGGTACTGGAGCCTATCTCAGCTGCATTCGGGCAGAAGGCGGCGTACACCCTGGACAAGTCACTATATCATCACAGGGCCAACACAGATAGAGACAACATTCACACTCACATTTGGATCCATCTTATATACCATGGCCAGTGTTGGTCATCTTCCCTTAAAGTATTAAGTTAGTTACACATTCTCCCACCCCTACCTGTATACCAAAATACAGCCTGAAAAAACGTCTGATAAAACTGTAACCAAGTTTTGGGCAAAGAAATAACATACATTCAAGTAAAATATTTAAAAAGGATCCTGGGTGACATTCTGACAATAAATGGCATATGCGTACTAGGGCTGCGACTAACAACTAATTTGATGATCGATTAATCTGTTCGATTATTACTTCGATTAATCGATTTATAATCGGATAAAAGAGACAAACTTCATTTCTATCCTTTCCAGTATTTTATTGAAAAAACATCACACTGGCACAATGGTCTTTTAACTTGCAAAAAAAACAAGGCGAATGTTACAAAAATGTTTTTTCTTATAAAGTGCACAATAGCAATGATTTTGCCTGGGGGAATTTCAAACCTGGCTACTACCTATTCCAACCACTTTGCAATGTTGGATGCTGAATGTCTTTCCTCTAGTGGCATGGTCATAAGGTAGATTGACTTCATGTTCCATTCGTCTCCAAAGTAATGGCATGTATTGCCAAGGTAGGCTTCCAGGGATCCACTTGTCCACACATCAGTGGTGACAGCAAGTTGGCTCTGGGTGGCTTTTATGTCAGTCTACACTGCTTGGAATGTCTGCTCGTACTTCCACACCATCACTTTGGTAAAATTGGTCCTCGGGGGAAGAGTGTAACCAGGGTTGAGGACGTGAATCATTTGTCTAAAACCTACATCCTCCGCCATTGATAGTGGCCTCATGTCAGTTACCAACATATTCAGGATACCATCAGTCAATGCAACCGCTTCCTTTGTACCAAGTCGCTAATGCTGGGTTGTTTCTTTCTGAAATGAGAGAAACCATATAATGAACGTACATAGTAGCATCATTTACATGTAACTTAATACAGTGGGGCAAAAAAGTATTTAGTCAGCCACTGATTGTGCAAGTTCTCCCATTTAAAATGATGACACAGGTCTGTAATTTTCATCATAGGTACACTTCAACTGTGCAATTCACATTGTAGGAATTTTAAAGAATTTATTTGTAAATTATGGTGGAAAATAAGTATTTGGTCACTTCAAACAAGGAAGATCTCTGGCTCTCACAGACCTGTAACTTATTTTTTCAGAAGCTCATCTGTCCTCCACTCGTTACCTGTATTAATGGAACCTGTTTGAACTCGTTATCTGTATAAAAGACACTTTTCCACAGCCTCAAACAGTCAGACTCCAAACTCCACTATGGCCAAGACCAAAGAGCTGTCAAAGGACACCAGGAAAAGAATTGTAGACCTGCACCAGACTGGGAAGAATGAATCTACAATAGGCAAGCAGCTTGGTGTGAAAAAATCAATTGCGCGAGCAATTATTAGAAAATGGAAGACATACAAGCCCACTGATAATCTCCCTCAATCTGGTGCTCCACGCAAGATCTCATCCCGTGGGGTCAAATGATCATGAGAACGGTGAGCAAAAATCCCAGAACCACATGGGGGGACCTGGTGAATGACCTGCAGAGAGCTGGGACCAAAGTAACAAAGGCTACCATCATTAACACACTACGGCGACAGGGAATCAAATCCTGCCATGCCAGACGTGTCCCCCTGCTTAAGCCAGTGCATGTCCAGGCCCGTCTGAAGTTTGCCAGAGAGCACATGGATGATACAGCAGAGGATTGGGAGAATGTCATTTGGTCAGATGAAACCAAAATAAAACTTTTTGGTATAAACTCAACTCGTCGTGTTTGGAGGAAGAAGAATACTGAGTTGCATCCCAAGAACACCATACCTACTGTGAAGCATGGACGTGGAAACATCATGCTTTGAGGCTGTTTTTCTGCTAAGGGGACAGGATGACTGATCCGTGTTAAAGAAAGAATGAATGTGGCCATGTATCGTGAGATTTTGAGCTAAAACCTCCTTCCATCAGTGAGAGCTTTGAAGATGAAATGTGGCTGGGTCTCCCAGCATGACAATGATCCCAAACACACCGCCCGGGCAACGAAGGAGTGGCTCCGTAAGAAGCATTTGAAAGTCCTGGAATGGCCTAGCCAGTCTCCAGACCTCAACCCCATAGACAATCTGTGGAGGGAGTTGAAAGTCTGTGTTGCTCAGCGACGGCCCCAAAACATCACTGCTCTTGAGAAGATCTGCATAGAGGAATGGGCCAAAATACCAGCTACTGTGTGTGCAAACCTGGTAAAGACCTATAGTAATTGTTTGACCTCTTATGGCCAACAAAGGTTATATTACAAAGTATTGAGTTGAAATTTGGTTATTGACCAAATACTTATTTTCCACTATAATTTACAAATAAATTATTTCAAATTCTTACAATTTGAATTCCTGGATGGAAGTGTACCTATGATGAAAATTACAGACCTGTGTCATCATTTTAAGTGGGAGAACTTGCACAATCGGTGGCTGACTAAATACTTTTTTGCCCTACTGTACCAAGTTGATTTAATTAATCATTTCTGACGTTAAAGGCAAATACACCACCACATTAAAAATAAAAAGCTAAATTAATTAAATGGACATTGGGGATGCAGCATACAACAATAAAAACACAGAAATGTACATCATCAGATCACAACTGATCAGATATTGTGCACATTTCTGTTGTGAATAATAAAGGATTCATTTTAGGCTGCCTCTGAATAATTGCATTAAATATTCCAGCACCTTCATAACGTTTAGTTATACTAAAGCGTCACTCAAATCTAAATAGATTTATATAGCTTTATTGGGCCCGGCAACATTGATGCATTATGAAACAAACCTGAGATATTTCTGTCCGTTACGTTTATTTCAAAATTGGTAACTGTGCATTTTCTCTCTCAAAACGGAGTCAGATCTGCCGGAGACCAATATCAACCCCGCGTTGCAACAAAGGGATAACGTTAACGTTACTCACAGAAAAGAACTCATGAATCCCTGTTGCCACTCAAAACACAGAAAATGAAGTTGTTGCACTATCCAAAAAGTTCCCAACACTTTGAAAGTTAATACACAATTGCTGCTGCACTTCACTTCCTTAAAAAAAAAATCTCCTCGTTAACAAAATATTAAAAACAACAAAGACTAACACAATGGATCAATGTACCCGGACTATGGACTTTAATAAGTTATGTACCGTGAGTTCTTCCCTTCATCCATGGCTCCAACATGTATTCTCTTGAGGTGCTCCCAAAGCAATGTTGTACCTCCTGCACATTTTGCAGAAAACGCTCTTCTTTGAAGTCTTTAAAGTATCAAGATGTTTCTTAATCGCCAACTATTTTTTAAATTGATTTAATCGATTAGTTGTTGCAGCCTTAAAGCGTAGAAATATTGGGGTCTTTTCTTAAGCTAATTTTAATTATGAAAGCTTGTAATCCCCTGTGATTAATCATGATTAATCCAAATTCCAAAATGTGATGAATATGATTATAAAAAAGTGGCTGCATTTGGGCTTGGGGTTGGGTTAGCAGCAGCATGTGTCATGTTGACATGTGGTGATGTGAGGTGCAATTCCAGTTGTTTGAAGCAGACGTTGGTAAACATTTTTTTTTTTACCGGTACATAGCGTGCATGTTTCGTAAACATGTTTGCCTTTAATCTCAAAGAGCAAAAAGTAGTGCCGGTACTTGCAGTTTGAGAATGCTACCTTTTGTATTTCCCTGGCTCCAACTCCTCGCAATTATCGGGTGTTTGTTGTGTGTCAGTCAGAGTTTGCAGTGAGACAGTGTGAGCAGGGTATAATCCACCCACCCTGCTAGTCATCATTAGCGCATTTATAACAGAGTCATCGTTCTTCTCTGCATGCAGTTGTGTGACCAAAACCGGACACCTTGCGCTTCAGTCAACCAAACCGTAGTAATTTGCCACTTCAGTCTCACTAATGGCAATGATGGGAACAGTAATTAGATTTAAGACAGTAATTACCATCCTCAAATATTCACTGCAACCCCTTTTTTATTTTTAGAAATAATCCATATATTGCATTTTACCATTTTGTTATTTTTGACAAAGTCCAATACAAAAAATTCATTTTTTTCCTTCATTATCATACCTTTATTAATAGGTCTGAATCTCTATAAAGATTTTAAGTGTTGATAGCGAAAAAATTACAACTTGATTTTTTTCTGCATGTGTGTAAAGTCAATCTTAAAGGTGCTGCTTTAAAATTGTTTGCAAACTATAACAAGAACACCTTTGGCTAGTACCTTTAACACATTTGTGTTAAAACTCTACAATTCTTTACAATTACAAATTTGCAGTCATGTCATGATAGTGAATTATATTTATATAGCACTTTTTCTCTATAGGCTCAAGGTGCTGTACATAGTAAAACCCATTATCTACATCCTTTAAGCTACATTTCAAGCAGTATGTGTGTGGCACTAGGAGCAGGTGGGTATAAGGGGTTTTGTCCAAGGACACAACAACAGCAACAAAGATTGCAGAAGCAGGAAACAAACCTGAAAGTTGCTGCTAGGTTGGTAGAATATACTGTATAGTCAGTGGCAGCCAAGTAATGCGTGTGTTGCGTACGTAAGTTGTTGTCATTACATTGTAGTATTAGTAATAGGCTAGACCAGTGGTTCTCAAATGGGGGTACTTGAAGGTATGCCAAGGGGTCTGAGATTTTTCAAAAATATTCTAAAATAGCAAAAATTCAAAAATCCTTTATAAATATATATATTGAATAATACTTCAACAAAATATGAATGTAAGTTCATAAACTGTTAAAAGAAATGCAACATTGCAATATTCAGTGTTGACAGCTAAATTTTTTGTGAAGTGAATTATATTTATATAGCGCTTTTCTCAAGTGACTCAAAGCACT
This sequence comes from Nerophis ophidion, assembly GCF_033978795.1. Lineage (NCBI taxonomy): Eukaryota > Metazoa > Chordata > Actinopteri > Syngnathiformes > Syngnathidae > Nerophis > Nerophis ophidion. The sequence continues at coordinate 36,464,335 of NC_084624.1, read as the reverse complement.
TTACATAGTAAAACCCAATATCTAAGTTTGTGGACATGTTCCATAAATATTGATGTCAAAGATTTCTTTTTTTGTGAAGAAATGTTAAGAATTAAGTTCATGAATCTAAATGGATCTCTATTACAATTCCCTAAGAGGGCACTTAAATCAATATTTTGCACTTTTGTACGATTTAATAAATCAGAAACTGATGACATAGTGCTGTATTTTATGTCATCTTTTTTTTTTTTAACCAAAAATTCTTTGCTATGATTAGGGTGTATTTGAATTAAAAAAATGTTCACAGGGGGTACATTACTGAAAAAAGGCTGAGAACCACTGGGCTAGACTGTGTAAAATACATTGGAAAGTTAGCGCCCTCTGCATCTGTAAATGTAAATGCAAACATCCCCTCAAGCTTGTACAAAGTTTCATCTGAAGGATCCTGGTATGATTACGTTTGTGTTCCAGGACGTGAAGTTCCCTCTTCTGCTGGACGTGTACGAGCTGTGTACTTCAGAGCTGCAGGAGAGCATGCTGTCTGTCAGGTCAAAGTTTAAGGAGATGGAGGACAAGAAGTTGGAGAAGCAGCAACAGAAGGTGAGGACATGAACACCATCATTCTAAGTCTTCTTTTTTTTTCACACCTTGTCATTCAAACAGCTGACAACAAAAACTCCAGTCAAAGAAGTCAAGTATGAACCTTTTTCTTTCCCTGATGGTAAGTGAAACATGTTAGTAAGCATGTGCAGCACGTGTTGCATTTTATTAACATTATTGGCTGGCACAGACCTCGGCTCCAACAACAGTGGTTACTACGACCTTCAGGCAGTGCTGACACATCAAGGTCGCTCCAGCTCGTCAGGTCATTACGTGGGTTGGGTGAAGAGGAAAGAAGGTCGGTGCTTTGCTCCCTTTTAATACGTACGCTCTTTAACCTAGTCCTTAAAGCTTCTGATTGGTTACAGACGAGTGGGTGAAGTTTGACGACGACAAAGTGAGCGTGGTTTCTCCAGAAGACATCCTCAGACTGTCTGGTGGCGGTGACTGGCACATAGCGTACGTTCTGCTCTACGGCCCGCGGCGGCTGGAAATAATGGAGGAGGTGGAGGAACAATAGCGTCGGGCTGGCCAGGAGGGGGCGACAAACAACAAATTGTCATTTGCATTCATGTCACCTCCACTTCTTGCAAACTAAAATAGTGAGCTTAAAAACATGGACTGGATGAAAGAGCAGATGTTTTCTACACATTGTCTATTTTTAAAGCCTTTGACTTGGTGCTTGTCATGGCTTTGCCTTTTGCTCACGTCCTCTCCTGCTCTTCAACTTCTCTGCCAAATACAAGTCTTACTGTGTAAAATGTAATGGTTCACTTTGTTTCCTTGAGCAGTAACATCCATCTCTCTACCCTGTTGTAAGTTATTTAAGACTGATGATGGCTTTTCATAAGTGCTGAAAATAAAACCAAAATATGCCCTTATGTAGCAAAACCTTTTAATCAGTCAGCTCGAAAACTAAACACTTTCTACACTCAACTCTCACTCATACAAAAACATGTTTTGGCTTGACACCAAACTTAAAAATAAAAAAACATGTTTCAAGTTCTCAGGCCTCACTGAGGCCATCCGCCATCTTGCAGAAACCAGCAGCGTTGAGGGCCGCTACCAAGTTTTCTACCGTGGCCTGAGCCCCTTCACGGTCCTGCCAGGTGACCAGCAGCAGTTTGGCTTGGATGTCCACATCGTCGCTCTCGGCCTCAATCTCACGCAGCTCAGCTGCCCTCATGTCCAAGTGAGGGGACAACATCTTCCAGCGTGCGCCCATTTTGGACGCAATGTCATCCATCTGCTGGTTGCTCACTAGTTTGCTAGGCATGCTGGGACCTGCACAGAAAATATTTCAAAGGCGATAATGTAATGATTGTGAGACAATGTCATAACCACACTAATAAACACTATTAATTAGTTGTAGTAAATGTTACTAATATAAAATTATATTTACACACTTTTACATGATTTTTCTGAAAGTCATAATGTAGTTAATGTAGGCTTATTTAAACAGTTATAATATCAATAAAATACATAACTAAAATGTTTACAATTAAAATAATAAATCCAATATTGTTTTATTTTACTCACTGTCGTTGCTGTCTTTGAGCAGATTGTCTCCATTTTCGTCATCGTCATCTTCGCCAGTTTTAATCTCCTCTGAAGGAATGTCTTTCTGTGTAGCAAAAGAGGCAAAAAGCTGAGATGAGCATGGAGCTCCTGACTGCCAGGTCTGATGTGAGCACTCCTTACTGGTAGCTCCTTGGCCAGCTTGCTGACCATACTGTCCAAGTATTCTGCCAGGCTGTTGAACTTCTGGTTGGTGGGCTGGAAAAAGTGAGGACTTCTTCTGGACAGCAGCCTCAGCGCTCGCCAGCCGTAGTTTGGATTCCGAACAACTCTGCAACCCAAAGATCTCGTTAGGAAAGCTTGAAAAAGGGAAAAAAAAAAAAAGAGCTCAGCTTACTTGTACTCTTCTTCCACCATGTTGACAGGGTCGGCCTGCTCGATGGCCTCAGCAAAGAACTCATCAAGTGAAGGCATAAACTCCCTGCATCAACATCATTATCAAAAAAATACATCCCACCTACATCACCTCACACACCTTTTTGTTATACCTGTTCTCTGACTTGCAGGCATCAAGATTGTCCAAGTTGAGGTTCCACAGACGCGTCAGTTCATCACTGAAAAATTACACATTGAGTCACTGTTTACTTTTCTGTGCAGGTTGGAAATTATGGATACCTGGTGGGAGGAGCTTTTGCATCAATTACATGACACATACATGTGTGTGAGCAACCTTAACATGGACTCTTGTGTATTCAGAGTCACGTGGTTAATTTCAACTATGCACGATGGCGTTTATCATTAATAACTGGCAAGGAGAATGATTGCATTCATTACATCACATGTTTAGGTTGTGTGTTTGTGCATGGGATGATTGTGTATTATTGAGTCACTATTATTTTGCAGGGCAGCAGTTAACAACTGTCAGGATGAGCGTCACATTAGTTACACGACATGCCTGCATTTGCTGGTGTGTGATCTGTCTAAGGGCTTGGATTTTGTGGCCATTTTGTGTGATACTGTTTATTTCTAATACGCAAGGGGACAATTATTAATAACTGGTGGGCCGAGTTACTTTTTTTCAAAAGTGAGTGAACCCTAGAACTTCAACTGAGGATTATTTTGAGCCCTTCCGTTTGTGCTCGGTAGAAGTTATAGTTAATAACCGGCAGGAGGAGCAATCACAATAATTTCTCGTGCAAGTTGACAATTATCAATAACTGGTCAGAGGAGAGATTGCAACAAATATATGACATATCTACTTTGTACTGACACATGTGCGAGTGAGCTGTGGATTATTTTGAGTGAATTTCTATAATCAAAAGTGGTTAGAAAAATGCTGGGCGGAGTAATGACATGAATTATGTGGTGAGTGTCAGAGTGCATCATGGACTTTCATTTTTTGGGGACCATTTACCTGAATTGTGCTTGTGGTGATAATCCTGAATACCTTTTAAAGGCCTACTGAAACCCACTACTACCAACCACACAGTCTGATAGTTTATACATCAATGATGAAATATTAACATTGCAACACATGCCAATACGGCCGGTTAAGTTTACTATATTACAGATTTAAATTTCCCGCGGAGTTTTTTGTAGAAAACGTTGTCGTATGATGACGTGTGCGCGGACGTCTCGAGTTGGAGGGGACATATTATCCCAGCACCACTTGCGGCTAAAAGTCGTCTCTTTTCATCGCACAATTACACAGTATTTTGGACATCTGTGTTGCTGAATCTTTTGCAATTTGTGCAATTAATAATGGAGAAGTCAAAGTAGAAAGATGGAGTTGGGAAGCTTTAGCCTTTAGCCACACAAACACACGGTGTTTCCTTCTTTAAAATTCCTGGAGGTGAAACGTTACAATGGATCAGAGCGGTCAAGCGAACTTGCATCCCGACCACTTGTCAACCGGCAGGTTTTGGTGGGAAAATTGTGGTAAAAAGTCGCCTGTTGCCGGAGCTCTGCGGAGCTTGCGCCATCCATGCAGCTGCCGTCGACTTCCCTCAGACACTGGCGTCAACACACCCGTGGACACACCCCTCCGACTATCAGGTACTATTTAATCTCACTAAAACACTAGCAACACAATAGAAAGATAAGGGATTTCCCAGAATTATCCTAGTAAATGTGTCTAAAAACATCTGAATTGCTCCCAATGCAATCGCCTTTTTTGTTTAATTTTATGTTATTATTTTTTTTCTAGTCCTTCACTATCAATAACTTCAGCCACAAATCTTTCATCCTCGCTCAAATTAATGGGGAAATTGTCGTTTTCTCGGTCCGAATAGCTCTTGCTGTTTGAGACTCCCACTATAAACAATGTGAGGATGTGAGGAGCCCTCACCCTTGTGACGTCATCGTCTGCGACTTCCGGTAAAGGCAAGGCTTTTTTATTAACGACCAAAAGTTGCAAACTATCGTCAATGTTCTCTACTAAATACTTCCAGCAAAAATATAACAATATCGCGAAATGATCAAGTATGACACATATAATGGACCTGCTATCCCCGTTTAAATAAGAAAATCTCATTTCAGTAGGCCTTTAACTGGTAAGAGGAGCTATTGCTACAAATATATGATATATCTACTTTGTGCTAGCATTTTTGCTGGCGAGTTCAGACTTTGACAGTGTGGGTTATTTGCCATTCTGTGTTTTCTATAATAAAAGGTGGTGGATATCATTAACATATGAGAAGAGCAATTACATGAATCATGTCATAGGTCTGTGTTGGAGAGTGTGTCATTGACTTAACATTTGTTGTTTATGTCTAACTTACTTCAATTGTGCAGGATGGTAATACAAATGAACGAATCATTAACTGGCGAGAGGAGCAACCGCTGTAAATACATGACACATCTACATCGTACTCACGTGTGTCAGGCTTTGACTGTGTGGATTATTTTGAGTCATTTTGTGGATTTCTATATTGAAATGCGGGGATTATCATCAATATACTGGGAGGAGTGATCGCATGAGGTATACTCAGGCATTATAGTACGGTCCAATAATCCAGATTTTGGGTGCTGAGTGAGAGTTCATCCTTACTTCCCCATGAAGATCTTTCTGTCAGGTCCTTTTCCTAGGAAGTCTTCTGGAGCCGCTCGCTTCCTGGTGGGCCTTTTAGGTTTGTCATCATTTGGCCTGACGTGAAGTAAGTGAGTAGAGAAAATGTTGGCGAGAACATAACACAAAATATGGAGAAGACGGCGCTTTGTTGTACCGTTCTCTCACAAAACTTGGACAGCCTTCATTTTTCCAAGCGTTCCAGTTGTCTTCCGTGTTGAGGATGTGCTGTCGGGAATGAAGCCTGACTGTTAATAATTGTTAATTACCAGTATTTGCAAGGTGGTGACTCACCTCCACCATGGTGGCAAACCTGTCGCCATCAGGAGGAATCTCACCAAGAAGCTGCAAGAGGTCAGAGGTCAGCGTCATAAAGTAAAAGCGTGGGCATTTGTGCTCACCTGATAAACCAGCTTAGTGGTGTCCTCGATCCACGCTGTCTGGTCGTCGTTCAACACGCAGGTGGAGCTGTGGTGTCATCAGAGACCAAACGGTTACAAATCGCTATATTTCACATTTTCAGGTCTCCAAATGTTACCTTCTGAATTTAACTTGGCCTTTCAGGTACTGGAAGAGGATCAAGTACTGCAGCAGAATGTGACGCCGGAAGTTACTGTCGCTCAACTGCAAGTCCATCAGCTGCACACACAAGTCACATGACATACTACGCAACAACAATCATTTCAACACAAAGAGTCTAAGTATAGTTTCAGTAGAACCAATAAAGTCACAACATCTTTATTTTGCTTCTGAATGTGTCTATTTTAAATTTGTATGTATTATTTTTTTGTTTTACAATTTCCTCTATAACTTTATTGCCCACCCTTGGCATTCTCTCGATGAGCTTCAAGAAATGGCTTGAAGCTCATCGAGAGAATGCCAAGTGTGTGCAAAGCAGTAATCAGAGCAACGGGTGGCTATTTTGAAGAAACTAGAATATAAAACATGCTTTCGGTTATTTTACCTTTTTTTGTTAAGTACACAACTTCACATGTGTTCATTCATAGTTTTGATGCCTTCAGTGACAATCTACAATGTAAATAGTCATGAAAATAAAGAAAACACATTGAATGAGAAGGTGTGTCCAAACTTTTGGCCTATACTGTATATACATATATATACATACATACATGCTGTATTTTGATTTGCATATTAAACCATGTGAGAGAAAAGAAGGCAGGAACAACTCCTGGTTTGTTCTGACAAATGAGCTTTGCACCAAAACTGGACTTTGAAGCAGTTCACTTAAAGCCAGTATTAATGTGAATGCTTCATACAAAAATAACAAAATATAAAGAAGAGCCCACCTTCTCATTAGTGAGGAACTTAGCAAAGTAAACGTGTTGTCCGTTGGAGGCTCGGAGCTCCTCCAGCTTCTTCTTAGTGGCCTGCATGTCGTCCAGTTTGAAGCTCTTGAACACCGCCAAGGTCTCGTCTGAGTACTGCAGGCGAACCAGAGGACAAGCAATCTGCTTCCGCCGTTCATCAACCATTTAGTGCTGCATTTCAATACCTTGAGGAAAGTCATCCAGGACACTTTCTCGTAGCACTGCAGTGGGTTTCTGAAGTAGTCCTGCAGCGTCCAGAACTTTCTGTACAGGTTGTAGTCGATGGGAATGGAACTGGAAGCACATCTGATTGAGTGACAAGCGCTGACTCATCACTACTTGACAGTAGTCTACTTACCACGATGCTGGTGCATCTTCCTCTCCCATTTCTCCTTCCTCCACCTCCATGTTGTCTTCCTTCTCTTCCGTGTGCTAAAAAAATATAACTACTTCAGCAACACAATCAAGCAAATCACACATTTGGATTATGTAAAGCTCCTTTTACTTTTTGCCCAAAAGTGCTTTCGCCTTCATTTTTGTTAAAGACAGTCACATTGTCCAGGTTGAACTGGCTCTGTAAATTTAGACCTGCAACACAACACACACATTGTCAGCACTGCATAGAAGGAATACTGCATTACAAAAAACACCATTACGGGTCTGATTTACTAAGATGTGAACACAATGTGGTAAAGAGCATGTGCCAACAATAAAATAGTGTGTACTATTAGTGGGCGTGTTGCGTGCGATTTACCAAGACTGCGTGTCAAATTGAAAAGTGGGTCAGACCGCCTTATTAAAATGAGGATTTTGCGTGCACCATACAGGGCAACACCAAAGACACCTATCTACTGCACTTTTATGTTATCATGCGCCAACCTGCGACTTATGCAAAGCATTCAAATGCGCCGGCGACAGCTACCACATTTTATGGGCATTTTAGCAACAGTTGTGAATTAAATCTACATTGAAACCACTTTTGTTTTAGCCAAAGGTGCAATGCAGGGAGACTACACTTACTATGCATAAAACACAAAAATGTGTACTTCAAAAAGTATTTTAAAATAAGAAATGTTTTAATACATATTATATGTGGAAAAATGTAATTAAAAAATACTCATGGACACCAAAATGCATCAATTGAATTTTTTTTAATCAGCCCTTACAGTCCTCTAGCCGCTATAAAATGATGTGTTTGAATAGACCAGGGGTGTTAAACGTACGGCTCACGGGCCGGATTGGGCCCGCGAACAGGTTTTATCCGGCCCGTGGGAATGACATTGCTAAGTAAAAAAATTTGCAGAAATTTTTGAATGAAAGAAACTGCTGTTTTAAATGTGTCTACTAGATATTGCAATTGCAATTCTGTGTAGATGATGCTACATATGTAAAAAAAAACCATGATGTTAGTGCACCGAGCGAAATGAGGAAACTACATGAATAACATCCTGTAATTTGATTTTGATATTTTATCTTGATAGATTCAAAGTTAACACCAATGAGTTGACTGATGAACATTATCACATAATTCATTCAGAAACTATAAATAACGACTAATAAAGATAGAATATTATTAACCACAACATGTATGTGTTAAAAAACACCCAACAACATTATGATTTGTACATTTTCAGAATGTGCTCGTTCTATTTTTAAACAAAGAAAACAATTTGAAGTTGTCTTTATTTTTAAGTTATTGTGCCGTAATTTTACCAGTTAGGCCCACTTGGGAGTAGATTTTTCTCTATGCGGCCCCCGATCTAAAATTAGTTTGACACCACCGGAATAGACGATACGTCTAAAAATGTGTATTTCTACCATCCAAAATGTTGACACGCACACAAACATCGGCATCGGTCCTGAAAAAAACATCGGTCGACCTGCTCGACAATATGTATATCTCAAGCACCAAAATAAGTAAAAAAAACAAAACACAAACTTAGAAAGAGTGGATAATTATTACTGTAAAAAACGTGTGCTTCATTATGCCCATGACATCAGCAGACACTATTAAAAGAGCATTGGATCAGGAACTAAGAACAATACCCAAACAGCAATCGGAACGGACACTTTCTCAAATTCACAGTTGCTCAATTAACAGCAGACATAAGCTCATGGAGTTTAAAGTGATTCATTGTTTTTATTATTCCAAAGTCTTGTTACACAAATGTTAACATTCATTGTTTTTATTATTCCAAAGTCTTGTTACACAAATGTTAACCTGATACATCTCCACTTTGTGATAAATGTAAATCTGCTGAAGGATCACAGTCTCATTCGTTTTGGGACTGTCCAATTATTCGATCATTTTGGTCCAGCATTTTCTTCAGAGAAAATTTGTTCCTGACAAGGATATATTCTTGTTTGGGTGGTCTTCAGAAACACAAAAACTTTTAAAACATATTACAGCTGTGTTGCTTCTTGGGACGGTCTTAGCCAAAAGACTCATTCTCAAAGAGGGGGAAAACCCCATCTGCACCCAACTTCAGGAACTGGTTAAATGAACTTGTTAATGTAATGACTTTTGAAAAAATAAGATTTATAAACTCTAAAAATGTGAATAAATGGGAACTAACCTGAAACCTTTACTGACATATATTGAACCATAACTTATAGACATTTAAAAATAATAATAAATAGCCATATATTTTTTGTAGTTGTATTCCCTTTTTATTATTGTTATTATTTTTTGTATTGATCCCACATTCCTATTGCTTTTTTAATGTCAATTTTGATATGGTTTTGTCCCAGTTTATTTGCTTTTTTTTGGTGACTTTTTATTTTGTATTTTTTTGCACCTGATCAAGCCCTGTGACTTTCTTCTTCTTTTTTAAGTGTGAACGGTGGAGAGGTCCTCAAAAGATGATCTTGTGATCACTTCCCGAGGGTCTTTGATGCCGAGGAATATACATCCATCTCGCTATGGTCTAAATAGCCTGCTGATCTTGAGCCAGAGCGGGATGGATGGATATATATACAATATTTGGGTGTTTTTTCTAATAATGTCTATACTGTAAACCTTGAGTTGTTAAAGTTCAAGTGCACCTCTCTCCTCGAGTGCTCATGTGAGTGTGTATGAGTGGTTGTGTGCCTGTATGAAGGGTTTGCATGAAAAAAGTATGACTGTCAAATGTTATTTTAACTGTAAAATGCAATAAAATATATTTGCAAAAAAATTAAATAAAAAAAAGAGTTATGATGAGACAGTGGAATCAATGTTCTTACCAGATTTTTCTGACAAAGGGAAAAGACGAGCCAGGAACAGTTGGATCCGCCCACAGAAAACTGTATTCTGAGACTTGGACAGCCGGCGTAAAAGATCTACAATTTTGACAAAGTAAATGAGTGACTTTAATAAATAATGCAATATGAAGATATAAGTATGGAACAATAATCGCTTTACATTAAAGATAGTTGCTTTAAAATGTAATTTCGGAAATTTTCGGCACCGGTTACATAAAGTATAACTTGTGACTTTTTAAAACTCTGCGGTACGTACCGGTACACGTACGTAGGGAGAAGTACGTAGCACCAATAAACCTTGAAGGCACTGCCTTTGTGTGCCGGCCCCAACCACATATCTACGGCTTTTCACACATACGAGTGATTGCAAGCATACTTGGTCAACAGCCATACAGGTCACACTGAGAGTGGCCGAATAAACAACTTTAAGACTGTTACAAATATGCGCCACATTGTGAACCCACACTAAACAAGAACGACAAACACACTTCGGGAGAACATTCGCACCATAACACAACAGAACAAATACCTAGAAATCCTTGCAGACCTAACTCTTTTGGGACGCTAAATTATACAACCCCTGCTACCGCCCACCCCCCACCTCAACCCCTTCTCTCCAACCCAGCCCACCTCAACCACTCTCAGGGAGAGCATGTCCCAAATTCCAAGCTGCTGTTTTGAGGCACCTTAAAAAATGCACTTTGTGACTTTAATAATAAATATGGCAGTGCCATGTTGGCATTTTTATTCCATAACTTCAGTTGATTTATTTTAGAAAACCTCGTTACATTGTTTAATGCATCCAGCGGGGTATCACAACAAAAATGTGTTAATTTCACAACTGTATATATCAGTATCGGTTGATATTGGAATCGGTAATTAAGAGCTGGACAATAGCGGAATATCGGCAAAAAAGCCATTACCGGCATGAAAATATAAATATGGAACAATAATTGCTTACCATTACACATCCTCAACAAGTAGTTCTTGCCAGCAGTGTAAAATGAGCTCTGTAAGAGAGGGCAGATTTAAAATACGTCCATGATTTTTAAGCATTTTAAGCATAAAAAAATTTGAAGGCTTCGTTTACAGATTTCCAGGTGGAAACATTCTCTTCAACAAAGGAGAAGATTTTGTCGCACTGGTCGAGAGGAAGACTGTCCAGGACATCTCCTAGCAGGATGAAAGGAGTCGTAGCAGAGCAGATCCCTGCATGGACACATGTTTATTATTGCGGGAGTTATTTAAAGTCTTTACAGTAAAATATTTATATTAAAGGCCTACTGAAACCCACTACTACCGACCGACCACGCAGTCTGATATTTTATATATCAATGATGAAATCTTAACATTGCAACACATGTCAATACGGCAATTTTAAATTTCCCACAAAGTATCCTCTTGAAAACGTCGCGGAATGATGACGCGTATGATGATGCGTGCGCGTGACGTCACCGGTGGCAACGGACATGTTCTTCCAGCACCACTCACGGCTAAAAGTCGTCTCTTTTCATCGCATAATTACACAGTATTCTGGACATCTGTGTTGCTGAATCTTTTGCAATTTGTTCAATTAATAATGGAGAAGTCAAAGAAGGTGGGAAGCGGTGTATTTCAGCTGCCTTTAGCAACACAAACACAGCCGGTGTTTCCTTGTTTACATTCCCGAAGATGAAGCTTTACTATGGATCAGAGCGGTCAAACGAACATGGTTCCCGACCACATGTCAACCGGCAGGTTTCAGTGAGAAAATTGTGGTAATAAGTCGGCTCCCACCGTAGACATGAGCGGAGCTTGCAATCCTCCTGCAGCTGCGGACTCTCTTACCTTTTCCCACCAGAGACACTGGCGGGCATCACACCCGTGGCCACACCCCTCCGACTTTCAGGTACCATATAATCTCACTAAAACACTAGTAACACAATAAGCAGATAAGGGATTTTCCAGAATTATCCTAAAACATAATCTCTAAAAATTAATTCACGCCTTTATTTCGAATGATTTAGACTACTGCAATGCCCTGTATGTAGGCATTAGCCAGGCCTCCCTCGCCCGCAGCTCGTACAGAACTCTGCTGCTCGTCTGCTAACACAGACCCGCAGACGTGAGCACATCACCCCTATATTAGCGTCCCTTCACTGGCTCCCTGTGCGTTATCGAATCAATTTTAAACTCCTTCTATTTGTTTTTAAATGTCTAAACAACCTCGCGCCAACATATCTCTCCGACCTCCTTCAGCCTTACTGCCCCACTCGATCCCTAAAATCAGCCGATCAGCTGCTACTGACGGTCCTTGACACAAGGCTGAAGCTTAGAGGTGACACAGAGCTTTCGCCGCGGCTGCTCCCAAGCTCTGGAACGACTTACCCCTGAGTGTTAGACAAGCCTCCTCTCTTCCTGTTTTTAAATCTCTCTTAAAAACATACTTTTATTCCTTGGCTTTTAACACTGAGTGATATCCATCCTGCAATGGTGCCCCATTATACACCTGCTGTGGACCTGTTTTTATGTTTTATTTATTTCTTTTTTATCATGTTCTGTTTGTGTTGTGTTGTTTGCTCGGTCCTCGAATTATCTTTTAACCTGCCCATTGTACAGCACTTTGGCTACCCCTGTGGTAAATTTTAAATGTGCTTTATAAATAAAGTTGATTTGATTTGATTAGTAAATGAGTCTAATAACATCTGAATCGCTCACACTGCCCTCGCCTTTTTTTTCCCCCCTTCACTCTCCCTATCCTCATCCACGAATCTTTCATCCTCGCTCAAATTAATGGGAAAATCGTCGCTTTCCCGGTCCAAATCGCTCTCGCTGCTGGTGGCCATGATTATAAACAATGTGAAGATGTGAGGAGCCCTACAACCCGTGACGTCACGCGCACATTGTCTGCTACTTCCGGTACAGGCAGGGCTTTTTTTATGAGCGACCAAAAGTTGCGAACTTTATCGTCGATGTTCTCTACTGAATCCTTTCAGCAAAAATATGGCAATATCGCGAAATGATCAAGTGTAACAGGGTCAATTATGTCTTGTAAATAATGTATTTTCTAATGTTTTATTACTGTTATAATTACACAAAATATGTAAGTTACATGTAAATACCTGAATATTGTTTGATGTTTTGTTTGTCAATGTGGAACCATTGTCTCGCTGTCCCTCCTACTGCAATAATTACTGTGACACCTGTCTTTTTATATGCGTTGGACACGCCCTCCAACTTCCCTTTTTGTCTACGATAATGGGAGAGGTAGGCGTCCATGCGACGACAGAAATGTTTTTGTCTTGTTAAGAACTTCAATTCATTTCTTGTTCGGTATTGTATTTGTGTAGGGGCTCGACGATGGCAGAAAGTTTTTGATGACAATTGTATTCTGTATTATCAGGTATGTTTTTATTTTACTGTGTATGTAACTACAGCCCTTTTTGTCTACGATAACGCGAGAGGAGCTCGACGATGGCAGAACGTTTTTGATGACAACTGTATTCTGTTATCAGTAAAGTGCAGTGGAGAAACCCATGGTGTCGGTTGTCCTCCATAAATCACACACACTACGCAAAGGAAAAGACTACCGGTTAAACAGGTATTACACATAGAATGGACCTGCTATCCCTGTTTAAATAAGAAAATCACATTTCAGTAGGCCTTTAAGATTTTAGCATACCTTCAGAGACTACATCAATACTCATGAAGATGAGAGACAGGTAGTCGTCACAGCTCGTCGTGTGGTCGACCTGCAGATACAAACACGGACTCACCTCACATATTGCAGAATATTTGGATGTAAACACAACAGTTGTAATGGTGTCTTACAATGTGCTCTCCAAGACTTCCTCTGAACGCCTGGTCGAGTGTGCTCTTCTTTTCGCTTTCACTAACCAGCCAGAAAACAAGCGGTTCACTAACGTACGTGTTTTGTATCAATAGCTGAATAAATGTTGCTACTTACTTCCCGGAGATTTGATTGAAAGAGTTTAGTATTGGCTTGCAGCTTTTCCCCGCCAGTGCATGTTTGATGGCCGCCTGCGAGGAGAATGTGTAAAGATGCATTAGCATTAGCTAAATGCTAGGCGAGTAAACATGAACAAAACGGCACTAATACTATCCCGTTTTTCCGAATAACACAGTTCATGATATTAATAACAATGATAAAACGCTTTAAATAATAGTATTCGATAAGTAAATAGAAATTAACAAATTTCCCCACCGAAAACTTGTCTTTAGCTTCGACAAAATTGAACAAGGGAGGCGACATTTTTACACTCCGGAAACCGGACGTCGTATCAAACTGCTTCCGGTGCGAGAGTTGCTTCTTCTTCTTCTTCTTCTTTTGTTTTTATGGCGGTTGGCAAGCAACCTTCTGGTGCGCATTACCGCCACTTACTGTAATGGAGTGTAGACCGAGGTGGATCCCTACTCTATATTCTTTTACTTAACCCATCCATCCATCCATTTCTACCGCTTATTCCCTTTTGGGGTCGCGGGGGGCGCTGGCGCCTATCTCAGCTACAATCGGGCGGAAGGCAGGGTACACCCTGGACAAGTCGCCACCTCATCGCAGGGCCAACACAGATAGACAGACAACATTCACACTCACATTCACACACTAGGGCCAATTTAGCCAGTGTTTTTTAAATATGTGTATATCGCTTTATACCCTATGTTTTCTGAATGCAATCCTAATATACCTCCCACTTCTAACCTAATATTTTCTTTTGCTAACTTATTTTCCAGTATTTCTCTTTCTCTATTATATTTCCTACATGGTCAACATTTTCTATCTGGTGGCAAAAATCACACAGCCCTGTAGTATGTTTGCCTATCAATTTTAGTGAACTATTTAGATATGTATGTCCTAATCTCATTCTAGTAATAATGTCTTCTTCTTTCCTATTTCTACCCCCTCCTCTCATTACACCTACTTTCCTCTGGACTTTGTAAAACTCTCTACCTTTTGTTTCCTTATTCCAATTATCCTGCCACTTTTTATTGTGTTCTATCTTAATTATGCTCTTCACTTCTTCTTTACTGTGCTTAATCTCCATGTTTACTTCTGTTTTAGTGGTTGCTTGTTTTGCGTACCTATCAGCTAACTCATTTCCCTCAACTCCTACATGAGCAGGAACGCAGAGAAATGTTACCACAGCTCCCACTTTATTTATCCTGTAGATTGCCTGACCTATTTCATAAACTATATCTTGTCTTGTTTCTGATGTTATGTTTTTTATGCTCGTCAATGCACTGCTGGAGTCCGAGCACACGACTACTTTCCTTGCTTTGTTTTCCTCTATCCCCCGTAAAAACAGATAGTTTATCACTAATTCTTTTATTTAACACTATATTTCTCTGTGGGATAACTGCAGCAGCTCCTACTTTACTATTTATAGTTTTTGATGCATATGTGTGTATCATAATATTATCAAAAAACATTTCCTCAATCCATTGTTCTATTTGGTAACTATTTAAATGTCTATTCTTCAGTAATTGCATGTTTACCTTTGGGTTTTCATACATCCACGGTGGTATTGCAGGAATTGGTACTGTAGGGCTAACTTTAATATTGTCAATTTGTGTTTTTTTACATATATCTCCTATTATCCACTCCAAACTATTAATTTTTTTCTTCCCTTTTTTTTTGGCAGTTTAGTAGCACTTGACGGGTTGGATGTCCTTGCTTGGATCCTTTTAAGTTTGCCCAATAAACTGCTGAGAGTTGATCTCTCCTCATGTCCAAAGGTTTTTCATTCATTTCTACTTGTAATGCTGCCACTGGAGTAGATTTAGTAGCTCCACAACATAATCTTAAAGCCTGCGACCGGATCCGGTCTATTTCCTCAAGTAGAGTTTTTGAAGCAGATTGATAAATAATGCATCCGTAGTCGATAACAGATCGAATTAAAGTGATATATATTGTTTTCAATGTCAACCTATCAGCCCCCCAATCTTTACCCCTCAAAGCCCTCATTATATTTAACACCTTTTTACTTTTCTCCACTATTTTGCTGATGTGGGTTGACCAGTTAATATTTTTATCAAACCATATTCTTAAATATTTAAATACTTGTACCTCTTCTATGTTTTCTCCATAGAGTTTTATTTGGAGCTTGTTTCGTACTTTCCTCTTCGTAAAATTTATGACTTTTGTCTTTCCAAAAGAGAATCTTAAACCCCAAGCCGTCCCCCAGTCTTGAACATTATTTACCGCTTTTTGAATCTTCTTTTCTATATGTTTTGTATTTCTACCTCTCTTCCACATCACTCCATCATCAGCAAACAATGCCACCTCCACTAACCCTTCCACTTCACTAAAAACTTCATTTATCATGATAGAAAATAGTACTGGACTTGTGGGGTCCCATTTTCCACTTCGTATTCTCTGCTATATTCATTCTCTATTTTTACTAATAATGTTGTACTTGTTAAAAAGTCTTTTATCAATCTGTACATTCTTCCTATAATTCCAATCTTATTCAGTTTCATCAGCAACCCCTGTTTCCACAACATAACATACGCTTTCTCTATGTCAAAAAATACCGCAATTATACTTTCTTTATTTATTTGTCCCTTTCTAATTTCCTCTTCAGCTGCACTGCTGGGTCATTTGTGCTTCTTGCTTTGCGAAAACCACTTTGGTAGTTTTTTATAATTTCTTTTGTCTCTAAATAATATATTAATCTTTCATTAATAATTTTTTCCATTACTTTGCCCAAATTTGAGGTCAATGCTATCGGCCTATAATTTCCTGCCTCTTCCGGATCTTTCCCTGGCTTGCATATTGGAATTATTACAGCTGTTTTCCACTCATCTGGTAATTTTCCTTCTTCATATATCCTATTATATAATTTCAAGACCACTTCTTTGCCGATGCTACCTAAATTTTTGATCATTTGATAACTCACCAGGTCTTTCCCTGGCGTCGTATTTTTAACTTTTTTTAAAATTCAAACCATTTCATCCAAAGAAAATGTCATATCCATAGTGTTGGTAAAACTATTATCGTTGTCTTCCTTCATTTCCTTAATATTTAAACTAATTGTTTCTTCTCTCTTTTGTTTTTCTACATTTCTCAAATTATCATTACTGTGCACTTTAACAAAGGTTTTTGCTAAAAGTTATGCTTTTTCTTTATTTCCTACCACATTCCGCGTTCCATCTTTCATCACATGATTTTTATGTTCTTTCCTGACCCCTGACATTCTCTTGATCATTCCCCACACTTGGCTTAAAGGAGTAGTTCTATTTAGTGTTTCACAAAAAGTTCTCCAATGGTGTTTTCTTGTTTTTTTAATAACATACCTTACTCTAGCTTGATGCCTTTTATATTGGATCATGTCTTGGAAATTATGTGTTCTTCTCAATATTCTAAATGCTCTATTCCGTTCTTGTATTGCATCTGTGCACTCTTGTGTCCACCACGGCACTATCTTCCTTCTTCTGCCTATACTATTCCTTGGTATGCTCTGTTCGGCTGCTTCTATTATGCACTTTGTAATATCTGTATTTAATTGTTCAATATTTTGATTTATATCTACTTCCTTTAAAGTTATGTCGGTAATTTCCCTAAATTTCTCCCAGTCACCATGATTATACTTTCATCTTCCTTCTATCCTAGTGCTTTCTGTCCTATGATTTATGTTTATGTGAATGAAGATTGGATAGTGATCACTTCCCATAGTGCTGTATTTATTTACTTCCCACTCCACCTTTCCTGCTAACCCTTGTGACACTAGTGTTAAATCTATTGCTGTTTCTTTACCCGTGACGACATCTAACTTTGTTCCCGACCCATCATTCACACACACCAGTTCTTTTTCCTCCAAAAGTGCTTCCAATGTATCCCCACATTGTGCTACGTGCATTAAAGTCACCACATCAAATAATATTGCCACTCCAGTGCTCGATTATTGTTTCTAGTTGGTGAATTTCTAATTTCTTGCATGGATTGTAGAAGTTTAGTACTTTGTATCTTTCTTTATTATTCCATACTTCTACTCCTACTATCTAGTTCTTGTTTTACTTTTAATATTGAATAATGCATATCTTCCTTAATAAATATGGCACATCCTCCTCCTTGCCCATCATTCCTATCTTTACGTATCGTTATATATCCTTTTATTATAAAGTTTAATTTTGGCTTCAGCCATGTTTCTTGAATACATATTATATGTGGTTTATTTTTCATATTATTAATATATCCCTTTAATTCCTGTCCATTTGCTATCAAACTTCTGGCATTCCACTGAACAATTAACATGGCGTTGGATTGTGGTAACATGACTCGGTCTCGTCTACTCTCTGTAGCTCACCTTGCACCTGTTCCCAGGATAGTTCTTTTAAATTTAAAAACTTTGCTGCTGCTTTGACAATTATTTTGATTTTCTCAGTCTTGTTTCTAGCCTGTTCTGTACAATTTATTACGTAAGCCAGGAATACAACTAGTTTGTCCATGGAAATTCCTGTATTTGCTGCCTCTTGTTTTTTATTTCTTGAACTATTTTCACTTCTGTCCTGTTCTGCACTTTCTTGATTTCTTATTTATGTAATATGTAATATTTATTTCAACTCTGATTTGCTGTACTTCTGTTGCCTGTTTTCTTATGATGCAGCCCCCATACGCTGCTGTGTGATTCCCGCCACAATTACAACACTTGACCTGTTCATTTTCTCCACATTGTCCATATTCATGCTCCCCTCCACACCTTCCACATCTAATCTTAGCATGACACACACTAGCTATGTGCCCATAGCGTTGGCACTTGAAACAACGTACTGGGGGTGGCACGTAAGCTCTAACATAGAAGCTTAAATACCCAATCATGATTCTCTCTGGTAGGACCTCCTCTGCAAATTGCACTAGCACGGATTCGCTCTCAGTCTTTTCACCGTTCCCGAATGCCATCATTCTTTTCATCATAGTGACAGTTCCTCCTTTTATTTCTCCTTTCAGATCATCTAAATTTTCTCCTCTTGGGATTCCTGTCACGACTCCTCTTGCCCCCTTTCGTTCTCCCACTTCAAATTTTTCCTTTATTATTTTGTTGCACAGTTTTTGCAATCGCATTGCTTTGTTCTTTTGCTCTCCATTTTTGCATTTAATCAACAGCCGTCCGTCCCTGAGCACCTTCGCTATCTCCACCTCTCCAATGTCCTTCTTTAATCCCTTAACCAGTGTCATCAAACTAATGTCATTCATATCTTGGTTTGATTTAAATGTATAAATTATCTTAAATTCATCCACCACAACCCTTTTCCTCTTATCAACCTCTTCATCGTCTTCATGCACTCTTTTAGCACTCGACTTTCCTTCACTCCCTCCTCTCCCCTTCTTTCCTCTCTCCCCTCTAGTCCTATCCATTTCCATACTATCCTCATACATCCCGTCACTATCCCCTTCCATCTCGATCCAGTCACAAAACGGCTTATGCTCAACCGCCAAAACAGATTTAGACACTCTGGCCGCCGCCAAATTCACTCCAAAAGTTTGGTAGTTCCGCGTCTCTCCTTCCGGAAGCTTCCACCGACCATGCGAGAGTTGCTGTTGATTTTCTTCTTCTTCTACTTTTAGATCTAGCTGCGGCTGTGTCACACCAAATTTCTTCCCCCCTACAAAAACATTCCCCCCGAAAGACATTTGGCGTGAAAGCCCCTCTAATGCCTGAATGACCCCAATGAGGGCGTGATAATACCAAGTTATATGACTCTTAAGAGTTACAGTTGCAAAATTAGCGAGGCAGAAATAACTTGAAAGGTTAGCATTCTGAAATGCTAATATTTTTTCCTCACCGTTATTTTTCACCAATCAATCAATCAATGTTTATTTATATAGCCCCAAATCACAAATGTCTCAAAGGACTGCACAAATCATTCCGACTACAACATCCTCGGAAGAACCCACAAAAGGGCAAGGAAAACTCACACCCAGTGGGCAGGGAGAATTCACATCCAGTGGGACGCCAGTGACAATGCTGACTATGAGAAACCTTGGAGAGGACCTCAGATGTGGGCAACCCCCCCCCTCTAGGGGACCGAAAGCAATGGATGTCGAGCGGGTCTATCAGCAATCAGCCAATATATAATGCTTTTAAAACAGGCAGCTGTGTGTGCTGCTTTAAGGTCCTTCCACCCTCACTGGAGTCCTTCAGGCATTAGAGGGGCTGTCACGCCAAATGTCTTCCGGGGGGAAGGTTTTTGTAGGGGGGAAGAAATTTGGCGTGACAGCTGCAACTTAGAACGTGCATACCGCCATCTACTGAGCTCAATATCCATCCATCCATCCAGTTCTACCGCTTATTCCCTTTTGGGGTCGCGGGGGGCGCTCGCGCCTATCTCAGCTAAAACTGGGCTCAATGTATCTTACTATTATCCATCCATCCATTTCCTACCGCTTATTCCCTTTGGGGTCGCGGGGGGCGCTGGTGCCTATCTCAGTTACAATTGGCCAGAAGGCGGGGTACACCCTGGACAAGTCACTACCTCATCACAGGGCCATCACAGATAGACAACATTCACACTCACATTCACACACTAGGGCCAATTTAGTGTTGCCAATCAACCTATCCCCAGGTGCATGTCTTTGGCGGTGGGAGGAAGCTATTATATTATACATAATTAATAGTTAAATTCATCCATCTGTCTGTACATATATACATCAATTGAAAAAAAAAGAAAAAAAAGGGGGGGATTTTCCAGAATTATCCTAGTAAATGTGTCTAATAACATCTGAATTGCTCCATTTGCCCAGTCTTTTTTTTTTTTCTAGTCCTTCACTCTCACTATCCTCATCCACACATTTTTCATCCTCGCTCAAACTGATGGGAAAATCATCGCTTTCTCGGTCCGAATCCCTCTCGCTGCTGGTGGCCATGATTGTAAACAATATGAGGATGTGAGGAGCTTCACAACCCGTGACGTCACACGCACATTGTCTGCTACTTCTGGTACAGGCATGGCTTTTTTATTAGCGACCAAAAGTTGCAAACTTTAGCGTGGATGTTCTCTACTAAATCCTTTCAGCAAAATATGGCAA
Source organism: Nerophis ophidion (assembly GCF_033978795.1). Taxonomy (NCBI): domain Eukaryota; kingdom Metazoa; phylum Chordata; class Actinopteri; order Syngnathiformes; family Syngnathidae; genus Nerophis; species Nerophis ophidion. The sequence continues at coordinate 36,443,577 of NC_084624.1, read as the reverse complement.
TGTCGCGAAATGATCAAGTATGACACATAGAATGGACCTGCTATCCCCGTTTAGATAAGAAAATCTCATTTCAGTAGGCCTTTAAATTCATATGTGCAGCTCAAGTCATTGTTGATTTAGGTTGGTTGATTGATTGAGACATTTGTTAGTAGATTGCACAGTACAGTACATATTCCGTACAATCTACCACTAAATGGTAACACCCGAATAAGTTTTTCAACAAGTTTAAGTTGGGGTCCACGTTAATCAATTCATGGTACAAATACATACTATCAGCATAATACAGTATCACACAAGTTAATCATCACAGTATATACATTGAATTATTTACATTATTTACAATCCGGGGGGTGGGATGGTTGCACATTAGAGTTACAGAAAAGAAAGGGAGTTATTGGCTTTCATAATAATGTTATCATAATGACATTATGCTATGATAAATGGGTCCAAAAACTATTTGATAAAGTTGTTTTTAAATACTTTTTGGTCCCATTTGGTTTTGACAAAATACATCAAGTATTGTGAGTGTATATTACCTTTCGGTATTTATATCTGAAGCAGCAATAGCTATCCTCCATGAAAACGTACTTTGTATGATCGCATTCATTTTGTCTTAAAGTGCAGTTTTGAGAAGTATTTAATTTTGGATACAGTAATTTAATCCTCCATATTGGCAGAAACATTCATTTAAATAAATTTCATTCCAATAAATTAAACAATATTTTTTCATCTGACAAAAAACACCCACAAACCTGGCTTACTTTAATAAAAATGCCATGTTGTTATAAATACAGTTAAAAAAAAGAAAATGAAAAAATGCTGGCTCTTGCTGGAGAGACCTGTGTCTGCTAGCTTGAGCGGCCCCACTCCTCCCAGTGTGGCGAGTCAGAGTACTGCTGAGGCATTGAACTTCAAGTTGACAATGTATCGCCCCGTACCTTGAGGCAGAGGTACTTGCTGCCTCAAGACCTGCCTTTTGCACATGGCAACAAGCATTGTTGTAGAGAAATGTTGATTAACATGCAAATAAAATGGAATTGGACACACTGAATGAAATGTGCGCTGAAACACTTGGGTATTAATTATTTAAGTCTAAAACTCTATTAAGGCACATTTTTTAAAAGGGAATATTTAATTTTCAGGTCGATTTCTATTCATTTTACAGGCATAGTCAATCTGGAGCTGGCAGCAGCTGCTCAAAAATGCATGATTGTTTTAGCATGCTGTGAATGTGCAACACTGCAGCCTACAGGCCGGAAGTGTTACTGCATGCAGCAAGTGATAGAAAATGGATGGATGCCATTGGCAATACATTTATGTCTACTATACCAATATATTTTATTCAATTGAAAAAAGCAATACACATTGTGTGTAGCCGTGGAGGCACCGCCTGTGTCTGCCTCACTTCTCATCTGCTGCATTGTTTTGATCAGGAAACATGGACTTTCCACGATTTTAACCATGAAAATTATCAATATATACAGGAACCACACAAACATCACATAAAAAGAATAAACCAAAAGAGAAATATTCAAACTTATTTTCTAACTTCGTTTTGGAACATCTCATGGTTGCCACCTGGTGGCAGGTGAGGCACTGCCTCACTTGCCTCCCCTGACAGCACGTCACTGATATATATATATATATATATATATATATATATATATATATATATATATATATATATGTATATATTTATGTATATATATATGGCAGCATGGTGGAAGAGGGGTTCGTGTCAGAGTTTGTTGGTGACGAACCCCAAGATGTAGAGAAGGAGGCAGGCATTGCGTAGGAAAACATGATTTAATTAAGCACTAAAACAAGAACAAACCAAAAGGGTAACAACAAAAGGCGCGCACGGGGCGGATAACAAACTTGGCTAAGAACAAAAACACTTACCATGACATGACGGAACTATGGCATGAGCAGAGTGAACAGAAGTAGACAAAGCTACAAGTGACAAGACAGGTAGTGGTGACATCGACACGACACGGCACGACAATAATCCAGCACTGGTCAGGACGACAAAGCAGGTAAAAATAGAAGCGGGCTGATTGACACCAGGTGTGGCCAGATGCCAATCAGCCGCATCTGAGGGGAAACATCGCCCAGAGAGAAAAACAGGAAACGGACATAATAAGAGCGCTGACAGGAAATAAAGACAGGAAACAAAGACAAATGCAGAGGAAAAGCTAAGACATAGACCAAACTGTCAGGGACAAGCCTGACAGTTAGTGCGTCTGCTTCACAATATGAAGTAAGTAAGTATTCCGGAGTTCAATCCT